>NC_047104.1:68104965-68421840 GCF_902500255.1 Thalassophryne amazonica | reverse complement strand
ATTTCTTTCTCGCAACAAGACAGGAGTCCCAGTTAGTAACTTTAATCCGCACAAAAGTGACTCACGATTTCACATATTCGGGGATGAAAGTGGTGAAAAACAAAAAAAGCTGAAACCCCAAATTACCCCCCAACACCACGTGCACAAAAATGTTTGAATTCTAGAAACTCTGAAATGCAATCTGGGACTGTTCCAGACAATAAACTGCAGTGAGTACAGCATCCATTTAGGTGAGAAAAAAAAACAATTTTCCTTATTCAAATTCATTCCAGTAGTATTCTGCTCTTACTAGGATGTAGCAGTTTTCTAGCTTGGCAGATAGTTCTGGAGGAAATCACAGAAGAAATTAACACATTGAAAATATGGTTTGACCGAAACAAACTGTCATTAAACTTAAATAAGACAGGGATGAACTGGAGGTGTAAGAGTCACTAGGTGTTCACAGGAAACACTTATTTATTTCTGTATGTATGTATGTATTTATTTATTTATTTATGTTCATTGTTAGTTGTTTTTTTGTGTTTTTATTCAGGTTCTTTTTCTCTTTACCTAAAATTGTATATAATCATTAGATTAGTTATTATTACTATTATTGTTGTGCTTGCTATTAATAATATATAAACAAAAATAAATTTAAAAAATATTACAATTTGTAATACATTTGACTCTTTTACAACAACAAATGCTTAATTTAACATTGAAAATGCCATAGACATGCTAACATGTTAGCATTGGTCCAGTTTTTAAGTTATAAAATACATCTATCAACTGTTTCAGAAGACCATAACAGGTCGGTTTAACATATAAAAAGGTAAATAATACTCACAGCCATATGCTCTTTAGGGTTTTAGCGGGGGAAAGCGAAAGAAAAAATTAACCAACAAAGCAATGATCGAAGCACTGCTTCGATCTGCGAATCACTGCTTCAATTGGTTTAAGGTTCAAAGCAAAGCCGCGCTGCAGAAAAGTTGATTACAGACCCGCTGCAGGGTCTGTAATCACTGTAGAGAAATTATCATTTTCCTGACAAACACCCCCAAAAACAACGGCCACTCTGAAGGACCAATAAGGGAATCATTAAGTAAAAAGGTTATTGATGTCGGTGGATCGAACCATTTCTTAACGATACCCGAAAGGAACCGGTTCTCGATACCCATCCCTACTCAGTTAGTGACTTTAATCCACACAAAAGTGACTCATGATATTTTAATGGCTTTGAGAGTGGTTAAGAAGTGGACTTGCCGCGTCTGAAGAGCAGCGAATCAAAGAACCAACAAGCCAGTGGATCGAAGCATTGCTCCATTGATTCATGCTTCAAACTGGAGTTGCCCTGCAGAAACAGTTGATTAGACCCGCTGCAGGGTCTGTAATCAACATAAAGGAATGATTATTTTCCCAACAAACACCCTCAAAAACAACGGCTGCTCTGAAGGACCGATAAGGGAATTGTTAAGCAAAAAAGCTATTGATATTGGTAGATCGATTCATTTCTTAACGATACTTTAAAAGAATCAGTTCTCGATACCCAACCCTAGTCACTGACTTTTGAAACATCCTGTGTTTGACTTAAATGCAACTTAAATTTTAAATATGATACGATACACTTTATTGTCCCCAAAATGGAAATTAGTCTTGGACTTCAAGTGCTTTGCAAACATTTCTGTCTCAGAAATCAATAAATACAACAACAAAACAGTACACTTCTTGCATGCCTATGGAACATTCATCAGCATATTGAACATTCCCATAATATAATTTACAATTTATAATTTAAATATCACTGAACTGAAAAACAAAGAAAAAATGAAAGTCTAAATGTAACTCCCAGCCAACCCATAAATGAGTAAACAGTTTGAGCACGGGGCAAAACTGACGTGACCTGGATGGGACAACTGAAGCCCGAACATGCTCCCCATCTCATAATTACCAAGCAGATGCAGGCTCATCTAACTTTGGTTCCAGTGTTTGAGTAACACATATTTTGGCGGACTGGGTAGTATTTTGGATGCGGGTATTTACAACTATTGCCAGCATATTCTGCACTTGTTTTCAGTGCGGAAGGTTCCTGGTTCAAACCCCACCCCTGCCACATTTTTCCATGTAATTTGTTATGTGAGGAAGTGATCCGGTGTATGGCTTGTGCTAATTCAACAGCAGATGCATCTCTGATTTGCTGTGGTGACCTCAAGTGAAAACAAGGGAGCAGCCGAAGGGACTTAATTTTTACCAACATATTCCGAGCCGTGGCACCAACAGTGGAGCTAATGTCAGCAAGCTATCAATTCCTGCAAACTGGTGCTAACAGTGCAAACATACAGATTAAATAATGTCACAGCTAACTCAGTGGAAATACTGGAGCACAAGTTTCTTAGATGGTCTGTTAGTACAACTGATCGCACACCAAGCCATATCATTTCAGAAATTTGTTATAAAATGCTCCATAAGGACAAACACTATTGAGTCCGCATCAGCTAGCAAAGCATCACTGCAAAACAGTCTTGATTGCATTTATTTTATAATAATTACAAGCCAAAATCGTAATTTAAATCAAAGTTTGACTAATTCTGTCCTTAGTGGACTTTCCAGAAAATATTTAATTTCAATGAACTATAAGGGTGACATAGTGGTCCAGTGTTCAGTGCACTTGCTTCCAAAACAGAAGGTTTCTAGTTCTATACCACCAGTGCCTGTTCTTCATGTCATGTGGAGTTGCATCAGGAAGAGCATCAGGTGAAGTCTCTAGGACTAAAACCCGATTTATGCTTCTACAACTCCGTAACTCCTTGGCCACGCAATGACGTTGACATGGGCGTGAAACTTCCAAAGTTCTCCATCATGTTGGAGGATGTCTTAATGCAATTTACTGCCGGAATAGTAGGGGGCGCGATGTGGAGAACAAGGCAGAGACTTTCTTTCCACCTGCATCGACACTGTTCCTGGTTGTTTTTGATTTATTTTTCCTTTTTCTGGACCAATTTGTCCCTCAATGAGGTCCACTTCTTTATACAATCATCAACCTCCAAACCAACGGTACGTGCCGTTTCCCTCCATGAATTCCAGGTCATTTGAACGTCTTTGCACTTTTTAGACTTCGTGTTGTAAAGTTGGTCATATTTGCGGACCTTTCTGCCAAACATTCCTCTATTTGATCCTTGATTGAAATGTAATCGGCATGCACACTGCAAAAACTTTTAAATCTGATGGTAAATGAAAGAGTGAAACTGGAAAAGTAACCAATCACAGCCGTTGCGATTGTCGTTTCGATGTGTAGTTTCAGTTTTGGGGAGGTGCATGTCAGCCTACAGAGAGGGGCTTGGAGAGGGCATACAATGACGGAAGACTCTTTGTCACTCGGGAGCTGAGGAGACGGAGAAGCATAAATCAGGCTTAAATGTGATTTGGCCTTGCTGACTTGTGCAGCCACATGCTTAACTTGCAGCCACCATGCATCTGTCAAGCCAAAAACTGCAAAATTAGACAATATTGAAGAACAGGATGAATGATTTGGTCATTATGTAGCAGATATTGAGTGATTTGACCAGTTGAATAGACGAGGCTGGATGTAAAGATACACATAAGGAGAGTGAGTCTGCACCTCTGTTTACTGGCCACAGAATGGGGCAGTTTAGCATATACACACACACACACACACACACAGTCAGCTTGTCTCACTTTCCCCCTTATAGGATCCGCTTTGCAACTGTGGAAAACTGTGAACACAGGTTGCTTAGCAACATTGGGCAGCATCAGTTCATGCAACCTATAATAATATAATCATATCTATATAAATAAAATCAATTAAAATGTGTATAGATTGAATGAAATTCACCTCTGAAATAAAAAGAAATAAGAAAGAACATATTTCATTGCCATAGTTACATATATTTTCTTGACTAATAAAATGGTGGATCACATGATCTAATTACACCGACTGCACAGCTGACCTGCAGCTTCCATGACCAAAATCATCACAGATTATATAATTGTTTGCTGCTCAGGTTTTGGCTGGTGGTGGGTCAGGAATAGACCTTATCTTAGGACAGAAATCCCACATTGCTGTGTGGGTTAGTATAGGTAATAGTTGCTGGTTGACTGTGACTAAGGTCATGAAATGGCTTAATTGTTAATTTTAGGGTTGGTGGTTTAAATCCCCGTTTACTCCTCTCTGCATATGAACGTGGATTCCATACCGCTACTGTTCATCACCTCAGAATGTTTGCTGTTGTTCTGGTGTGTGTGTATGTGTGTGCATGCAGAATTTCATGCACTGCATGCATGTTTATAATGCCCCCTTTATTACCAAACCTCATTCCAAGCTTTTGCCCTGCGTCTCAGGTCTCCCAGTTGGCAGGTTACTTTGAACCACTTATTAAGGCCTCTGTCGGTGTGGCATCCAAGCTGCAGGACCACCAACAGCAGATGACCTTTTTGGACCAAACAAAGACTCTGGCTGAATCTGCCCTGCAGATGCTCTACGCTGCCAAGGAAGGTGGAGGAAACCCAAAGGTAACTTTGTGTTCTTTGTTTTGCCTAACTCCTTTCATTTAGAAGGCTCATGTAGACAGGCTTTACAGGATAAATGTTCTGTCCACCTAAGGTTGATCAAATATTTTAAGGATTCCCCTTCACACATAAATTTGTGTGTAGCTGCAAGAATATTTTATGGGCGCATGTATTTTCCTTTCATGCATTCTAGGCATCCCATACCCATGATGCCATAGCAGAGGCAGCCCAACTAATGAAGGAAGCAGTCGATGATATCATGGTGACACTGAATGAAGCTGCCAGTGAAGTGGGCATGGTGGGGGGTATGGTGGACTCCATTGCAGAAGCCATGGCCAAAGTAAGTGCTGCTGTGCATGGTGTGTATCATATGATGTCATCCAGTGATCACAGTCGCATCAGCTTTCCATATTCCTGTGTGCCTGTACTTTGGCTGAATAAAGAATTTCTCAAAATGTGGCTTCTGTCAAGGAATGACATTTAATACAACTGTCAACAAAAGGAACAGTGTGTGTGCGTACACGCGCATGTCACCAGTTCTGTTCATGGACTCATGGACAGGATTTCAAGGTGCAGTCAGAGACTGGAGGGTGTCCAGTTTGGTGACCTTAGACTTGCATCTCTGATTTTTTGCAAATGTGTTGTAGTGTTGTGGTTCTGTTAGCTTCATCATTCTGTGACCTCTGATGAGCACTGAGCACGTTTGAGGCTATGTGAAGCTACTGGGATGAGAATCAGCAACTCTGAACCTGGAACCATGGTCCTCTGTCGAAAAAGGGTGGATTGTCCCCTCTTGATTGGGGGAGAGTTATTGCCCGAAGTGGAGAAGTTTAAGTGGGAGCGTTATTGCCCGAAGTGGAGAAGTTTAAGTATCTCGGATTCTTGTTCACGAGCGGGGTTAAGTCGGAGTGTGAGTTCGATAGACTGATCAGCGCTGCGTCTGATTGTACCAAGTTGTCGTGATGATGAAAGAACCATGCCACAAGGCGAGTGTCTCCGTTTATTTTTGGTGTAATGACTGAAAGAATAAGGTCGTGGATACACGCAGCAGAAGTGAGAATCCTCCTTCTGGCATCTCAGTTTACACTCTGGCACAGAGTGAGGAGCTCGACTATCCAGGAGGGTCTCTAAGTAGAACAGCTATTTCTTCACATTAAAAGGAGTCAGCTGAGGTGGTTTGGGCATCTGGTTAGGGTACTCCCCTAGGCATCTCCCTAGGGAGGTCCTCCAGATACGCCCAACTGGGAGGAGGCCCTGGGGAAGACCCATGATACATTGGAAGCATTATATTTCCCAGCTGTCTTGGAAGCTCCTCAGGATTGCCCCAAGAGGAATTTGAGAACTTGGCTGATGATAGGTTAGTAAGGTTAGGCCTTACCCATGTGAAGTGCCTTGAGGCAGCTTTGTTATGATTTGGCTCTTTATAAATAAATTGAATTCATAGGGAAGTGTGGACTTGGCAAATCTCATGGGTATGAGATTGCCATATGAGATGGGTATGAGATAACCGTGGGCAAAAATACCGCGGTTTCATGGTTTTATGTATCACTTTAAAATGTGGTTTAACAACACTATGGCTATTTGCATATGAAGCACACATGATTCAGGCGCACTATTTGACGCGATGTCTACCGCTGCGAGCACTATGCCACTGATAACTTTAGAGAAAATACCAAAATAATAGTCTTTCTTTTAGACATGTAGCATCTGCCCCGTGGGAAATATGACTTACTTGCTTAGGGAGAAACGTGGCCGAAATACGGTGCGGAACTCCGGATGCTCAATACTTGGCCCAGCTTCACAAACAAAGTGCTTGGAATAGATGTATTTGTCCTTCTTGACATGTTTCTTGACATTTGGCTGACCACAAGCACAACTCGAGTCATAACCTGCTCATACCATAGGGACGGTATAACGGAAAATTTTAGTGGTTTTGATACCTTGGCTTTTTCATACAGCTTTATACCGTGAAACCGGTTATCGGCCCATGTCTAGTGTGGACTGAGTTGCTTGTTCTAGTGCCACAGTGACCTGGACCCAGATAAGCAGCAGAAAATGAATGAATGTGAGGTATAGGCTTTTTTCTGCAGAATTTAGTCAATTTTATTCAACAGCAGAATTGAACATAATGTCCTTTTGACACAGTACCAGCATGTTTTCCTCACAATGGCTTCATCTTTGTCCCAAAATTGATCAACATAATTTAATTACGAGAAATGTAAGAAACATAATGTCAGGCTAATAATTAAGCATTTTGCTGTTGTTACGTCAGGAACCAAATCTCTTAACTGTGAGTGTTTATCATTCTTATTGTGTAAAAAAAACTGGATATAATTTTGTGTGGATGTTAATTTGCAAAAATATTTCTCTGCTTAACTTACATTATATTTGTAGATGTGTTTAGCTGTGGGTGTTCATGCTTTTTCTGGATAACAAATGAAATTAATGCAATATTAATTGTGTGTGCGTGTATGCTCGTTCTTTCTGTAGCTGGATGAGGGTACACCACCTGAACCCGAAGGCTCCTTTGTTGATTACCAGACCAGCATGGTGAAACACTCAAAGGCAATTGCTGTCACTGCTCAGGAAATGGTAAGTGGGCTCGCACATTCAGCACAAGCTTTCAGCACCACTTAACAGCCAAAACTGGGTTTTCCATCATGTGCAAATCACTGGTAAAATTTGACATGTCTGACACACTTTGTTGGTGAGTGGTGATTCTTGACTCCTCAAATAGTTATGCATAAAGTGAAAGGGCATATGTCACGCCAGTCAATGCTGTTCTTTTTTTTAAATTCTATACTAGATTTTAAATCAATTCTTCCAAGAAGAATTGATTTAAAATTTAAAAGACCTGCTGACTTCTTCCAGATGAAGTCAGCAAGTCAAAGAGCCTTTTCTCATCATGCACTCACCCTGTGGAACAGTCTTCCTGCAACCGTGAGGCAGTCAGAGTCCGTGGACATTTTTAAGTCAAGTCTGAAAACCCATTTTTATTCTCTTTCTTGTGATTAGTTTATATTTTTTTATCTGTTTTATTCTTTTACTTCTGCTTTTAATCATGTATTTTTAATTTTTATTCATTTTTAATTATTTATTTAAATTTTATGTTGTATTGTTTCGTGTAAGGTGCCTTGAGACGGCTTTTGCTGTGATTTGGTGCATTATAAGCTAATTAAATTAAATTCCAAGTCTTTAACTTGTGCGGGGCCTGATATAGCTGATAAAAATAAAATAACCCAGAGTGCATCTTAAAAATACAAGGCAGATCCATAGCCAGTTGGAACCGGAATGGGGATGCCACCTTGGGGACCGACTTTAAGCTGCCTGAAGGTCAGCTTGCGGCCAGTTGCAGACCACTTCATGCCAGTACACACAGTCAATCTTGGTTGCTTTTGTATACAAATTTAATATGCCTTTCAAGTCAATTTCATGTATTTTGCCATGGATTTGGTTTGCCATGGATTGGTCCACCTACATGAACGGCTGGGAGACAGTCCCGTGTCAGTATCACAGGTCTTCCAATTAAATTGCAAAGAAACCCGTCCATCGCCATCACCTGATGCGGATGTATCTCATTGCTTTATAACACAAATATAAACTTGTGCAGCTTTCTCACTGCTCGACTCACCGACCACCTGCGCCGCTTACCCCAATGTGGGAGAGACATTTCATCTCAGTGACAGCAAAAAACCGCATCCCATGCTGGCCACACAAATGGAAAGGATAGCATCCTTTAGACCAAAGTGTATTGTTTTGTTTTGTAAGCCCATTTTCCATCCTGTGGGAGCTGCATTTCTCAACTCTTTCTGGGAGACGCGTACAAAATACGTTCACTTCTCCCTTAAAAATCTTATCCTTGGAAAAACAGTGCAACTAATAAACATGACTGGCGTTGCTGGACATAATCACAACGCACCTCTTCACCATTGCAATGTTTTAAACTGGAAACCTGAGGGAGGTCCACAAGGTCGCATCACTGAAATCAACATTTCCCACAGACTTACATTTACGCATTTAAAACCACCAGATAAATTCCCCAATGCCTCATACAGTGCATCTGGAAAGTATTCATAGCACTTGTTGCAGCCTTATTCCAAAATGCAGTAAATAAAATCTTTCCCCTTTTAAATTCTGCTCACAACACCCCATAATAAGAGCATGAAAGAAACTTGTTTTTTTTTTTTTTGCAAATTTATTAAAAATGAAACACTAAGAAATCACATGTACATAAGTGTTGACACTTTTTGCGCAACACTTTGTTAATGCAACTTTGGCAGTATTTACAGTCTCAAGTTTTCTTTAATATGATGCCACAAGCTTGGTGCATCTACACTCAACAAAAATATAAACGCAACACTTTTGGTTTTGCTCCCATTTTGTATGAGATGAACTCAAAGATCTAAAACTTTTTCCACATACACAATATCACCAATTCCCTCAAATATTGTTCACAAACCAGTCTAAATCTGTGATAGTGAGCACTTCTCCTTTGCTGAGATAATCCATCCCACCTCACAGGTGTGCCATATCAAGATGCTGATTAGACACCATGATTAGTGCACAGGTGTGCCTTAGACTGTCCACAATAAAAGGCCACTCTGAAAGGTGCAGTTTTGTTTTATTGGGGGGGGATACCAGTCAGTATCTGGTGTGACCACCATTTGCCTCATGCAGTGCAACACATCTCCTTCACATAGAGTTTATCAGGTTGTCAATTGTGGCCTGTAGAATGTTGGTCCACTCCTCTTCAATGGCTGTGCGAAGTTGCTGGATATTGGCAGGAACTGGTACACGCTATCGTATACGCCGGTCCAGAGCATCCCAAACATGCTCAATGGGTGACATGTCTGGTGAGTATGCCGGCCATGCAAGAACTGGGACATTTTCAGCTTCCAAGAATTGTGTACAGATCCTTGCAACATGGGGCCGTGCATTATCCTGCTGCAACATGAGGTGATGTTCTTGGATGTATGGCACAACAATGGGCCTCAGGATCTCGTCACGGTATCTCTGTGCATTCAAAATGCCATCAATAAAATGCACCTGTTCTTCGTCCATAACAGACGCCTGCCCATACCATAACCCCACCGCCACCATGGGCCACTCGATCCATAACATTGACATCAGAAAACCGCTCACCCACACAACGCCACACATGCGGTCTGCCATCTGCCCTGAACAGTGTGAACCGGGATTCATCCGTGAAGAGAACACCTCTCCAACGTGCCAAACGCCAGCGAATGTGAGCATTTGCCCACTCAAGTCGGTTAC
Source organism: Thalassophryne amazonica (assembly GCF_902500255.1). Taxonomy (NCBI): domain Eukaryota; kingdom Metazoa; phylum Chordata; class Actinopteri; order Batrachoidiformes; family Batrachoididae; genus Thalassophryne; species Thalassophryne amazonica. The sequence goes on along the minus strand of NC_047104.1, from coordinate 68,412,063 downwards.
GACGACGAACTGGAGTCAGGTCGAGACCCCGATGAGGATGACGAGCATGCAGATGAGTTTCCCTGAGACGGTTTCTGACAGTTTGTGCAGAAATCTTTTGGTTATGCAAACCGATTGTTTCAGCAGCTGTCCGAGTGGCTGGTCTCAGACGATCTTGGAGGTGAACATGCTGGATGTGGAGGTCCTTGGCTGGTGTGGTTACACGTGGTCTGCGGTTGTGAGGCTGGTTGGATGTACTGCCAAATTCTCTGAAACGCCTTTGGAGACGGCTTATGGTAGAGAAATGAACATTCAGTACACGAGCAACAGCTCTGGTTGATGTTCCTGCTGTCAGCATGCCAATTGCACGCTCCCTCAAATCTTGCGACATCTGTGGCATTGTGCTGTGTGATAAAACTGCACCTTTCAGAGTGGCCTTTTATTGTGGGCAGTCTAAGGCACACCTGTGCACTAATCATGGTGTCTAATCAGCATCTTGATATGGCACACCTGTGAGGTGGGATGGATTATCTCAGCAAAGGAGAAGTGCTCACTATCACAGATTTAGACTGGTTTGTGAACAATATTTGAGGGAAATGGTGATATTGTGTATGTGGAAAAAGCTTTAGATCTTTGAGTTCATCTCATACAAAATGGGAGCAAAACCAAAAGTGTTGCGTTTATATTTTTGTTGAGTGTATCTTTGGGCAGTTTTGCCCATTCTCTTCACAGCACCTCTCAAGCACCGTCAGGTAGGATGGGGAGGATTGGTGCACAGCCATTTTCAGATATCTCCAGAGATAATTAGAATCAGGTCTGTGCTCTGGTTGGACCACTCAAGGACATTCTCAGAGTTGTCCTGAAGCCACTCGTTTAATAGCTTGGCTGTGTGCTTAGGACCATTGTCCTGCTGAAAGATGAGCCGTCACCCTAGTCTGAGGCCAGGTGCGCTCGGGAGCAGGTTTTCATCCAAGATGTTACAATGCATTCATCTTTCCCCCAATCCTGACTAGTCTCCCAGTTCCTGCCCCTGAAAAACTTCCCCACAGCATGATGCTGCCACCACCATGCTTCACTGTAGGGATGGTGCCTGGTTTCCTTCAAACATGATGCCTAGCAGTCATACCAAAGGGTTCAATCTTTGTCTCATCAGACCAGAGAATTTTGTTGAGTCCTTCATGTACCTTTTGGCAAACTCCAGGTGGGCTGCCATGTGCCTTTTACTAAGGAGTGGCTTCTGTCTGGCGACTCTACCATACAGGCCTGATTGGTGGATTGCTTTAGAGATGGTTGTCCTTCTGGAAGGTTCTCCTCTCTCCACAAAGGAATGCTGGAGCTCTGACAGAGTAACCATCAGGTTTGCGGTCGCCTCCCTGACTAAGTCCCTTCTCCCCTGATCGGTCAGTTTAGACGGGCGGCCAGCTCTCGGAAGAGTCCTGGTGGATCCGAACTTTTCCCATTTACGGATGACTGAGGCCGCTGTGCTCCTTGGCACCTTCAAAGAAGCAGAAATGTTTCTGTACCATTCCCCAGATTTGTGCCTCGAGACAATTCTGTCTCAGAGGTCGACAGACAATTTCTTTGACTTTATGCTTGGTTTGTGCTTTGACATGCACTGTCAACTGTGTGACCTTATATGTAGACAGGTGTGTCTTTCCAAATTGTGTCCATCAACTGGATTTACCACAGGTGGACTCCAGTTAAACTGTAGAAACATCTCAAGGATGATCAGTGGCTGTGATCAAAGGTGAATACTTATGTACATGTGATTTCTTAGTATTTTTGTTTTTTGTTTTTTTGTTTTATTTCCAAAAATCTAAAAAAACAATACTTTTTCACATTGTCATTATGGGTTATTGTGTGTAGAATTTTGAGGAAAAAATGAATTTCATCCATTTTGGAATAAGGCTGTAACATAAAATGTGGAAAACATGAAGTGCTGTAAATACTTTGCAGATGGATTGTAATTCCTTATGTACTTTGAATCATCAGCTCATTTTAGCATTTCATTTACCAGAGATATGCACTTCAACTGGGAAAAATTGAAGCGATAAATGTAATTAATTCTCACTGCATTGTCATAGAATGGGCTTCTTGGTCATCAGAAAGCATTTTTTTTTAAAGCACAAAGTCAGAATGTTCACATATTGGGAAAAAAAGCATCTTGTCATACGGTATCTGTGATTTGTTTGTTTTCTAGGGAATAAGAAAACATCCTGAACATATACTGATTCCAGATTTTTCCTGGGGTTGTGTTGTGTGTGACGTTGTCATAGTTTTACATCTGTGTAGATACATTATTCTCAACGTGATAATTCAATACTAGTACATGATTGATATTTGATACACTTGATTAACAGTATGGGTGACTCATAAGGATGCCAGTGAGCTGATGATATTTTGGGAGATTTTTGTGTGTTAATTTGTGTACTAATGAGGGAAACACGATCTTTCTGGAACCGTTACTGTATTTTCTAGACTATGTCCTACCGGAGGATTTGTCTCACCTGTCCAAAAATGTATCACGAAGAGGGGGAAAAAAACATGTCACACCGGTCTATAAGTTGCATTTATTTTTGAAAAGTGGTGCTATTGCTTCATGCAACAAGAAACAAAATGTATTGAATCAGCATATGATTTTAAAAATCCAAACATAAATAACACTGCATTAGCGTGCAGAAGCTAATCGTGTTTGCGTGCAGAAGTTAATGAGCTTATTAATGTTACTGTACGAGGCCCAAAGAATGCAAGGAAACTGCTTCTTGTCACCACTGCGCAGATGAAAACATCTGTTCAGACCTATACATATGCACCTTTACCTAACTAAATGTAATTAACAGTTTTAAAACTCCTATTCAATTTTGAAACATTATTGTTGACTTCAACCTAGTCTAGCTGTCCTCCTCATTGCTATTCTGACTGTCCCACACAGTCGAAACAAGTGGAGTGGCCAGTAATGTGGTTATTTCCTCTATATCTTTTCTAAGAGTGTGGTCCTTCAGATTGGGAGCATAATTTTTTTTAATCACTCCTTCTCTAAGAGTGAGGAGTGCTCACTCAGATGATCTTCTTCTTTTACTGCATGTTGGCATCCAGTTTTGGTTCAATACTGCCACCTTCTGCTCCAGAGTGTAGATCAGACAGTATCTAATTTAGGTCAGTATACAGGACCACCTCGTCACAGGTGTGGACTGTGCCATCTTGTGGCCGTAGATGATGATGCAGTACTTTCATATATAGGTCACTTTGAAATTGTCGGAGGACGAGCAAAGCAAGTTAAAAAAAAAAAAAACAGTGATTTATAGTCCTGAAAATACGGTATAACGCAGCAATACTGACTGATGGACAGTTCCTATTTACATCTTGTGTATCTCATGTGGTGTACATGTTGTGGTGCGAGTGCCGTAATGATATCTGCATGCATTTACATATTAATGAGGGGGATCTTGACATTTTGCACCTCATGTACATTTAAATTTTTTTAATGAAGCAGACAGAAGATGAAACTTTCATGTCATACTGTATGTTATAAACTGCCCACATTGGTAGGTAAGTCAGTAAAACTAATGTCTTTACATAGTAGTTGCTAAATGTTGGATCACACCAAAGCAGTAAGTGAAGTGCAATATGGTACAAAATAAATTTGTCTGACAAGCATCATTTTATCCATCAGATGACTAAATCTGTGACGTGTCCAGAAGAGCTGGGAGGTCTGGCCTCTCAGGTGACTGTGGACTACAGTCAGCTGGCTGTTCAAGGGCGTCTTGCTGCTCACACAGCTGAGCCTCAAGAGGTGAGAATAGCTCAAGTGTAGCCTTTGGAATATTTTCTTATTCATTATAAAATGTTACAACACTGTAGAGGCAGATTTATGGAGCTCCGAGTGACAGATTGTTAAAGCTTTACTGTGAGCTGCCACAATGTAAAGGCTGGCACAGAATTACTCTTTCCATTTGCCCACTGCCCCTCCGTGAGCCTGGTTCTGCTGGAGGTTTCTTCCTGTTAAAAGGGAGTTTTTCCTTCCCACTGTCGCCAAGTGCTTGCTCACAGGGGGTCGTTTTGACAGTTGGGGTTTTTCTGTAATTATTGTATGGCTTTGCCTTGCAATATGAAGCGCCTTGGGGCAACTGTTTGTTGTGATTTGGCGCTATATAAATGAAATTGATTTGATTTGATTTGATTTGATTGAGGTTGAATTGTGTTATGTAGATTGGTTTCCAGATTAAGACTCGAGTGCAGGACCTGGGCCATGGCTGTATCCTCCTGGTCCAGAAAGCTGGAGCGCTGCAGATGACACCTTCTGACGGCTTTACCAAACGAGAGCTGCTTGATTGTGCACGCGCAGTCACAGAGAAGGTATTAGTTCATCATTTAAAAATCTCTTAGTTTATTGTGACATCTTCAAGAGAATTCTTTTTTCTTTTTCTTTTTTTTCTTTTTTTTTTTTCTTTCACACCTCTTTTTGGTCCACCTGTACCACGGTTTGGCTTTCAGAGTTTTGTCTGCAGTACATTGGGTTGAATTGCCTGATAAATCAGTCAGAGTTTTTATGTGACTTTACCTAGTTTAGTGTTATATTTTGTATTAAATCACTCACCAGTGCTGAGACAAAACTAACTCTGTAATCAAATATGTGTGCTGTGGTTTATGGTAATAATGGACAATGTTTTCCTCTTGAATTTAAAACACCGGGTTTTTTGTTGTTGTTGTTGTTGTTTGTTTTTTTTCAAGCCCCGTGGTACTCACTGAAAATTTTAGATTGTGTAGTGCATAGATCAGAAAAATACAAGGCACTAAGAAACACAAAAGCAGTGAGCAAAAAATTTTTCTCATTTAAATAAACTATTGTAAAAATATTTTATTGTACAAACATAAATTATGTAACGGAAGAACTTGGCACAAATTCCACATAATTTACACAGCATGCTTCATTGCTGCACTTAATCTGATATATTAAAGTTTGTATAATTTAATACACTCCCACAAAAACACACACAAAAACTAAAAAGTCTATCAGTTTGAACATTACATATCTTGTCTTTGTGGTGTATTCATTTGAATATAGGTTGAAGAGGATTTGCAAATCATTGTATTCTGTTTTTATTTACATTTCACACAACGTCCCACCTTCTTTGGAATTGGGGTTGTAAAACTGTTATTTCATCATTGCTGGATTCAGTTTATTTGCATAGCAGCAAATCACAACATAAGTCACCCCAAGGTGCTCTACAGGGGTAATGTTTAACCTTACCAACCTCCTGAGCAAGCATGTAGGCAACCATGGTAACCATTTTGGTCCATTTAAAAATCAAATGACAAAATTGAAGTAATAATAATAATAATAATGATGATGATAATAATGATAATAGTGTGTATATGATAACAAGAACCTAAAACATTTGTAAATACATTAAGACAGTAAATTAACATTAAAAAATTAATGTAATTAACAGGAAAGAAAGAGTTGAGTTCTTCTTCTAAAAAGTGTTAAGGTCTAAGGTTCTAAAAACATTCTGGACTCACACACCATTCCATCTCATTATGGAAAGTTTGAACAATTTATTACCACCCTTGAAAAATGTCAGTGACCTATTTTATAAAGACTACCCAATCTAGAGCCTGTGGGTCCCCACGGGCAACACACTAGATTATATATCAAAATGTTCCACGCGAGGTGTTTTCATGTAGGTGCTGTCAGGCACACAACAGTGAAAGAAGGGGGGGGGGGCAAAAAACAAACACCCACCCACCCACCTGCTCATTAATTCAGGACTTCCTCACTAACCGTTCAGACAATCAAACATGTACCCTACCTCTCTTCCATCATCACAGTCAGCACAGGTGCACCACAGGGCTGTGTTCCAGATATTGTTTAGAAGTACAGTGTAGTTTGATTAAAAAATTGATTGGAGAGTGGAAAATATCTAAAGCAGTGCAGAAAATGATACGCTGCTCAACTAAAATTATCTCAAATGCTTTAAAATTGCAACCAAAACCAGATAGATGTGTAAGAAAATGGAAAACCACCATTCAAATGGATCGAAGAATAATTAGAATGGCAAAGACTCAGCCAATGATCAGCCCCAGGGTGATCAAAGAAGGTCTAAAGCAGGGGTGCCCAACCTTTTTTGAACCAAGATCTACTTGGAGGAGGAGGAAAGAGTCAAATGTGTGGCTTCACACGGCTCTCGTCTCGCTCATTTTCCCAAACATCAGGCACATGCAGCAGCAGGTGGAACACCTGCAGGGTCGCGCTGAGGAGGATTGGAACAAGACTTTTAGCCGACTTGGCGTCACTGTCCTTCCGCATGCAGCAGTGAAACTGAATGCGGTGCAGCAGGATTTAATTGTGCGCACGTCAGAGAAGAACACTGTCACGCTCTATTAAGGATCACCACTAATCAAGACGGATCAACACGCTCAGTTGCAACCTCCACGACATGAGGCGAAATGAAGGTGGTGCGTGACATTCGTGGAACATTTTTTTTTTTGGGACAGCCAAAAACATGCTCCACGAAAATCACGCACCAACACGCATTATTAAGAAACCTATTCAGATGTGTTAAGTCACGTTAAGAATGTCAGGAATGTGCCAAGAATGATGCAAATATGACATTCATAACGAGTCTTGCCTATGTGTAAATGCAGCATTAGTGGGACTTCTGGCACTGGGAGGAGGAAGCCAGGCTCTCATAATCCGGACAGTAGGAGCTGAGTGCCAGCCGTAAGCAGGCCACAAGGTGGTCATCAGCCATGGTGGATCTGTATTTTGATGTGATGATTTTCATATGTGAAAAGGCAGACTCACACAAACATGTTGATCCACAAAGTGCAGTCAAATTCTGTGCAGTTTGTCTGAGGTTGGGGTGTTTCTCTTGCCGCATTAAATTCTAGAATTGGACATTCATGCAAGGTGTTGCTCTAGATTTAAGCTTGATGTCATTTTTCAGTGTGAGGATGTCATTCTCAATATTAGCACAGCTATCCAGGCTGATGCCAGTTTGGACGTTATACAATCCATGTCTATATTTTCCTCAAATGAAAAACAGAGAAAATTGACAACAGGCTCAATGGATGCAAAGTCAACAAAGCACCTGTCAAATTCTGACATGATGCTCTGCATGATCATCATAATGTGCACTCTCACAGTCTTTTCCCTGACGCTTAAGTTCTGTATCTTGTGTGGTTCCACAGGTCACACTGTTGCAAACTGCTTGATAGTAGGTGTAACTTGCTTTTAAACATGTTCATGGAGCTGATCATGTTGATGATGGGTTTGTCCTTGAGCTTGTCAGTCAGATGGGTAAGAAAAGATAAATCCAAGAGCCACTGTGTTCTAGCTGTGCATAGTCAGCATGGTTTGAACGTTTAAGGAAATTCTTTAATTTTAGGCAACAATTCAGAAAACTGTTCCAGAAATTTACCTCTGTGTGTTCTGCACCTGTCTCCTCCAGGTGCACATGGAATAATCACCTCCTCAGAATCCTGGCCTGAACAGAATATGCAATCTTGTTAGCCACATCCATCACATCTGCTAGCCAACTTTCAATTCCTAGACTTTTTAGGTGTGCAGTGGTGATTTACCTGGAAAGTTTGCATCGTTGTGGCTCGTTTTGAAATACCGCTCCAAATTCCCTCTCCTCGGTAAAGCCACATTTGCATTGCAGCTAAGACAGATGGATTTGCCATTCAAATAAATGAAAAAATAATCCTCTTCCCACTCTGAATGAAAATAAGTTTTAGTTTGTTTGGTTTTTTTTTTTTGTGCCTCTGCCAATGTAGCGTTCCCTCACTCTTCTTCTTCTTCTATGGTGTTTCTTCTTCTTATTATTATTATTCTTTGGCGTTTAACAGCAGCTGGTATCCTTATTGGTGCATTGCTGCCACCTTCTGCATCAGTCCGGCATAGCAGCACTAAATTCTGTCTGAGTCCAGATTCTTTTTTTTTTTTTTTCATGAGATCACCTGGAGCTCAGCCCTAGATTGACCGGTCGATCTAACTCGGCTTGTTGGGCACTCCAGATCTAAAGTTACCTGTGAGCACTGTTACAATTAGAAGATGCCTATGTCAAACCAAGCTGAAAAACTGACATGCTGAAGAGGTTACAATTTGCCAAACAACACAGTGACTGGCCTGAAGAGAAATGGCAAAACAATTTGTGGACTGATGAAAGCAAGATTGTTTTGTTTGGGAGGAGGTGTGGGGGTGCAGACAGTTTATCAGACGACCCCCCAAAACTGAATTAAAGTCACAGTACACTGTGAAGACAGTGAAGCATGGTGGAACAAGCATCATGATATGTTGATGTTTCTCATACTATGGTGTTTGGCCTATTTATCACATACTAAGGACCATGTTATCAGTTTGACTACATAAACATAAAGAGGTCATGTTGTCTTATGCTGAAGAGGAAATGCCCTTGAAATGGGTGTTTCAGCAAGCCAACAACACCAAACACACCAGCAAATGAGCAGCATCTTGGCTCCAGACCAACAAGTTTAATGTTATGGAGTGGCCAGCACAATCCCAGGACCTTAATCCATTAGAAAACTTGTAGGGTGACATCAACCCCAATCACTCTCACAAGGATCCTGGAGGGGGCCTAGGACTATGTCCATCCAGTCTACATGTGTTTTGCAAACTTGGAGAAGGCATGTGATCAAGTACTATGGGAGGTGCTGCGGAAGTATGGAGTGAGGGGGTCCTTTCTCAGGGCCATCCAATCTCTGTACTCACAAAGCGAGAGCTGTGTTCGGGTTCTCTGCAGTAAGTCGGACTAGCTTCCGGTGGAGATTGGTCTCTGCCAGGGCTGCGCCTTGTCTCCAATCCTGTTTGTGATATTCATGGACAGGATATCGAGACATGGTCGGGGGAAGGAGGGTCTTCAGTTTGGTGGGTTCAGAGGCCATGATTCTCAGCAGGAAACCAATGGATTGCCTACTCCAGGTAGCGAATGAGGTCTTGCCCAAAGTGAAGGAGTTCAAGTACCTCGGGGTCCTGTTTCCAAGTGAGGGGACAATGGAGCATGAGATTGGCCAGAGAATCGGTGCAGCAGTGATGGTATTGCATTCGCTCTGCCGTACTATTGTTACAAAAAGTGAGCTGAGCCAAAAGGTGAAGCTCTTGATCTACTGGTCAATCTTCATTCCTACTGTCACCTATGGTCATGAGGGCTGGGTCATTACCGAAAGAACTAAATCCCAGGTATAAGCAGCTGAAATGGGTTTCCTGAGGAGGGTGGTGGGTGTCTCCCTTAGAGATAATGTGAGAAGCTCTGAGTAGATCGGCTGCTCCTTTGTGTTGAAAGGAGCCAGCTGAGGTGGTTTGGGAATGTGGTAAGGATGCCCCCTGAGCTCCTCTGTGGGGAGGTGTTCCAGGCATGTCCAGCTGGGAGGAGACCCCAGGGAAGACCCAGGACTAGGTGGAAAGATTATATCTCCACACTGGCGTGGGAACACCTTGGGATCCCTCAGTTAGGGGTGGTTAATGTATAAAGAGAGGTTTGGGGTCCTCTGCTGGAGCTGTTGCCTCCGAGACCCGATCCTGGATAAGCGGATGAAGGTGAGTGAGTGACAGACAGACAGACATAAAAAGTGCTGTTTCTAAGGCAAACCAAGAAATGCAGAGGAACTCTAGGCTGTAATCAGTCATCCTGGGATGAAATACCTGTTTGTAGGTGCCAGAAGTTAAGAGCTATTATAAGAATTTTGAGCTTTACTTACTTTTTTAAACACACTATTATTTTGAACACAACTGTATGAAATAATCACCCCCAAGAGGAATATAATTCTGTGTGCAATACATTCCCAAATGTGCAATATAATCCAAAGTGGCAGTACAATCTAAATGTGCAATACACATGGCAAATGCTATCATTCACAGCAAAATGTTAAACTTTTTTTTTTTTTTTTTTTTTTTTTGCACCATTTGTCTGGTGAATGTTTGAGTGCTTTTATTGATGCACAAGTGGGGCAGCACTTCTAATTTCATTATATGCTCGGCTGCAATGACAATAAACTTACATTTATCTATGTATATCTTTCGATTTATACTGGGCTGCAGTAAAGCCAAAAAATGGGATATTACAGTAATCCAACCTAGAAGAGACAAAGGCACACGGTGATGTTCACAGCACTGCACCTAAATGAGCTTTGATTTACAAACAGATGGATATTGAGTGTTATTCTTCATTCTTTTCTCTGTGTTCTTCATTGATGTAGTTTATAAAAATAAATAAATAAATAAATTCTGGCTGTGTGGGGGTGGTGGTCTCTTTGCCCTGGCGGACTGTCAGATTTATAATACTACAAGGGAAACATTGAAAAGAGGATTATTTTGTTTTTGCAGTCACAGTGCCACCAGTAAGAAAGGATCAGGACCTAAGTGCAATTTGATCACATACTTCATGAATAAAAGAATTTTACAAGAAATCCATTGCTTAAGCATGATTATGTTTCACTGACTGTTTAATTCATTGTCCTTGGTAGATTACATTAATCTGTATAAATAATTTATGAAGTACCCAAGTCATATACAACCAGTGACAGTGACATTGGGCAGTGAATGCAAACAAATTTTTCTCGAGGCTGTGCGTATTAATCCTGGTGTGTGTGTGTGTGTTTGTTTATTTTAGTGCTCCTAGGAATTTGCCTTATCTATTCTTTGTGTTCATGTGGAGACAAAATTCATTTGAACTTTGAATTGTAGCAATTTAGAAACTGAGTAAGGAATCAGAGTGTTTGGTTTGCAGTTGTCCCAGATAAGGACTAATGCCCCATTTACACTGGACTGAGACCTATATAAGACCTACAAGATCATGACATTTTGTCAACTGTCATAAGTCTTGGCTGGTCTCGTGATCTGTTATTTGTGTTTACACCAAGCTTGCATTGCGAATGAATTGTGCAAATGAAGAATAAGTTACTGTCCACGATCAATGACGCAACCCTCATTGTGACCAGCCTGCAGCCCCAGTCAGTGAGAGCAATGGCGAGCAGTGGCCATTTTTTGATCGCAGCTCGGTCATGAACTCTGTGTAAACAGGGTGTAAGATCTGGGCTTTTATTTACTTCCTGTACTTAGCAAAGACAATTGGATCCATATGTTGTAAAAGTGTTGAACTTGGAGAGACGATCACGTATCTCAGCAGTGATATTCATGTCTCTGGATCCACAATCTTTGAGATCAAGAGACCTCTGGGAAGGGCTTATAGCCATCAAGTTGTTGGACAAAGGTGGTTGGCAGCGCTATTACTTTAAGTGTTTAGCATTCTGGTGCTTCCTGCCTTATTGTATGGTTCTGAGACTTTGATGCTAGCCAGTGACCTAAGGTGACAACTGGATGTCTGTGTTACTAGGTCTCTTCAGAGGATGTTTGGATACCACTACAGTGACTTTGTAGCAGACAAACCGCTACTTAGGAAGGCTCAGATGAGAAGTATTGAACTGTGAAGCTACCACATTTTGGCCTTATGGTGCATTTCTTTAGTGCATAAGTGCCTTAGTGATGAGGACCCCAGTGGCTGGAGAAGGCCAAGGGCACACCCAAGTTTCACCTTGCTATAGCAGGTAGATGTTGACTTTGCAGAGGTGAGGCTGGACAGGCTGCCTGGGTGGTTGACATCCAGGACCCGTGGTGGTTCCATGTTGTGATGGATGATTTGACATATGTCACCAATACATGCTCCCAGACATGACAATACAGAGAAAGCAAGTAATGTAACATTTATGAAGCCTGATTTCCTCATATAATCAATTAATAACTAATGTAAGGGCAGCACGGTGACCCTTTCTTTCTGACTGAGATCTTCTCATCATGTTGTGACCCCTTGTTCTACGGATCTGATTTGAGAGGTGAAAGAAATACTGATTTAGAGTTTGAATTGAATGCATTTATCATGTCACTTTTGACATGCATCACATACGTATTATGGAAAATAGAATTGTTTGCTGAATGTTATCTATTGTGGACTAAGTGGGGTTTTTTTTGTTTGTTTGTTTTTAAGCAAGGACCAACATTACATCAGGTTTTAGGACAACCTGTTCTTTAGTTTTTGAGGATTTAGTTTATCAGTAATCCTGATAATATGTATAACCAATAAACCAGGAACTGGAAAGTGCTTCTCTGTATTTAATGGCATGAAACACATTTACTGGGCAGATATTGAAATTGCCAGAGAGTTACTATGTGTGCACATCTTCAGATTATTTATTTATTGATTGATTTATTTGGGTATATGTCCTCAGGTGTCCTTGGTACTATCAGCCCTCCAGGCCGGAAACAAAGGCACACAGGCCTGTATTACAGCAGCCAACGCCGTGTCTGGGATCATTGCCGATCTGGACACCACTATCATGTTTGCCTCCGCTGGTACACTCAATGCTGAGAACGATGAGTGTTTTGCAGACCACAGGTGAGTGCTCCAAAAGTAGGACACAGCTTGCAATCATCAGTGATTGATTAATCACTTTTGATGTTCTGTTTTGTAGCTGGCAGTACATCACTAATCTTACATGTGCAGGAGCTGATGGAGTCTAAAACTCAGCCTTCAGGTTGTCTTTGATCTCAAACTGACAGAATCACATCCAAGCTTGTGAGCACAGAGGATAAAACCTCTTAGAAACACAGAGTTATGGTACCCTCAGGGTTTGACAGACAGGCGGCGTCACAGCTTTTACTGTTATGGTTGTTAACATCTCAGAAATAATGATGGCGGTTATGTTGAAATGTCATATTGTGGTTTGTAAAAACTGTTCATATTGATGTCTTTTTTTGGAATTCTGTAGGTGTAGGTATTTGTAAAGGAATACCGAGCTTTTTTGTGACATCATGTAACATTCAGCGCATTATGTACCACAATGACAAAAAATCTTGCTTGCAGGTAATTGTTAAAGAAATTTTGCTTTGCTATTCTGATGAATAATAGAAGTAAAAATGTAGTGAAACCCTCTGAGGCAGGATGAAAGGGAATGGGATCATTTAGATTATTTCATCCAGTGCAGTTCAATATAAAAACACTTTAGTGCAGCTTTCCCTATGTTTGAGCCAGATTTGATAACAGAAGCTCCTTTGTATCAAAACAAATGTGCATGTTTTTCATGTCTGTTGTTCATAGTATTTAGATTTTTTATTTAATGGTGGAATGGCGGAACAAAACATCTGGACCACAACTTGATATAAAGCATGCAACCATGCTAAGCCCTATCTTGGCAATCTATTCTACTTATTCAGGAAGTCAGGGTGGGCGGATCCATTATGTCAAGCAACTTCCGGTTTGTCACTGCGTCAATGATTAGCTACATGGGAACACAGTACGCTCAAAGTGTCCAAACATGAGCAGCATCAATTATTCAGTTCATGGGTGCCACAACAACTGGAAGAAGAGGAAACTATCACATTCAGAACGAAGTTTTGAACATGGAAAGCAGAGATCTGAGTGCTGTGGACGAGCATTTAACTTGTTCCCTCCTCCATTGAAAGACGAGACTCTTCGGTGCTGGCTGAATTCGCTGAATTTGAAAAATCCACCCAAACGTCCCGATGTCTGTTCTTTTATTTTATGGAGAAAAACCCACACCACTGGATCTTTACCCAGAGAAATGGTTGGACTACAATGCTCTGTTGAAAAAGCTACGGTGGATGCTAGTGAGATAAACGGTTAAACTGTGTTTGTAGCATTAGCTGCTATCTTATTTACTCATTTTCTGGCATTTGATATAACCAAGCACTGCATGAAATAACACTACACATACAGTTGTGCTCAAACGTTTACATACCCTGGCAGAATTTTTGCTTTTTTGGGCCATTTTTAAGAGAATATGAATAACAACAATACAAAAAAATTTTTTTCACTCATGGTTAGTGGTTGGGTGAAGCCATTTATTATCAAACAACTGTGTTTCCTCTTTTTAAATCAAAATAACAAGAGAACTACCCAAATAAACCTGATCAAACGTTTACATACCCCTGTCCTTAATACTGTAGCTCTCTGATGGTAAAGCTGCCATTGAATATGTCTTGGACTTTATTTACATTAATTACAAAGAAATACAAACAGTATGGCACTTTATGGTAAATCTGCATGGAGTAGATCGTTCTCAAAAACTGAGTGACTGTGCAAGAAGTAGAAGAGTGAGGAAAACCACCAAGACACCCAGACAACCCAGAAGAAGTTATGGGCTTACGTGGCTGTGATTGGAGAAATTATGCACAGTACAACCTTTGCATTTTGCATCACCAGTTATGCATCTTCATGATGAAGTGTTATAGAGGAGAATTTTCTTAAAAAGAAGACCTGAAAGTTTAGCTACAAATTGCCAGAAGGTACATCTGAGATGCAAGCCTAGATTTGATCTGTTTTGGTGAAAGAAAATCCTTCTCTGCTCTACTCCACTATGAAGCTAAGAGTAGTGAATTTTATGTATGTAAACTTTTGAGCACAACTTTATATTAACGTTACGTAATCTTGACATTACGGTGGTACTACTTGTCGGGTAGTATTTTAACTTGATTATGCTTTTGTATGAGCTCCGCACCACTATGCGGCACGGAGCTCGTAGTTCCGTCCACACAGAATGACAACACAAAGTAGTTCAAAAATAATCGAGGGCCACTTTCTCATGTCATCTTCCCACTCTGTTATGAACTGTGGGTGAGCCAGAGTCGATCCCTTTCAGCTTTTCAAAAAGGTTTTTGTTTCTACCCATGTCATATCTTCCATTGTTCTATATTGACAACACCGCTCACCGGAAGTCCTAAGACAAAACGGAAATGCCTCTGTTGTAAAAGTAGGCGGGGCTGAGTAGGGTGAATAGTGTATGGTCTAAAATGCATGAAAAGCTTCTTTGGGCACACCATAAAGAAGCATTTGTGGTGACTGATATTTTGATAGGACATAATGTGAGAGCAAAGTAGGGCACAGGACACAAAATGTATTTAGTCCAGGGATCGCCAACCCTGTTCCAAGAGAGTACCTGCCCTGTATGTTTTCCACATCTACCTGGTGAAGTCACACCTGATATATTTTTTTTTTATTATTATTATTATTATTAATGTTTTCCAGCTCTTGATTGGCTGAGAATACCTGATAGAGTTAAATACCTGGGAGTGGAATAGGGAGAGTTAGAAAACATGCAGGGTAGCTGCTTTCCAGGAGCACGGCTGGAGACACCTGATTTAGTCACTTAATTACTCACAAGTGTATTTTGGGCACAACATGAAATAAACCAGCCACATTGTAATATGTCATCCCCTTGAAAATATGTAGGGTGCTTGGAACCTGGTTTACTCCTATTTTGAAAGTGTACTCAAATGAGAAGTTTTCTGGTGAGTTAATGGATCTGTGTGTAGTGACAAAATGCACATGTAGAGAGCAGCCACCAAAGCTCCCTGAGGTGAAGCGGTAAAGTCACCTTTTTCCATAGTGTTTGCTTTCCTTTCATTTCATTTTTGTTTTAAATATCATTGTTTGTCCACACAGAGTGTATGGCATTCACAAACCTCTCTGTGTAAGGTGTAGCTGAATATCTCACTATATAAATTACAGAAATACACTGCTCTTGACTTTAGGCTACATTTTTGTTGCTCTGTGGCATAATTCAATTTGTGTTGTGCTGACAAATGCTGCAACATAGCACCTAACCACACTTCATTTTAAGACCAACACATTTGTGGACCCAAAAAAATGAGCCCAGTCCTATTTGCTCTTTACATATCTTGGGTTCCTGGGGTTAACATGACTTGGTTGGAACCTAGAAACATCACCTGCATTGCACTATATATTGCTTTATATCCCACCTCTATGTACATATTTGTCTGATCCCACTTTTTCTTGGATTATTGCTATTCTCTTTTCTTGTGGCTTCATTTTTCTACATTCGCAGGGAAAATATCTTGAAAACAGCCAAAGCTCTGGTAGAGGACACAAAGATGCTGGTGGCTGGTGCAGCTTCTGGTCAGGACAAGTTGGCACATGCTGCCCAGTCTTCTGCCAAAACCATAACCCAGCTCACAGATGTGGTCAAACTGGGAGCCGCCAGCATTGGTTCTGATGATCCTGAGACACAGGTTAGTGGTCAGAACCTGTACTAACTTAACGTCTATAACTATGGACCTGTTTTAGCATGCATGTCAGATTTGTGAAGACAAGACAAGTGAGTCAAACAAACAGCAGAAACTGGTTCATCTGAACCTATAGCAGCAAGGATTTATGGAGTGACAGGAGGTATTGTCCAGGAGCCAAAAATTCAAATATTTTCCTATATAAGAAATACAGGACAATGACATAACTTTTGAAATTTTGGTCCTGCACACCACCACAGTGGAGTTGAAATGACACGAGATATGAACGAAGAACAGCTTAATTAGTATGATGCCTTACTTTTGAGGGGGTTTCAGCCACATCGTTAGTAAACTTAAACCCACTGGGATGAACAGCTTGTTGGAACAGACATAAAAAAGTCCCTTCTAATATCTTAATCCCACCCTTGTTGAGGAGTAGAGTGTACCTATAGATGAGATGTTCAGTATATGGAAACATTGTTTGTAGGTTTTGTCCCTTTTTCAGGCATGCAATGACCAATCTATTTGCCTTTCTGTAGGTTGTTCTGATAAATGCTGTCAAAGATGTTGCCAAGGCACTGGCTGAGCTCATTAGCGCCACCAAGTGCGCTGCTGGCAAGTCAGCAGATGATCCATCTATGTACCAGCTGAAGAGTGCTGCCAAGGTGAGTGCATCATGATGACCGCAAAGTCCCAAGACTCAGTCTTTAAGGCTCTACGTGTTTGTTTTTTCTTCAGATGAGTAGCTCAGGGTTGTTGATGTTTTCCTGTCATAAGGTGAAATAATTACACAAACTATCTTAACAGCAGTCACTGTAATGAAATTAGTGACAGACACTAAAATGATCTGCCTGATGATTCTTATAATCTGTTTCAAAAGTAAACCGAGGCCCCTGAAATTCTGATATTTACCCTCATGTTTCTTTTGCCTTTAATGCGGATGAGATAGCTGACGCGGATCATATTTCTTCTACCTTCTGAGAATGCTTTTATCACTTGTAACACCCCTAAATAAAAAAAAACTGAGGGCCCCTTCCACATAGCACAAATAAGTAGGAATCACGGCGAAACAGCCCGAATGAGCAAACCACAAAAACATCAAGCTGACGTCGGGAGGGACACACAGTAGGGCAGGTGTGAACGATCCCGCTGCAACGTTTTTTTGTTTTTGTTTTTTTTTGTGCGTGAGTATGCAGGAAACCGTCGCAGTGGAAACACAGTGCGAGCAGCTGGAGCATGTGGGACCACATCACGCAGCTGCTGTGGAAAAAAATACATGTCCCCTGCGAGATTCGCACCTGCAATTTCCAAAAGCTCTGATTAACAGACAGAAATTTTACCACTGTGCAGCCATCGCTGTCCTATAACAGTGTAAAATGCCTTAAATCAACAGAAATAAACGTATTTAAAATAAACTAAGAAATTAGACGAGGTGGACGGTGCTAAAAGTGCTGTAATTGCCCCTGTTGTGGAACATGTGAACCACATCGTGCCTCTGCTGTGGAGAAAATAAAATGAAATCACCCACCATAAAAAAAAAACCCCACATTTTATTAAATCCCTCTTATCGAGTGGACAGTACAAGTATGAACCATTTGTTCCTCTGTAGATGACCCATGGTCACTGACATACAGTCATGAAATTACATGAATGAAGCAGTGCAGTCTTATGTCCACATCTGCTGGCCTGGCATGTCCAGCCGGGCCCCGCGCGCGTATCCAGCCAGCCCCGTGCGCATGTCCGGCCCAACATGCGTGTCCTGGGACTGCACGCTGCAGGACAGACACCGCATCATGTAGAACAGAGCCCACATGGGTGACGTGACATTCAGATCACCTGCTGTGTGTTATGATCTGACGGTCCATTTCACCTGGGACAGCCAGTCAGTGTGCGCGCTGTTGTTGGCGGACACGCCCCTGTCCGTTCAGCACACAGACCAACATGTCACTCTCTTCTGTGTTATGTGATCATTTTTTTTAGTTATTTGTTATGTAAGTGTGTGTGTAGGTATTGTAATACTTATTAATATACCTGTCCTGGCTGTCGTCTCTGTGTTTTTAGTGTGACACATCGTGTGCATTGAACCATCATTTGTAGCACTCAGTGAGTCTCTGGTCAGCAGCTGGGAGGCTGCTTGGTGTGCTGTGTCATGGAGGGGTCTGAAATTTTCATCCTAGGTGCACGCCCACTGTGAGACATAAGCTTAAAAAAAAAATTCCGGAAATCACAATGTATGATTTTTTTTTAAATTTATTTGTATATTACTGCTGCAAATAAGTATTTGAACACCTGTGAAAATCAATGTTAATATTTGGTACAGTAGCCTTTGTTTGCAATTACAGAGGTCAAACGTTTCCTGTAGTTTTGCACCAGGTTTACACACACTGCAGCAGGGATTTTGGTCCACTCCTCCATACATATCTTCTCCAAATCTTTCAGGTTTGGAGTTTCAGCTCCCTCCAAAGATTTTCTATTGAGTTCACGTCTGGAGACTGGCCAGGCCACTCCAGGACCTTGAAATGCTTCTTACGGAGCCCCTCCTTAGTTGCCCTGGCTGTGTGTTTGGGGTCTTTGTCATGCTGGAAGACCCAGCCATGACCCATCTTCAGTGCTGTTATTGAGGGAAGGAGGTTGTTTGCCAAAATCTCTCAATACATGACCCCATCCATCCTCCCTTCAATACGGTGTAGTCGTCCTGTCCTCTTTGCAGAAGAGCACCCACAGAGTATGATGTTTCCACCCCCATGCTTCATGGTTGGGATGGTTTTCTTGGGGTTGTTCTCATCCTCTAAACATGGTAAGTAGAGTTGATTCCAAAAAGCTCTATTCTGGTCTCATCTGACCACATGACCTTCTCCCATTCCTCCTCTGGATCATCCAGATGGTCACTGGTGAACTTCAAACGGGCATGGACATGTGCTGGCTTGAGCAGGGGGACCTTGCTGCCCTGCAGGATTTTAAACCATGACAGCATCATGTGTTACTAATGTAATCTTTGTGATTGTGGTCCCAGCTCTCTTCAGGTCATTGACCAGGTCCTCCTGTGTAGTTCTGAGCTTTCTGAGAATCATCCTTACCCCACAAAGTGAGATCTTGCATGGAATCCCAGACCGAGGGAGATTCACAGTCATCTTGTGTTTCTTCCACTTTCTAAGAAATAATCATAACAGTTGTTGTCTTCTACCAAGCTGCTTGCCTGTTGTCCTGTAGTCCATCCCAGCCTTGTGCAGGTCTACAGTTTTGTCCCTGGTGTCCTTAGACAGCTCTTTGGTCTTGGCTATGGTGGACAGGTTGGAGTGTAATTGGTTGAGTGTGTGAACAGGTGTCTTTTATACAGGTAACAAGTTCAAACAGGTGCAATTAATACAGGTAAAGAGTGCAGAATAAGAGGGCTTCTTAAAGAAAAATTAACAGGTCTGTGTGAGCCACAATTCTTGCTGGTTGGTAGGTGTTCAAATACTTATTTGCAGCAGTAACGTAGAAATAAATTATTAAAAAATCATACATTGTAATTCCGGATTTTTTTTTTTTTTTTTTTTTAGATTATGTCTCTCACAGTGGACATGCACCTAAGATGAAAATTTCAGGACCCCTCCATGATTCTAAGTAGGGAGAACTTGCAAAATAGCAGGGTGTTCAAATACTTATTTTCCTCACTGTATCAGCATTCTATGCAAGTGTGCCCTCTCCCCAGCACACCACATGTGTTGGGGGGTGGGGGAAACACACGTACATGTGTTTCGGGGGGGAGCACAACACACACATATACACGTGCGATACACATGCATGACACGTGTTGCTCTTGCAACGCTACACCTTGTGGGGCAACTTAGACAAATTTCATATCCAGCTCAAAAAGTGATTGTTTGCTCACTGTTTTCATGTCTGGGATCTGGCTGGACCACTCAGGAACATTCACAGAGTTGCCCTGAAGCCACTCCTTGATATCTTGGCTGTGTGTTTAGGGTCATTGTCCTCCTAAAAGATGAACCGTTTCCCAGTCTGATGTCAAGAGCCTCTGGAGCAGGTTTTCATCCAGGATGTCTCTGTGCATTGCTGCACTCATCTTTCCTTCATCCTTACTTGTCTCCCAGTTCCTGCCACAAGAGTTCAGTCTTTGTCTTATCAGATCACAGAATTGTGTTTCTTATGGTTTGAGAGTCCTTTAGGGGTGCCTTTTGGTCAACTTCAGGTGGGCTACCATGTGCCTTTAACTAAGGAGTGGCTTCTGTCTGGCCACTCCACACCATACAGCCCTGATTGGTGGATTGCTGCAGAGATGGTTGTCCTACTGGAAGGCTCTCTTCTTTCCACAAAGGAATGCTGGAGCTCTGACAGAGTGAACATTGGGTTCTTGGTCACTTCCCTGACTTAAGGTCGTGTCACACCTTGACGATTTAGCCAGCATAGGCTGATGTATGAAAATACACTGGATATGTTGATACGTTACACAGCTGTCACAACCGTGATGATTTAGCCAGCATATGCTGACAGGCCCAATTCCACCAAGCGATCCAGGGCAGTACTGCACGGTGTGGTACGGGTCGGAACAGTCAAGTCTGGCTTGGTTTGTGTTTCCACCTCCGACAGAACACTTTTGTTTGCCAGGCAGAACATGTAAATATTGATAAGCACATCATCGAGCATCTGTATGCTGTCACGTGGCCTCTCACCTCCACATGGAGGCCCAACAGAGTAATTTAACATTTTTTTAAATTTTATTAATTTTATTTTTGTCTGGGTGGTTCATGGGATTTATTTTCATTGTGTGCGATACTGAAGAAACGACTAATGCCTGCAGTAAACGCTGAAGTGAATGAATATTTGTAACCGTCTGAACTGTTCGCATAAGGACTGCAGTTTTCAGTTATTCAGCCATCAGTGGACAGCATCAGTGGATGTATTTTGACTTATGAGTAACTTACAAGAAACGTGTGTCAACAATCGTATAACTTACCTACAACTTATGGCCCATGTACATGGTGACGTATCAGCCATATACTGACATACCTCAAAAATATTGTGCATGCCCAAATTTTTCAATGCACTCACCATATTATGACGCATATCGGCGTCCTTCACGTGCTCATAACTTATTAGACATACCCCAGCATATTGTTGCATTTTTAATACAGACAGCATACGCTGGCTAAATCGTCAAGCTGTGACAGGAGTGTTAGGTCCCTTCTACCCCACTATCCTGATTTGACAGGTGGCCAACTGTAGAAAAGTCCTGGTGGATCCGAACTTCTTCCATTTACAGATGATGGAGGCCACTGTGCTGGTTGGGACCTTAAAACAAGCAGAAATGTTTCGTACCCTTCTCCAGATTTGTGCATCCAGACCGTCCTGTCTCTGAGGTCTACAGACAGTTGACCTCAGAGACCTGACGCAGTCAGAGCTGACTGACGCAGTCAGAGCTGCGTCAGGTCAGTCAGAGCGCGTCAGTCACGTCGTCAGAGCTGCGTGGTCGTCAGAGCGAGCTGCAAAAGTTTGTACCTGAGTTTTCAGAGGTGGGTGTTGTAGTTGCATCTGCCACGCCGGTGTTTGCCAACCCGGACAGTGGGAATACCACCTCAACCGGCAACGTAGCCCCGCGAGCTGGACAGCAACAACGTCCGAGGCCCGCCCAACGTGGTGAATTCACTGAGGCCGCGCGCTGCGTCATTAGAGCCGCGCGTCACGAGTGCCGCTTCCGCGCAGTGCAGATCCATCCCGGTGACAAACAACGCAGGGCTGTTAACATCAGTGATCGACAGCTGCTCATAAGCCGACCATGGGGCCTAAGAAGGTTCTGACAGCGGAGGAAGGTGACGATATTAAAAAATCTCTGGACTTTCTATCAGAGGAGATTCTGTTGTGAAGCAGCAACAGAAATCAATTATGGATCTGGTGGAGGAGGTGAAGGCATTACGGCTCCAGAATGCCGAGAAAGACCGGCATCTGTGCAGCTGGAAAATAGAGTGGCTGAATTGGAGCAGTACACCAGAATTAACGACGTCATCATCACAGGTCTTCATATCAAACCACGGTCCTACGCACGGGCGGTAAACAGATGAGAGCGGAGGGGAGCCCAGTGAACAGGAGGTCAGCTCTGGTGGAAAAACAGGTTGCTGATTTCCTCCTATCTAAGGTATAGAAATGGATTTAATAACATTGAAGCGTGCCACCCTCTGCCCCGGAGAAATGACGGTGATAAACGAACCGTCATCATGAGATTCATCAACAGAAAACACAAAACAGCACTGTTAAAACAAGGAAGAAAACTGAAAGGTACAAACGTATTTATCAATGAACATCTCACCAAACGGAATGCAGACATCGCCAGAAAAGCACGCTTCTTAAAGAAACAGGGAAAAATCCAGCACACATGGACTTCAAACTGTAAAATATTCATCAAACTGAACGGATCACCAGAACAAGCAAAAGTCATGGCAATAAGGAACATCGAGGAGCTGGACAAATATGAACAATAGTGTTTCTTAAAGCGAGGATCTGGACAAATAGACCAATAAGGTATGAGGACACAAACACATCACAACACCATGACACAGACCAGAGGAACCTATTCATCTACTACCTATTCATCTACATCTGGAGACAAAAAGGATATAACTCAAAGGATTGCTGATCATGGAAAAGTAGAACTGAGAACATTTAAATACACAGACACAATGTACTGGACTTGGAGCACGATATAGACCCGGACAATAATTTCTTCTCAAATATCAATGACAGTTGTTGCTATTATACAGATGAACAGTTTAATCGGATCATTAAAACGGATAACAAATGATCAATAATCCATTTCAACAGCAGAAGTCTATATGCAAACTTTAACACATTAAAGAATATTTAAGTCAGTTTAAAAAAAATATTTAACATAATTGCTATATCAGAACATGGATCAATGAAGATAAGGAATGGATTTTGAACTGGATGGATATGAATTTAATTGTGTAAACAGAAAGAATAAGAGTGGAGGAGGAGTGGCTGTGTATGTGGATAAGAACATGGATTATAAAATAGTAGACATATGACAACTGTGATTGATAACTTATTAGAATGTATAACTATTGAAATATGTGAAGAAAAAAGCAAAAATGTATTAGTCAGCTGTATTATATAGAGCACCAGGATCTAGTATTGAAACATTCACTGACTGTATGGGAAAAATGTTCTCAAAAACTAATCAAAAAACTGTGTTCATTTGTGGTGACTTAAATATTGATCTGCTCAATCCAAATAAGCATAAAATAACAGATGAATTTATCAGTATAATGTACAGTATGAGTTTATATCCAAAAATCACCAGGCCAAGCAGAATTACATCCCATAGTGCCACCTTAATTGATAATATATTCAGCAATGATATTGAGAATAACACTGTGAGTGGATTATTAATCAGTGACATTAGTGATCATCTACCAGTTTTCATCGTTTAATAGAAACCATCGGCGGAATCAGCCAGAGGAGAAAATAAAATACAGGCGAGTGCGGACAGAGGAAAACATGAACACACTAAAGAAGGATTTACAGGAGCAAAACTGGGAAAAGGTATACAGTGAAAGTGATGTTGATAGTGCATATGAAACTTTTTTACAAATATTTACATCATTATATGATAAAAATGTCCAATTAAACAAGACTACAGAAACAAAAAATCCAAGCTCGACCATGGATGACGAAAGGGTTACGAAATGCATGTAATAAGAAAAATACACTGTATAGAGAATTCATAAAACTAAAGACTAAAGAGGCAGAAAATAGATATAAGAAATACAAAAATAGATTAACTAATATTATACGGGTATGTAGGAAGGAATATTATAGTAACATATTATATAATAACAAAAACAATATTAAAGGAATATGGGATATATTAAATAGCATTATCAAAAATGGTAATAAAACAAGTTAGTTCCTCAGTATTTCATTGATAATAATGTCAAGAAGGAAAATAAGGATGAGGTAGTCAACGGTTTTAATAATTTTTTGTAAATATTGGACCAAGCTTGGCAGAAAAAATTCCCGATTCCCAACCTGAGGATTGGGATAATAATCATAGAAAGAAATCCCTGTTCAATGTTCCTCACAGCAGTGGATGGAAATGAAATTATAGACATTGTGAATAATTGTAAATATAAAACATCTACCGATTTAAATGAAATTGATATGGTGGTGGTAAAACAGGTCATTGAATGGATTGTAGAACCATTAACATACATCTGTAACTTATCATTTCAAACCGGTAAATTTCCCAATCAAATGAAAATAGCTAAGGTTGTGCCGCTGTATAAGACTGGGGATAGACACCACTTCACAAATTATAGACCTGTTTCTTTGCTTCCACAATTTTCCAAATTATTAGAAAAGTTATTCAATAATAGATTAGACAAATTCATAAATAAACATAAATTACTTACTGATAGTCAATATGGATTCAGAGCACATAGTTCAACATCACTTGCATTAATAGAATCAGTTGAGGAGATTACAAACGCCATAGACCACAATTACATTCAGTTGGAATATTTATAGACCTTAAAAAGGCTTTTGATACAATTAATCATGACATATTAATCAATAAACTTGAACAGTATGGGATTAGGGGGTTGGTGTGCACTGGGTGAGAAGCTACTTAAGTAACAGAAAACAGTTGTGAAGTTGGGGGAATATACATCATCATGCTTGGACAATGCTTGTGGTGTCCCACAGGGGTCAGTATTGGGTCCAAAACTGTTTCTAATTTATATAAATGATATTGTCAGTGTTTCCAAAATATTAAAATTAGTATTATTTGCAGATGACACAAGCATTTTTTGTTCAGGGGGGGATTTGCAGGAGTTACTGAGGAGGATCAGTATAGAAATGGGAAAATTGAAAATATGGTTTGACAGAAACAAATATCATTAAACTTAAGTAAAACAAAACACATGTTATTTGGCTATTGTAATACAGACATACAGGTTCAGTTACAAGTCGGGGGTAGATATTGAAAGGGTACATGAAAATAAGTTTCTGGGGGTGAGAATAGATGATAAGATAAACTGGAAGACTCATATAAAACATATACAAAGTAAACTGTCAAGAAGCATTTCAGTTCTAACAAAGCGAAACATATTCTGGACCACAACTCACTCCGCATTCTTTACTGCTCACTGGTTTTACCATATTTACAGTACTGTGCAGAGGTATGGGGTAATACTTATAAAGGTACAACACAATCACTATCAGTAATGCAGAAAAGAGCTATAAGAATTATTCATAATACTGGCTATAGAGATCATACAAATCCACTATTTTTACAATCCAAATTCTTAAAATTCACAGACTTGGTTCATTTCAAACAGTACAAATTGTGTATAAAGAAATAAACAATTTACTTCCAGCAATATTAAAAATATGTTTTTTAACAGATCAGGGATTGCAGTCTGAGGGGGAAATTTAATTTAAAGCATCAGTGGGCACGAACAACATTAAAAGGTTTCTGTATTTCTGTCTGTGGGGTGAGGATGTGGAATAGATTGGGAGTGGGGCTCAAGCAATGTCCAAGCATGAACCAGTTAAACAGCGGTACAAAAATATGTTTTTTTTTCGGGTATAGGGAGGAGGAAGGGTAATGAGGGTTAGGTGTTTTTGTTTTTGCTTCGGCTCGTAAATATATAGTATTTTGTATGTAAGTAGGTATGTGTAGGTGTATATTTATGTTTGTGTTATATAGTGTATATGTATGTGTATATATATGTATATATATATATATGATATCGGTTTAGGTGTGTAGGAATCTATGTGTATATGTGGCAAAGGGTATTACTGGTTGTGGGGAAGAAGGGGTAGGGATAAATAAGCTGATGCTTCACCCTACCCTTTTCGGACATGTTGGGTACACAGTAGGAACTTTTTTTGTTGTTGTCTTTACTGATCTTTGTAATTGTTGTTGATCAAATGTTCGAAATAAACAGTTTTCATCATTCATTTTCATTCATTCATTCTTTCATTCATTCATACAGTTCCTTTGACTTCATACACCCACCCACCTGCTCATTAATTCAGGACTTCCTCACTAACCGTTCAGACAATCAAACATGTACCCTACCTCTCTTCCATCATCACAGTCAGCACAGGTGCACCACAGGGCTGTGTTCCAGATATTGTTTAGAAGTACAGTGTAGTTTGATTAAAAAATTGATTGGAGAGTGGAAAATATCTAAAGCAGTGCAGAAAATGATACGCTGCTCAACTAAAATTATCTCAAATGCTTTAAAATTGCAACCAAAACCAGATAGATGTGTAAGAAAATGGAAAACCACCATTCAAATGGATCGAAGAATAATTAGAATGGCAAAGACTCAGCCAATGATCAGCCCCAGGGTGATCAAAGAAGGTCTAAAGCAGGGGTGCCCAACCTTTTTTGAACCAAGATCTACTTGGAGGAGGAGGAAAGAGTCAAATGTGTGGCTTCACACGGCTCTCGTCTCGCTCATTTTCCCAAACATCAGGCACATGCAGCAGCAGGTGGAACACCTGCAGGGTCGCGCTGAGGAGGATTGGAACAAGACTTTTAGCCGACTTGGCGTCACTGTCCTTCCGCATGCAGCAGTGAAACTGAATGCGGTGCAGCAGGATTTAATTGTGCGCACGTCAGAGAAGAACACTGTCACGCTCTATTAAGGATCACCACTAATCAAGACGGATCAACACGCTCAGTTGCAACCTCCACGACATGAGGCGAAATGAAGGTGGTGCGTGACATTCGTGGAACATTTTTTTTTTGGGACAGCCAAAAACATGCTCCACGAAAATCACGCACCAACACGCATTATTAAGAAACCTATTCAGATGTGTTAAGTCACGTTAAGAATGTCAGGAATGTGCCAAGAATGATGCAAATATGACATTCATAACGAGTCTTGCCTATGTGTAAATGCAGCATTAGTGGGACTTCTGGCACTGGGAGGAGGAAGCCAGGCTCTCATAATCCGGACAGTAGGAGCTGAGTGCCAGCCGTAAGCAGGCCACAAGGTGGTCATCAGCCATGGTGGATCTGTATTTTGATGTGATGATTTTCATATGTGAAAAGGCAGACTCACACAAACATGTTGATCCACAAAGTGCAGTCAAATTCTGTGCAGTTTGTCTGAGGTTGGGGTGTTTCTCTTGCCGCATTAAATTCTAGAATTGGACATTCATGCAAGGTGTTGCTCTAGATTTAAGCTTGATGTCATTTTCAGTGTGAGGATGTCATTCTCAATATTAGCACAGCTATCCAGGCTGATGCCAGTTTGGACGTTATACAATCCATGTCTATATTTTCCTCAAATGAAAAACAGAGAAAATTGACAACAGGCTCAATGGATGCAAAGTCAACAAAGCACCTGTCAAATTCTGACATGATGCTCTGCATGATCATCATAATGTGCACTCTCACAGTCTTTTCCCTGACGCTTAAGTTCTGTATCTTGTGTGGTTCCACAGGTCACACTGTTGCAAACTGCTTGATAGTAGGTGTAACTTGCTTTTAAACATGTTCATGGAGCTGATCATGTTGATGATGGGTTTGTCCTTGAGCTTGTCAGTCAGATGGGTAAGAAAAGATAAATCCAAGAGCCACTGTGTTCTAGCTGTGCATAGTCAGCATGGTTTGAACGTTTAAGGAAATTCTTTAATTTTAGGCAACAATTCAGAAAACTGTTCCAGAAATTTACCTCTGTGTGTTCTGCACCTGTCTCCTCCAGGTGCACATGGAATAATCACCTCCTCAGAATCCTGGCCTGAACAGAACATGCAATCTTGTTAGCCACATCCATCACATCTGCTAGCCAACTTTCAATTCCTAGACTTTTTAGGTGTGCAGTGGTGATTTACCTGGAAAGTTTGCATCGTTGTGGCTCGTTTTGAAATACCGCTCCAAATTCCCTCTCCTCGGTAAAGCCACATTTGCATTGCAGCTAAGACAGATGGATTTGCCATTCAAATAAATGAAAAAATAATCCTCTTCCCACTCTGAATGAAAATAAGTTTTAGTTTGTTTGGTTTTTTTTTTTGTGCCTCTGCCAATGTAGCGTTCCCTCACTCTTCTTCTTCTTCTATGGTGTTTCTTCTTCTTATTATTTATTCTTTGGCGTTTAACAGCAGCTGGTATCCTTATTGGTGCATTGCTGCCACCTTCTGCATCAGTCCGGCATAGCAGCACTAAATTCTGTCTGAGTCCAGATTCTTTTTTTTTTTTTTCATGAGATCACCTGGAGCTCAGCCCTAGATTGACCGGTCGATCTAACTCGGCTTGTTGGGCACTCCAGATCTAAAGTTACCTGTGAGCACTGTTACAATTAGAAGATGCCTATGTCAAACCAAGCTGAAAAACTGACATGCTGAAGAGGTTACAATTTGCCAAACAACACAGTGACTGGCCTGAAGAGAAATGGCAAAACAATTTGTGGACTGATGAAAGCAAGATTGTTTTGTTTGGGAGGAGGTGTGGGGTGCAGACAGTTTATCAGACGACCCCCCAAAACTGAATTAAAGTCACAGTACACTGTGAAGACAGTGAAGCATGGTGGAACAAGCATCATGATATGTTGATGTTTCTCATACTATGGTGTTTGGCCTATTTATCACATACTAAGGACCATGTTATCAGTTTGACTACATAAACATAAAGAGGTCATGTTGTCTTATGCTGAAGAGGAAATGCCCTTGAAATGGGTGTTTCAGCAAGCCAACAACACCAAACACACCAGCAAATGAGCAGCATCTTGGCTCCAGACCAACAAGTTTAATGTTATGGAGTGGCCAGCACAATCCCAGGACCTTAATCCATTAGAAAACTTGTAGGGTGACATCAACCCCAATCACTCTCACAAGGATCCTGGAGGGGGCCTAGGACTATGTCCATCCAGTCTACATGTGTTTTGCAAACTTGGAGAAGGCATGTGATCAAGTACTATGGGAGGTGCTGCGGAAGTATGGAGTGAGGGGGTCCTTTCTCAGGGCCATCCAATCTCTGTACTCACAAAGCGAGAGCTGTGTTCGGGTTCTCTGCAGTAAGTCGGACTAGCTTCCGGTGGAGATTGGTCTCTGCCAGGGCTGCGCCTTGTCTCCAATCCTGTTTGTGATATTCATGGACAGGATATCGAGACATGGTCGGGGGAAGGAGGGTCTTCAGTTTGGTGGGTTCAGAGGCCATGATTCTCAGCAGGAAACCAATGGATTGCCTACTCCAGGTAGCGAATGAGGTCTTGCCCAAAGTGAAGGAGTTCAAGTACCTCGGGGTCCTGTTTCCAAGTGAGGGGACAATGGAGCATGAGATTGGCCAGATGAATTCGTTGCAGCAGTGATGGTATTGCATTCGCTCTGCCGTACTATTGTTACAAAAAGTGAGCTGAGAGCCAAAAGGTGAAGCTCTTGATACTACTGGTCAATCTTCATTCCTACTGTCACCTATGGTCATGAGGGCTGGGTCATTACCGAAAGAACTAAATCCCAGGTAATAAGGCAGCTGAAATGGGTTTCCCTGAGGAGGGTGGTGGGTGTCTCCCCTTAGAGATAATGTGAGAAGCTGCTGAGTAGATCGGCTGCTCCTTTGTGTTGAAAGGAGCCAGCTGAGGTGGGTTTGGGATGTGGTAAGGATGCCCCCTGAGCTCCTCTGTGGGGAGTGTTGCCTAAGGCATGTCCAGCTGGGAGGAGACCCAGGGGACAGACCCAGGACTAGGTGGTGGACAAGATATATCTCCACACTGGCGTGGGAAACACCTTGGGATCCCTCAGTTAGGGGTGGGTTAATGTATAAAGAGAGGTTTGGGGTCCTCTGCTGGAGGCTGTTTGCCGTCCGAGACCCGAGTCCTGGAATAAGCGGGATGAAGGTTGAGTGAGTGACAGACAGACAGACATAAAAAGTGCTGTTTCTAAGGCAAACCAAGAAATGCAGAGGAACTCTAGGCTGTAATCAGTCATCCTGGGATGAAAATACCTGTTTGTAGGTGCCAGAAGTTAAGAGCTATTATAAGAATTTTGAGCTTTACTTACTTTTTTAAACACACCTATTATTTGAACACAACTGTATGAAATAATCACCCCCAAGAGGAATATAATTCCTGTGTGCAATACATTCCCAATGTGCAATATAATCCAAGTGGCAGTACAATCTAAATGTGCAATACACATGGCAAATGCTATCATTCCAGCAAAATGTTAAACTTTTTTTTTTTTTTTTTTTTTTTTTGCACCATTTGTCTGGTGAATGTTTGAGTGCTTTTATTGATGCACAAGTGGGGGCAGCACTTCTAATTTCATTATATGCTCGGCTGCAATGACAAGAAACTTACATTTATCTATGTATATCTTTCGATTTATACTGGGCTGGCAGTAAAGCCAAAAAATGGGATATTACAGTAATCCAACCTAGAAGAGACAAAGGCACACGGTGGATGTTCACAGCACTGCACCTAATGAGCTTTGATTTACAAACAGATGGATATTGAGTGTTATTCTTCATTCTTTTCTCTGTGTTCTATCATTGATGTAGTTTATAAAATAAAATAAATAAATAAATTCTGGCTGTGTGGGGGTGGTGGTCTCTTTGCCCTGGCGGACTGTCAGATTTATAATACTACAAGGGAAACATTGAAAAGAGGATTATTTTGTTTTTTGCAGTCACAGTGCCACCAGTAAGAAAGGATCAGGGACCTAAGTGCAATTTGATCACATACTTCATGAATAAAAGAATTTTACAAGAAATCCATTGCTTAAGCATGATTATGTTTCACTGACTGTTTTAATTCCATTGTCCTTGGTAGATTACATAATCTGTATAAATAATTTATGAAGTACCCAAGTCATATACAACCAGTGACCGTGACATTGGGCAGTGAATGCAAACAAATTTTTCTCGAGGCTGTGCGTATTAATCCTGGTGTGTGTGTGTGTGTTTGTTTATTTTAGTGCTCCTAGGAATTTGCCTTATCTATTCTTTGTGTTCATGTGGAGACAAAATTCATTTGAAACTTTGAATTGTAGCAATTTAGAAACTGAGTAAGGAATCAGAGTGTTTGGTTTAGCAGTTGTCCCAGATAAGGACTAATGCCCCATTTACACTGGACTGAGACCTATATAAGACCTACAAGATCATGACATTGTTTCAACTGTCATAAGTCTTGGCTGGTCTCGTGATCTGTTATTTGTGTTTACACCAAGCTTGATCATGCGAATGAATTGTGCAAATGAAGAATAAGTTACTGTCCACGATCAATGACGCAACCCTCATTGTGACCAGCCTGCAGGCCCCAGTCAGTGAGAGCAATGGCGAGCAGTGGCCATTTTTTGATCGCAGCTCGGTCATGAACTCTGTGTAAACAGGGTGTAAGATCTGGGGCTTTTATTTACTTCCTGTACTTAGCAAAGACAATTGGATCCATATGTTGTAAAAGTGTGAACTTGGAGAGGACGATCACGTATCTCAGCAGTGATATTCATGTCTCTGGATCCACAATCTTTGAGATCAAGAGACCTCTGGGAAGGGCTTATAGCCATCAAGTTGTTGGACAAAGGTGGTTGGCAGCGCTATTACTTTAAGTGTTAGGCAATTCTGGTGCTTCCTGCCTATATTGTATGGTTCTGAGACTTTGATGCTAGCCAGTGACCTAAGGTGACAACTGGATGTCTGTGTTACTTAGGTCTCTTCAGAGGATGTTTGGATACCACTACAGTGACTTTGTAGCAGACAAAACCGCTACTTAGGAAGGCTCAGATGAGAAGTATGAACTGTGAAGCTACCACATTTTGGCCTTATGGTGCATTCTTTAGTGCATAAGTGCCTTAGTGATGAGGACCCCCAGTGCTGGAGAAGGCCAAGGGCACACCCAAGTTTCACCTTGCTATAGCAGGTAGATGTTGACTTTGCAGAGGGTGAGGCTGGACAGGCTGCCTGGGTGGTTGACATCCAGGACCCGTGGTGGTTCCATGTTGTGATGGATGATTTGACATATGTCACCAATACATGCTCCCAGACATGACAATACAGAGAAAGCAAGTAATGTAACATTTATGAAGCCTGATTTCCTCATATAATCAATTAATAACTAATGTAAGGGCAGCACTGTGACCCTTTCTTTCTGACTGAGATCTTCTCATCATGTTGTGACCCCTTGTTCTACGGATCTGATTTGAGAGGTGAAAGAAATACTGATTTAGAGTTTGAATTGAATGCATTATCATGTCACTTTTGACATGCATCACATACGTATATGGAAAATAGAATTGTTTGCTGAATGTTATCTATTGTGGACTAAGTGGGGTTTTTTTTGTTTGTTTGTTTTTAAGCAAGGACCAACATTACATCAGGTTTTAGGACAACCTGTTCTTTAGTTTTTGAGGATTTAGTTTATCAGTAATCCTGATAATATGTATAACCAATAAACCAGGAACTGGAAAGTGCTTCTCTGTATTTAATGGCATGAAACACATTTACTGGGCAGATATTGAAATTGCCAGAGAGTTACTATGTGTGCACATCTTCAGATTATTTATTTATTGATTGATTTATTTGGGTATATGTCCTCAGGTGTCCTTGGTACTATCAGCCCTCCAGGCCGGAAACAAAGGCACACAGGCCTGTATTACAGCAGCCAACGCCGTGTCTGGGATCATTGCCGATCTGGACACCACTATCATGTTTGCCTCCGCTGGTACACTCAATGCTGAGAACGATGAGTGTTTTGCAGACCACAGGTGAGTGCTCCAAAAGTAGGACACAGCTTGCAATCATCAGTGATTGATTAATCACTTTTGATGTTCTGTTTTGTAGCTGGCAGTACATCACTAATCTTACATGTGCAGGAGCTGATGGAGTCTAAAACTCAGCCTTCAGGTTGTCTTTGATCTCAAACTGACAGAATCACATCCAAGCTTGTGAGCACAGAGGATAAAACCTCTTAGAAACACAGAGTTATGGTACCCTCAGGGTTTGACAGACAGGCGGCGTCACAGCTTTTACTGTTATGGTTGTTAACATCTCAGAAATAATGATGGCGGTTATGTTGAAATGTCATATTGTGGTTTGTAAAAACTGTTCATATGATGTCTTTTTTTGGAATTCTGTAGGTGTAGGTATTTGTAAAGGAATACCGAGCTTTTTGTGACATCATGTAACATTCAGCGCATTATGTACCACATGACAAAAAATCTTGCTTGCAGGTAATTGTTAAAGAAATTTTGCTTTGCTATTCTGATGAATAAGAGAAGTAAAAATGTAGTGAAACCCTCTGAGGCAGGATGAAAGGGAATGGGATCATTTAGATTATTTCATCCAGTGCAGTTCAATATAAAAACACTTTAGTGCAGCTTTCCCTATGTTTGAGCCAGATTTGATAACAGAAGCTCCTTTGTATCAAAACAAATGTGCATGTTTTTCATGTCTGTTGTTCATAGTATTTAGATTTTTTATTTAATGGTGGAATGGCGGAACAAAACATCTGGACCACAACTTGATATAAAGCATGCAACCATGCTAAGCCCTATCTTGGCAATCTATTCTACTTATTCAGGAAGTCAGGGTGGGCGGATCCATTATGTCAAGCAACTTCCGGTTTGTCACTGCGTCAATGATTAGCTACATGGGAACACAGTACGCTCAAAGTGTCCAAACATGAGCAGCATCAATTATTCAGTTCATGGGTGCCACAACAACTGGAAGAAGAGGAAACTATCACATTCAGAACGAAGTTTTGAACATGGAAAGCAGAGATCTGAGTGCTGTGGACGAGCATTAACTTGTTCCCTCCTCCATTGAAAGACGAGACTCTTCGGTGCTGGCTGAATTCGCTGAATTTGAAAAATCCACCCAAACGTCCCGATGTCTGTTCTTTTATTTTATGGAGAAAAACCCACACCACTGGATCTTTACCCAGAGAAATGGTTGGACTACAATGCTCTGTTGAAAAAGCTACGGTGGATGCTAGTGAGATAAACGGTTTAAACTGTGTTTGTAGCATTAGCTGCTATCTTATTTACCTCATTTTCTGGCATTTGATATAACCAAGCACTGCATGAAATAACACTACACATACAGTTGTGCTCAAACGTTTACATACCCTGGCAGAATTTTTGCTTTTTTGGGCCATTTTTAAGAGAATATGAATAACAACAATACAAAAAATTTTTTTCACTCATGGTTAGTGGTTGGGTGAAGCCATTTATTATCAAACAACTGTGTTTCCTCTTTTTAAATCAAAATAACAAGAGAACTACCCAAATAAACCTGATCAAACGTTTACATACCCCTGTCCTTAATACTGTAGCTCTCTGATGGTAAAGCTGCCATTGAATATGTCTTGGACTTTATTTACATTAATTACAAGAAATACAAACAGTATGGCACTTTATGGTAAATCTGCATGGAGTAGATCGTTCTCAAAAACTGAGTGACTGTGCAAGAAGTAGAAGAGTGAGGAAAACCACCAAGACACCCAGACAACCCAGAAGAAGTTATGGGCTTACGTGGCTGTGATTGGAGAAATTATGCACAGTACAACCTTTGCATTTTGCATCACCAGTTATGCATCTTCATGATGAAGTGTTATAGAGGAGAATTTTCTTAAAAAGAAGACCTGAAAGTTTAGCTACAAATTGCCAGAAGGTACATCTGAGATGCAAGCCTAGATTTGATCTGTTTTGGTGAAAGAAAATCCTTCTCTGCTCTACTCCACTATGAAGCTAAGAGTAGTGAATTTTATGTATGTAAACTTTTGAGCACAACTTTATATTAACGTTACGTAATCTTGACATTACGGTGGTACTACTTGTCGGGTAGTATTTTAACTTGATTATGCTTTTGTATGAGCTCCGCACCACTATGCGGCACGGAGCTCGTAGTTCCGTCCACACAGAATGACAACACAAAGTAGTTCAAAAATAATCGAGGGCCACTTTCTCATGTCATCTTCCCACTCTGTTATGAACTGTGGGTGAGCCAGAGTCGATCCCTTTCAGCTTTTCAAAAAGGTTTTTGTTTCTACCCATGTCATATCTTCCATTGTTCTATATTGACAACACCGCTCACCGGAAGTCCTAAGACAAAACGGAAATGCCTCTGTTGTAAAAGTAGGCGGGGCTGAGTAGGGTGAATAGTGTATGGTCTAAAATGCATGAAAAGCTTCTTTGGGCACACCATAAAGAAGCATTTGTGGTGACTGATATTTTGATAGGACATAATGTGAGAGCAAAGTAGGGCACAGGACACAAAATGTATTTAGTCCAGGGATCGCCAACCCTGTTCCAAGAGAGTACCTGCCCTGTATGTTTTCCACATCTACCTGGTGAAGTCACACCTGATATATTTTTTTTTTATTATTATTATTATTATTAATGTTTTCCAGCTCTTGATTGGCTGAGAATACCTGATAGAGTTAAATACCTGGGAGTGGAATAGGGAGAGTTAGAAAACATGCAGGGTAGCTGCTTTCCAGGAGCACGGCTGGAGACACCTGATTTAGTCACTTAATTACTCACAAGTGTATTTTGGGCACAACATGAAATAAACCAGCCACATTGTAATATGTCATCCCCTTGAAAATATGTAGGGTGCTTGGAACCTGGTTTACTCCTATTTTGAAAGTGTACTCAAATGAGAAGTTTTCTGGTGAGTTAATGGATCTGTGTGTAGTGACAAAATGCACATGTAGAGAGCAGCCACCAAAGCTCCCTGAGGTGAAGCGGTAAAGTCACCTTTTTCCATAGTGTTTGCTTTCCTTTCATTTCATTTTTGTTTTAAATATCATTGTTTGTCCACACAGAGTGTATGGCATTCACAAACCTCTCTGTGTAAGGTGTAGCTGAATATCTCACTATATAATTACAGAAATACACTGCTCTTGACTTTAGGCTACATTTTTGTTGCTCTGTGGCATAATTCAATTTGTGTTGTGCTGACAAATGCTGCAACATAGCACCTAACCACACTTCATTTTAAGACCAACACATTTGTGGACCCAAAAAAATGAGCCCAGTCCTATTTGCTCTTTACATATCTTGGGTTCCTGGGGTTAACATGACTTGGTTGGAACCTAGAAACATCACCTGCATTGCACTATATATTGCTTTATATCCCACCTCTATGTACATATTTGTCTGATCCCACTTTTTCTTGGATTATTGCTATTCTCTTTTCTTGTGGCTTCATTTTTCTACATTCGCAGGGAAAATATCTTGAAAACAGCCAAAGCTCTGGTAGAGGACACAAAGATGCTGGTGGCTGGTGCAGCTTCTGGTCAGGACAAGTTGGCACATGCTGCCCAGTCTTCTGCCAAAACCATAACCCAGCTCACAGATGTGGTCAAACTGGGAGCCGCCAGCATTGGTTCTGATGATCCTGAGACACAGGTTAGTGGTCAGAACCTGTACTAACTTAACGTCTATAACTATGGACCTGTTTTAGCATGCATGTCAGATTTGTGAAGACAAGACAAGTGAGTCAAACAAACAGCAGAAACTGGTTCATCTGAACCTATAGCAGCAAGGATTTATGGAGTGACAGGAGGTATTGTCCAGGAGCCAAAAATTCAAATATTTTCCTATATAAGAAATACAGGACAATGACATAACTTTTGAAATTTTGGTCCTGCACACCACCACAGTGGAGTTGAAATGACACGAGATATGAACGAAGAACAGCTTAATTAGTATGATGCCTTACTTTTGAGGGGGTTTCAGCCACATCGTTAGTAAACTTAAACCCACTGGGATGAACAGCTTGTTGGAACAGACATAAAAAAGTCCCTTCTAATATCTTAATCCCACCCTTGTTGAGGAGTAGAGTGTACCTATAGATGAGATGTTCAGTATATGGAAACATTGTTTGTAGGTTTTGTCCCTTTTTCAGGCATGCAATGACCAATCTATTTGCCTTTCTGTAGGTTGTTCTGATAAATGCTGTCAAAGATGTTGCCAAGGCACTGGCTGAGCTCATTAGCGCCACCAAGTGCGCTGCTGGCAAGTCAGCAGATGATCCATCTATGTACCAGCTGAAGAGTGCTGCCAAGGTGAGTGCATCATGATGACCGCAAAGTCCCAAGACTCAGTCTTTAAGGCTCTACGTGTTTGTTTTTTCTTCAGATGAGTAGCTCAGGGTTGTTGATGTTTTCCTGTCATAAGGTGAAATAATTACACAAACTATCTTAACAGCAGTCACTGTAATGAAATTAGTGACAGACACTAAAATGATCTGCCTGATGATTCTTATAATCTGTTTCAAAAGTAAACCGAGGCCCCTGAAATTCTGATATTTACCCTCATGTTTCTTTTGCCTTTAATGCGGATGAGATAGCTGACGCGGATCATATTTCTTCTACCTTCTGAGAATGCTTTTATCACTTGTAACACCCCTAAATAAAAAAAAAACTGAGGGCCCCTTCCACATAGCACAAATAAGTAGGAATCACGGCGAAACAGCCCGAATGAGCAAACCACAAAAACATCAAGCTGACGTCGGGAGGGACACACAGTAGGGCAGGTGTGAACGATCCCGCTGCAACGTTTTTTTGTTTTTGTTTTTTTTTGTGCGTGAGTATGCAGGAAACCGTCGCAGTGGAAACACAGTGCGAGCAGCTGGAGCATGTGGGACCACATCACGCAGCTGCTGTGGAAAAAAATACATGTCCCCTGCGAGATTCGCACCTGCAATTTCCAAAAGCTCTGATTAACAGACAGAAATTTTACCACTGTGCAGCCATCGCTGTCCTATAACAGTGTAAAATGCCTTAAATCAACAGAAATAAACGTATTTAAAATAAACTAAGAAATTAGACGAGGTGGACGGTGCTAAAAGTGCTGTAATTGCCCCTGTTGTGGAACATGTTGAACCACATCGTGCCTCTGCTGTGGAGAAAATAAAATGAAATCACCCACCATAAAAAAAACCCCACATTTTATTAAATCCCTCTTATCGAGTGGACAGTACAAGTATGAACCATTTGTTCCTCTGTAGATGACCCATGGTCACTGACATACAGTCATGAAATTACATGAATGAAGCAGTGCAGTCTTATGTCCACATCTGCTGGCCTGGCATGTCCAGCCGGGCCCCGCGCGCGTATCCAGCCAGCCCCGTGCGCATGTCCGGCCCAACATGCGTGTCCTGTGGACTGCACGCTGCAGGACAGACACCGCATCATGTAGAACAGAGCCCACATGGGTGACGTGACATTCAGATCACCTGCTGTGTGTTATGATCTGACGGTCCATTTCACCTGGGACAGCCAGTCAGTGTGCGCGCTGTTGTTGGCGGACACGCCCCTGTCCGTTCAGCACACAGACCAACATGTCACTCTCTTCTGTGTTATGTGATCATTTTTTTTTAGTTATTTGTTATGTAAGTGTGTGTGTAGGTATTGTAATACTTATTAATATACCTGTCCTGGCTGTCGTCTCTGTGTTTTTAGTGTGACACATCGTGTGCATTGAACCATCATTTGTAGCACTCAGTGAGTCTCTGGTCAGCAGCTGGGAGGCTGCTTGGTGTGCTGTGTCATGGAGGGGTCTGAAATTTTCATCCTAGGTGCACGCCCACTGTGAGACATAAGCTTAAAAAAAAAATTCCGGAAATCACAATGTATGATTTTTTTTTAAATTTATTTGTATATTACTGCTGCAAATAAGTATTTGAACACCTGTGAAAATCAATGTTAATATTTGGTACAGTAGCCTTTGTTTGCAATTACAGAGGTCAAACGTTTCCTGTAGTTTTGCACCAGGTTTACACACACTGCAGCAGGGATTTTGGTCCACTCCTCCATACATATCTTCTCCAAATCTTTCAGGTTTGGAGTTTCAGCTCCCTCCAAAGATTTTCTATTGAGTTCACGTCTGGAGACTGGCCAGGCCACTCCAGGACCTTGAAATGCTTCTTACGGAGCCCCTCCTTAGTTGCCCTGGCTGTGTGTTTGGGGTCTTTGTCATGCTGGAAGACCCAGCCATGACCCATCTTCAGTGCTGTTATTGAGGGAAGGAGGTTGTTTGCCAAAATCTCTCAATACATGACCCCATCCATCCTCCCTTCAATACGGTGTAGTCGTCCTGTCCTCTTTGCAGAAGAGCACCCACAGAGTATGATGTTTCCACCCCCATGCTTCATGGTTGGGATGGTTTCTTGGGGTTGTTCTCATCCTCTAAACATGGTAAGTAGAGTTGATTCCAAAAAGCTCTATTCTGGTCTCATCTGACCACATGACCTTCTCCCATTCCTCCTCTGGATCATCCAGATGGTCACTGGTGAACTTCAAACGGGCATGGACATGTGCTGGCTTGAGCAGGGGGACCTTGCTGCCCTGCAGGATTTTAAACCATGACAGCATCATGTGTTACTAATGTAATCTTTGTGATTGTGGTCCCAGCTCTCTTCAGGTCATTGACCAGGTCCTCCTGTGTAGTTCTGAGCTTTCTGAGAATCATCCTTACCCCACAAAGTGAGATCTTGCATGGAATCCCAGACCGAGGGAGATTCACAGTCATCTTGTGTTTCTTCCACTTTCTAAGAAATAATCATAACAGTTGTTGTCTTCTACCAAGCTGCTTGCCTGTTGTCCTGTAGTCCATCCCAGCCTTGTGCAGGTCTACAGTTTTGTCCCTGGTGTCCTTAGACAGCTCTTTGGTCTTGGCTATGGTGGACAGGTTGGAGTGTAATTGGTTGAGTGTGTGAACAGGTGTCTTTTATACAGGTAACAAGTTCAAACAGGTGCAATTAATACAGGTAAAGAGTGCAGAATAAGAGGGCTTCTTAAAGAAAAATTAACAGGTCTGTGTGAGCCACAATTCTTGCTGGTTGGTAGGTGTTCAAATACTTATTTGCAGCAGTAACGTAGAAATAAATTATTAAAAAATCATACATTGTAATTTCCGGATTTTTTTTTTTTTTTTTTTTTAGATTATGTCTCTCACAGTGGACATGCACCTAAGATGAAAATTTCAGACCCCTCCATGATTTCTAAGTGGGAGAACTTGCAAAATAGCAGGGTGTTCAAATACTTATTTTCCTCACTGTATCAGCATTCTATGCAAGTGTGCCCTCTCCCCAGCACACCACATGTGTTGGGGGGTGGGGGAAACACACGTACATGTGTTTCGGGGGGGAGCACAACACACACATATACACGTGCGATACACATGCATGACACGTGTTGCTCTTGCAACGCTACACTTGTGGGGGCACTTAGACAAATTTCATATCCAGCTCAAAAGTGATTGTTTGCTCACTGTTTTCATGTCTGGGATCTGGCTGGACCACTCAGGAACATTCACAGAGTTGCCCTGAAGCCACTCCTTTGATATCTTGGCTGTGTGTTTAGGGTCATTGTCCTCCTAAAAGATGAACCGTTTCCCAGTCTGATGTCAAGAGCCCTCTGGAGCAGGTTTTCATCCAGGATGTCTCTGTGCATTGCTGCACTCATCTTTCCTTCAATCCTTACTTGTCTCCCAGTTCCTGCCACAAGAGTTCAGTCTTTGTCTTATCAGATCACAGAATTGTGTTTCTTATGGTTTGAGAGTCCTTTAGGTGCCTTTTGGTCAACTTCAGGTGGGCTACCATGTGCCTTTAACTAAGGAGTGGCTTCTGTCTGGCCACTCCACACCATACAGCCCTGATTGGTGGATTGCTGCAGAGATGGTTGTCCTACTGGAAGGCTCTCTTCTTTCCACAAAGGAATGCTGGAGCTCTGACAGAGTGAACATTGGGTTCTTGGTCACTTCCCTGACTTAAGGTCGTGTCACACCTTGACGATTTAGCCAGCATAGGCTGATGTATGAAAAATACACTGGATATGTTGAATACGTTACACAGCTGTCACACCGTGATGATTTAGCCAGCATATGCTGACAGGCCCAATTCCACCAAGCGATCCAGGGCAGTACTGCACGGTGTGGTACGGGTCGGAACAGTCAAGTCTGGCTTGGTTTGTGTTTCCACCTCCGACAGAACACTTTTGTTTGCCAGGCAGAACATGTAAATATTGATAAGCACATCATCGAGCATCTGTATGCTGTCACGTGGCCTCTCACCTCCACATGGAGGCCCAACAGAGTAATTTAACATTTTTTTAAATTTTATTTAATTTTATTTTTGTCTGGGTGGTTCATGGGATTTATTTTCATTGTGTGCAGAATACTGAAGAAACGACTAATGCCTGCAGTAAACGCTGAAGTGAATGAATATTTGTAACAGTCTGAACTGTTCGCATAAGGACTGCAGTTTTCAGTTATTCAGCCAATCAGTGGACAGCATCAGTGGATGTATTTTGACTTATGAGTAACTTACAAGAAACGTGTGTCAACAATCGTATAACTTACCTACAACTTATGGCCCATGTACATGGTGACGTATCAGCCATATACTGACATACCTCAAAAATATTGTGCATGCCCAAAATTTTTCAATGCACTCACCATATTATGACGCATATCGGCGTCCTTCAACGTGCTCATAACTTATTAGACATACCCCAGCATATTGTTGCATTTTTAATACAGACAGCATACGCTGGCTAAATCGTCAAGCTGTGACAGGAGTGTTAGGTCCTTCTACCCCACTAATCCTGATTTGACAGGTGGCCAACTGTAAGAAAAGTCCTGGTGGATCCGAACTTCTTCCATTTACAGATGATGGAGGCCACTGTGCTGGTTGGGACCTTAAAACAAGCAGAAATGTTTCGTACCCTTCTCCAGATTTGTGCATCCAGACCGTCCTGTCTCTGAGGTCTACAGACAGTTGACCTCAGAGACCTGACGCAGTCAGAGCTGACCTGACGCAGTCAGAGCTGCGTCAGGTCAGTCAGAGCTGCGTCAGTCACAGTCAGTCAGAGCTGCGTGTCGTCAGAGCGAGCTGCAAAAAGTTTGTACCTGAGTTTTCAGAGGTGGTGTTTGTAGTTGCCATCTGCCACGCCGGTGTTTGCCAACCCGGACAGTGGGAATACCACCTCAACCGGCAACGTAGCCCCGCGACTGGACAGCAACAACGTCCGAGGCCCGCCCAACGTGGTGAATTCACTGAGGCCGCGCGCTGCGTCATTAGAGCCGCGCGTCACGAGTGCCGCTTCCGCGCAGTGCAGATCCATCCCGGTGACAAACAACGCAGGCTGTTAACATCAGTGATCGACAAGCTGCTCATAAGCCGACCATGGGGCCTAAGAAGGTTCTGACAGCGGAGGAAGGTGACGATATTAAAAAATCTCTGGACTTTCTATCAGAGGAGATTTCTGTTGTGAAGCAGCAACAGAAATCAATTATGGATCTGGTGGAGGAGGTGAAGGCATTACGGCTCCAGAATGCCGAGAAAGACCGGCATCTGGTGCAGCTGGAAAATAGAGTGGCTGAATTGGAGCAGTACACCAGAATTAACGACGTCATCATCACAGGTCTTCATATCAAACCACGGTCCTACGCACGGGCGGTAACAGATGAGAGCGGAGGGGAGCCCAGTGAACAGGAGGTCAGCTCTGTGGAAAAACAGGTTGCTGATTTCCTCCTATCTAAAGGTATAGAAATGGATTTAAATAACATTGAAGCGTGCCACCCTCTGCCCCGGAGAAATGACGGTGATAAACGAACCGTCATCATGAGATTCATCAACAGAAAACACAAAACAGCACTGTTAAAACAAGGAAGAAAACTGAAAGGTACAAACGTATTTATCAATGAACATCTCACCAAACGGAATGCAGACATCGCCAGAAAAGCACGCTTCTTAAAGAAACAGGGAAAAATCCAGCACACATGGACTTCAAACTGTAAAATATTCATCAAACTGAACGGATCACCAGAACAAGCAAAAGTCATGGCAATAAGGAACATCGAGGAGCTGGACAAATATGAACAATAGTGTTTCTTAAAGCGAGGATCTGGACAAATATGACCAATAAGGTATGAGGACACAAACACATCACAACACCATGACACAGACCAGAGGAACCTATTCATCTACTACCTATTCATCTACATCTGGAGACAAAAAGGATATAACTCAAAGGATTGCTGATCATGGAAAAGTAGAACTGAGAACATTTAAATACACAGACCACAATGTACTGGACTTGGAGCACGATATAGACCCGGACAATAATTTCTTCTCAAATATCAATGACAGTTGTTGCTATTATACAGATGAACAGTTTAATCGGATCATTAAAACGGATAACAAATGATCAATAATCCATTTCAACAGCAGAAGTCTATATGCAAACTTTAACAACATTAAAGAATATTTAAGTCAGTTTAAAAAAAATATTTAACATAATTGCTATATCAGAAACATGGATCAATGAAGATAAAGGAATGGATTTTGAACTGGATGGATATGAATTTAATTGTGTAAACAGAAAGAATAAGAGTGGAGGAGGAGTGGCTGTGTATGTGGATAAGAACATGGATTATAAAATAGTAGACAATATGACAACTGTGATTGATAACTTATTAGAATGTATAACTATTGAAATATGTGAAGAAAAAAGCAAAAATGTATTAGTCAGCTGTATTATATAGAGCACCAGGATCTAGTATTGAAACATTCACTGACTGTATGGGAAAAATGTTCTCAAAAACTAATCAAAAAACTGTGTTCATTTGTGGTGACTTAAATATTGATCTGCTCAATCCAAATAAGCATAAAATAACAGATGAATTTATCAGTATAATGTACAGTATGAGTTTATATCCAAAAATCACCAGGCCAAGCAGAATTACATCCCATAGTGCCACCTTAATTGATAATATATTCAGCAATGATATTGAGAATAACACTGTGAGTGGATTATTAATCAGTGACATTAGTGATCATCTACCAGTTTTCATCGTTTATAATAGAAACCATCGGCGGAATCAGCCAGAGGAGAAAATAAAATACAGGCGAGTGCGGACAGAGGAAAACATGAACACACTAAAGAAGGATTTACAGGAGCAAAACTGGGAAAAGGTATACAGTGAAAGTGATGTTGATAGTGCATATGAAACTTTTTTACAAATATTTACATCATTATATGATAAAAATTGTCCAATTAAACAAGACTACAGAAAACAAAAAATCCAAGCTCGACCATGGATGACGAAAGGGTTACGAAATGCATGTAATAAGAAAAATACACTGTATAGAGAATTCATAAAACTAAAGACTAAAGAGGCAGAAAATAGATATAAGAAATACAAAAATAGATTAACTAATATTATACGGGTATGTAGGAAGGAATATTATAGTAACATATTATATAATAACAAAAACAATATTAAAGGAATATGGGATATATTAAATAGCATTATCAAAAATGGTAATAAAAAACAGAGTTACCCTCAGTATTTCATTGATAATAATGTCAAGAAGGAAAATAAGGATGAGGTAGTCAACGGTTTTAATAATTTTTTTGTAAATATTGGACCAAGCTTGGCAGAAAAAATTCCCGATTCCCAACCTGAGGATTGGGATAATAATCTCATAGAAAGAAATCCCTGTTCAATGTTCCTCACA
This sequence comes from Thalassophryne amazonica, assembly GCF_902500255.1. Lineage (NCBI taxonomy): Eukaryota > Metazoa > Chordata > Actinopteri > Batrachoidiformes > Batrachoididae > Thalassophryne > Thalassophryne amazonica. Next base: position 68,367,529 of record NC_047104.1, on the reverse strand, counting down.
GCAGTGGATGGAAATGAAATTATAGACATTGTGAATAATTGTAAATATAAAACATCTACCGATTTAAATGAAATTGATATGGTGGTGGTAAAACAGGTCATTGAATGGATTGTAGAACCATTAACATACATCTGTAACTTATCATTTCAAACCGGTAAATTTCCCAATCAAATGAAAATAGCTAAGGTTGTGCCGCTGTATAAGACTGGGGATAGACACCACTTCACAAATTATAGACCTGTTTCTTTGCTTCCACAATTTTCCAAATTATTAGAAAAGTTATTCAATAATAGATTAGACAAATTCATAAATAAACATAAATTACTTACTGATAGTCAATATGGATTCAGAGCACATAGTTCAACATCACTTGCATTAATAGAATCAGTTGAGGAGATTACAAACGCCATAGACCACAAATTACATTCAGTTGGAATATTTATAGACCTTAAAAAGGCTTTTGATACAATTAATCATGACATATTAATCAATAAACTTGAACAGTATGGGATTAGGGGGTTGGTGTTGCACTGGGTGAGAAGCTACTTAAGTAACAGAAAACAGTTTGTGAAGTTGGGGGAATATACATCATCATGCTTGGACAATGCTTGTGGTGTCCCACAGGGGTCAGTATTGGGTCCAAAACTGTTTCTAATTTATATAAATGATATTGTCAGTGTTTCCAAAATATTAAAATTAGTATTATTTGCAGATGACACAAGCATTTTTTGTTCAGGGGGGGATTTGCAGGAGTTACTGAGGAGGATCAGTATAGAAATGGGAAAATTGAAAATATGGTTTGACAGAAACAAATTATCATTAAACTTAAGTAAAACAAAATACATGTTATTTGGCTATTGTAATACAGACATACAGGTTCAGTTACAAGTCGAGGGGGTAGATATTGAAAGGGTACATGAAAATAAGTTTCTGGGGGTGATAATAGATGATAAGATAAACTGGAAGACTCATATAAAACATATACAAAGTAAACTGTCAAGAAGCATTTCAGTTCTAAACAAAGCGAAACATATTCTGGACCACAACTCACTCCGCATTCTTTACTGCTCACTGGTTTTACCATATTTACAGTACTGTGCAGAGGTATGGGGTAATACTTATAAAGGTACAACACAATCACTATCAGTAATGCAGAAAAGAGCTATAAGAATTATTCATAATACTGGCTATAGAGATCATACAAATCCACTATTTTTACAATCCAAATTCTTAAAATTCACAGACTTGGTTCATTTTCAAACAGTACAAATTGTGTATAAAGCAATAAACAATTTACTTCCAGCAAATATTAAAAATATGTTTTTTAACAGATCAGGGGATTGCAGTCTGAGGGGGAAATTTAATTTAAAGCATCAGTGGGCACGAACAACATTAAAAGGTTTCTGTATTTCTGTCTGTGGGGTGAGGATGTGGAATAGATTGGGAGTGGGGCTCAAGCAATGTCCAAGCATGAACCAGTTCAAACAGCGGTACAAAAATATGTTTTTTTTCTGGGTATAGGGAGGAGGAAGGGTAATGAGGGTTAGGGTGTTTTTGTTTTTTGCTTCGGCTCGTAAATATATAGTATTTTGTATGTAAGTAGGTATGTGTAGGTGTATATTTATGTTTGTGTATATATATGTGTATATATGTATGTGTATATATATGTATATATATATATATATTGATATCGGTTTAGGTGTGTAGGAATCTATGTGTATATGTGGCAAAGGGTATTACTGGTTGTGGGGAAGAAGGGGTAGGGATAAATAAGCTGATGCTTCACCCTACCCCTTTTCGGACATGTTGGGTACACAGTAGGAACTTTTTTTGTTGTTGTCTTTACTGATCTATCTTGTAATTGTTGTTGTATCAAATGTTCGAAATAAACAGTTTTCATTCATTCATTTTCATTCATTCATTCATTTCATTCATTCATACAGTTCCTTTGACTTCATACTTGGTTTGTGCTCTGACCTGCATTGTCAACTGTGGGACCTTATATGTAGACAGGTGTGTGCCTTTCCAACTCATGTCCATTCAACTGAATTTACCCCAGGTGGACTCCTATTGAGCTGTAGAAACATCTCAAGGATGATCAGTGGAAACCGGATGCACCTGAGCTTAATTTTGAGCTTCATGGCAAAGGCTGTGAATACTTATGGACATGTGATTTCTTCTTTTTTTTTTTTTTTTAGAAATTTTCAAAAATAAAAAAAATAACTTTTCACATTGTCATTATGGAGTACTTTGTGTAGAATTCTGAGGGGAAAAAAATTCATCCATTTTGGAAGAAGGTTGTAACATAACAAAATGTGGAAAAAATGAAGCACTGTGAATATGTTCCGGATGCACTGTAAATACAACTGAAGTGCAAGTGACATTACAGTGAAAGAAACATAAACACAAAACACAGAAATCTCACATCAAGGTTGAAGATGATTCTGAAATAAAGTACACCCTAAAAAGGACAACAGCAATGAGTGGTGATGAAATAATAAGGCAATTTGGGGTTATTAATACGGCTACATACAAATATAGTCTGATTTTACTGAAGCCTCTCTGTGCATATTTTTAATTATGAATAAAATCAAATCGTCATCCAAATCGGATGACATTGACACAAGAATGCCATGAAAACCCTGTATTTTACAAAACAAACATAGTCACAGAAGAATGAACTCCTGATAAAATCCAATGGCAAAGTGCACAAGATATTACAGAAAAACGTAACCTTAAAATGAAAATGATGGTGGGTGGATGTCAACACACATATTTTATTTGCCTCTCAAAAGATGTGGCGTCCATCGTCATATTTCTGAAAAACTGCAACAATTGCAAAGAAATTTACAACCAGCTGAAACGGGCGGTGTTTGCTGAAGGTTTCACTGCCAAGAAGCAAGCCGTTTGTCCACAAAATATACATTTCCCACAGTTGATAAACATACTCAATAATTTTATTTAATTAATAGTACTCAATAATTCACAAATACTTCAGTGACAAGTTAAACAACTTACAAGTTCTGATTTGACATAGATTTTCTGTTATTTCTGTAAAAGTACAGGACACCGCTCACTTTACTCGGCTGCCATATTGTTTACAGGTGTCGCCCGGGACACAAGTGACGTCATGATGTCAAGAGATGTTGAGGTCAGGACGCGACTGATGTTATGACGTGGAGAGACGTCAAGTCCTCAACAGGGCTCAATGATTGGTGTGTTGAGGAAGTGCGAGCGCTCAACAGGTCTCAGTGATTGGTCTGAGAAGTGCTGGGTTAGGTACTTGGAGGGCAAACCGCTTGAAGACCAGGGGCTGTGGGTTTCTCCAGGGGAAAGTGTAGCTGCATCAGTAAGGATACCTGGTGTAAAACTTGTGCCAAATCCCAATACAGATCTGTGCTGGACCTGCTGTGACGACGAAAAATGGCAAAATAAAATATTGTAATTGTGCCTTACAGGGTGCTAGTGGACCATCACTGCCCAACATTGGACTTGAGAATGATCATTCAGTCTATTTTCACAGCTTATGTTTTTTTTGTTTGTTTGTTTGCTTATTTGGAAGGTGATGGTGACCAACGTTACGTCCCTGCTGAAGACTGTTAAGGCTGTGGAGGACGAGGCCACTAGAGGCACCAGGGCACTGGAGGCCACAATTGAGTGTATTAAACAGGAAATGACGGTGAGGATGTGTGACGTGTTAATGTTACCCTATAATGATGCACCACAGATTTTTTTGTAGTTTTACTCAGGCCTGAGGGATTACGTATTAGTTCTTTTAACTTATCAGTTATGACACCTGTATATTTTATAACTGCAGTCTTCATTAGTTTATTTGCTTTGCGTTAATAAGGGCGTTACAGGCGGATGCACCATCAAAGTATGTGAGATAATGCTTGTCAACTTGGTTGTTTTCAGCTGTTTCAATCCATGGATGCCCCCAACAAGACAACCACACCTGAGGAGTTTATTCGCATGACTAAGGGCATCACCATGGCAACTGCTAAAGCAGTAGCTGCAGGAAACTCGGGCCGGCAGGAGGACATTATCCATACAGCAAATCTTAGCCGCAAGGCCATTTCAGATATGCTCACCACCTGCAAGGTTATCTTTTTCTCAAACAGTTAAAACAAAACAAAAAAACTATACATAGTGATATATTGATTGCAGTTCAAAGACAAGTCTCAATTCCTTATACACCAAACCAAAGCTTGTATGTTGTTTGTGTTTTTTTTTTGTTGTTTGTTTGTTTGTTTGTTTGTTTCTTCCAGAAAGCGGCCTACAATCCAGAGGTCAGTGAGGAGGTGAAGAACAGAGCTCTGAGGCTTGGAACAGAATGCACCACTGGATATATTGAACTTCTAGAACAAGTGCTACTGGTGAGTCAAATATTGCCTGTGCTGTTTAGAGTTCACATCCAAGAGAAGGTTTGTCCATATACGAGGTCTATTAGAAAAGTATCCGACCTTATTATTTTTTTCAAAAACCATATGGATTTGAATCACGTGTGATTACATCAGACATGCTTGAACCCTCGTGGGCATGCGAGAGTTTTTTCACGCCTGTCGGTTACGTCATTCGCCTGTGGGCAGTCTTTGAGTGAGGAGTGGCCTACCCTCTCGTCGATTTTTTTTCATTGTTTAGGAATGGCTCAGAGACTGCTGCTTTGTTTGATCAAATTTTTTTCAAAACTGTAAGGCACAACTGAGTGGACGCCATTCGATAAATTCAGCTGGTTTTCGGTAAAAATTTTAACGGCTGATGAGAGATTTTGGTCTGGTAGTGTCGCCATAAGGACGGCCCACGGTGCCTGACAGCGATCTGCGCTTCGAGGCGGCAGCGTCTCGCCGTTTCAAGTTGAAAACTTCCACATTTCAGGCTCTGTTGACCCAGGAAGTCATCAGAGAACAGAGAACTTTCAGAAGAAGTCGGCATGAGGAGTTTATTCGGACATTCCATTGTTAACGGACATTTCGTAATGAAAGAACGTGCGGGCAGAGTCGCATGTCGGGCTGGACCTGACCTCGGGGGGTCGCGACAGGAAAAACACCTCCGTTGGAAACCTTAACGGGCAAGTTGGAACATGCCCAAGCTGTTAAACAATTTCTCAGTTACTCACTTGTTGAAAGCCATCAAAAGCCACCTGAATTTTACAAATGGTTTTCAACACGGAGGTGTTTTTCCTGTCGCGGCGCACACGGATTTGCCGAGTCGTCACGGAAACGACTCGGCGAATTTGCGCGCACGTCTTTCATTACAAAATGTCCTTAAACAGTGGAATGTCCGCATAAAGTCCTCATGCCGGCCTCTTCTGAATCTTCTCTGTTCTCTCACAACGTCCTGGGTGAATTAAGCCTTAAATTAGGATGTTTTCAGGTCGAAACAGGCCGACAACGGCGCCTGGAAGCGCTGCACGACGTCCCGCCCCGTGGGAAGTCCTTACATCGACAGAAACACCCCATAATCTCTCATCAGCCTTTAAACTTTTCACCGAAAACCAGCTTAATTTCTCGAAAAGTGTCCACTTGGATATTCCTCACAGGTCCAGAAAAAATTTTGATAAAGCAGCGCGCGCCGTCTCGAGCAGCGTGTGAAACAAAGGAATTCAGCCAAGAGGGCGGGACCACATCTCACTCAAGGCCTGCCCACAGGGAAATGACGTCACCGACACGCGTGAAAAAACTCACGCATGCGCACGAGGGTTCAAGCATGATTGGTGTAATCGCACGTCATTCAAATCCATATAGTTAAAAAAAAAATAAAAGGGTCGGTTTATTATCTAATAGACCTCGTGTATATATATATATATATATATATATACACACACACACATGGGTGAACATAACTGCGTATCATTTATTTTTAGCACGCACAAGCAACATGAGTACCAGTTATATGTGTGTGTGTGTGTGTGTGTGTGTGTGTGTGTGTGTGTGTGTGTGTGTGTGTGTGTGTGTGTGTGTGTGTGTGTGTGTGTGTGTGTGTGTGTGTGTGTGTGTGTGTGTGTGTGTATACACTCAACAAAAATATAAATGCAACACTTTTGGTTTTGCTCCCATTTTGTATGAGATGAACTCAAAGATCTAAAACTTTTTCCACATACACAATATCACCATTTCCCTCAAATATTGTTCACAAACCAGTCTAAATCTGTGATAGTGAGCACTTCTCCTTTGCTGAGATAATCCATCCCACCTCACAGGTGTGCCATATCAAGATGCTGATTAGACACCATGATTAGTGTACAGGTGTGCCTTAGACTGTCCACAATAAAAGGCCACTCTGAAAGGTGCAGTTTTGTTTTATTGGGGGGGATACCAGTCAGTATCTGGTGTGACCACCATTTGCCTCATGCAGTGCAACACATCTCCTTCGCATAGAGTTGATCAGGTTGTCAATTGTGGCCTGTGAAGTTGCTGGATATTGGCAGGAACTGGTACACGCTGTCGTATACGCCGGTCCAGAGCATCCCAAACATGCTCAGTGGGTGACATGTCTGGTGAGTATGCCGGCCATGCAAGAACTGGGACATTTTCAGCTGAGGTGATGTTCTTGGATGTATGGCACAACAATGGGCCTCAGGATCTCGTCACGGTATCTCTGTGCATTCAAAATGCCATCAATAAAATGCACCTGTGTTCTTCGTCCATAACATACGCCTGCCCATACCATAACCCCACCGCCACCATGGGTCACTCGATCCATAACATTGACATCAGAAAACCGCTCACCCACACAACGCCACACATGCGGTCTGCCATCTGCCCTGAACAGTGTGAACCGGGATTCATCCGTGAAGAGAACACCTCTCCAACGTGCCAAATGCCAGCGAATGTGAGCATTTGCCCACTCAAGTCGGTTACGACGACAAACTGGAGTCAGGTCGAGACCCCGATGAGGACGACGAGCATGCAGATGAGCTTCCCTGAGACGGTTTCTGACAGTTTGTGCAGAAATTCTTTGGTTATGCAAACTGATTGTTTCAGCAGCTGTCCGAGTGGATGGTCTCAGACGATCTTGGAGGTGAACATGCTGGTTGTGGAGGTCCTGGGCTGGTGTGGTTACACGTGGTCTGCAGTTGTGAGGCTGGTTGGATGTACTGCCAAATTCTCTGAAACGCCTTTGGAGACGGCTTATGGTAGAGAAATTAACATTCAATACACGAGCAACAGCTCTGGTTGACATTCCTGCTGTCAGCATGCCAATTGCACGCTCCCTCAAATCTTGCGACATCTGTGGCATTGTGCTGTGTGATAAAACTGCACCTTTCAGAGTGGCCTTTTATTGTGGGCAGTCTAAGGCACACCTGTGCACTAATCATGGTGTCTAATCAGCATCTTGGTATGGCACACCTGTGAGGTGGGATGGATTATCTCAGCAAAGGAGAAGTGCTCACTATCACAGATTTAGACTGGTTTGTGAACAATATTTGAGGGAAATGGTGATATTGTGTATGTGGAAAAAGTTTTAGATCTTTGAGTTCATCTCATACAAAATGGGAGCAAAACCAAAAATGTTGCGTTTATATTGTTGAGTGTGTATCTATATATATATATATATATATATATATATATATATATATATATATATATAGATACACACACACACACGGGTGCACATAACTGCTCATCATTTATTTTTAGCACGCACAAGCACCATGAGTACCAGTTGTGTGTGTGTGTGTGTGTGTGTGTGTGTATATATATATATATATATACACACACACACACACATATATAAAATTGAGTGATGCTTTGTTTTGTAAGATTTATACCAGTGGCCTCAACCCGTGTCCTGCAGAGGACAAGCAGTCTGCAGGTTTTACAACCCCTGGCAATAATTATGGAATCACCGGCCTCGGAGGATGTTCATTCAGTTGTTTAATTTTGTAGAAAAAAAGCAGATCATAGACATGACACAAAACTAAAGTCATTTCAAATGGCAACATCCTGGCTTTAAGAAACACTATAAGAAATCAGGAAAAATAATTGTGGCAGTCAGTAACGGTTACTTTTTTAGACCAAGCAGAGGGAAAAAATATGGACTCACTCAATTCTGAGGAATAAATTATGGAATCACCCTGTAAATTTTCATCCCCAAAACTAACACCTGCATCAAATCAGATCTGCTCATTAGTCTGCATCTAAAAAGGAGTGATCACACCTTAGAGAGCTGTTGCACCAAGTGGACTGACATGAATCATGGCTCCAACACGAGAGATGTCAATTGAAACAAAGGAGAGGATTATCAAACTCTTAAAAGAGGGTAAATCATCACGCAGTGTTGCAAAAGATGTTGGTTGTTCACAGTCAGCTGTGTCTAAACTCTAGACCAAATACAAACAACATGGGAAGGTTGTTAAAGGCAAACATACTGGTAGACCAAGGAAGACATCAAAGCGTCAAGACAGAAAACTTAAAGCAATATGTCTCAAAAATCGAAAATGCACAACAAAACAAATGAGGAACGAATGGGAGGAAACTGGAGTCAACGTCTGTGACCGAACTGTAACAAACCGCCTAAAGGAAATGGGATTTACATACAGAAAAGCTAAACGAAAGCCATCATTAATACCTAAACAGAAAAAAACAAGGTTACAACGGGCTAAGGAAAAGCAATCGTGGACTGTGGATGACTGGATGAAAGTCATATTCAGTGATGAATCTCGAATCTGCATTGGGCAAGGTGATGATGCTGGAACTTTTGTTTGGTGCCGTTCCAATGAGATTTATAAAGTTGACTACCTGAAGAGAACATGTAAATTTCCACAGTCATTGATGATATGGGGCTGCATGTCAGGTAAAGGCACTGGGGAGATGGCTGTCATTACATCATCAATAAATGCACAAGTTTACGTTGATATTTTGGACACTTTTCTTATCTCATCAATTGAAAGGATGTTTGGGGATGATGAAATCATTTTTCAAGATGATAATGCATCTTGCCATAGAGCAAAAACTGTGAAAACATTCCTTGCAAAAAGACACATAGGGTCAATGTCATGGCCTGCAAATAGTCCGGATCTTAATCCAATTGAAAATCTTTGGTGGAAGTTGAAGAAAATGGTCCATGACAAGGCTCCAACCTGCAAAGCTAATCTGGCAACAGCAATCAGAGAAAGTTGGAGCCAGATTGATGAAGAGTCCTGTTTGTCACTCATTAAGTCCATGCCTCAGAGACTGCAAGCTGTTATAAAAGCCAGAGGTGGTGCAACAAAATACTAGTGATGTGTTGGAGCATTCTTTTGTTTTTCATGATTCCATAATTTTTTCCTCAGAATTGAGTGAGTCCATATTTTTTTTTTCCCTCTGCTTGGTCTAAAAAAGTAGCAGTTACTGACTGCCACAATTTTTTTTCCTGATTTCTTATAGTGTTTCTTAAAGCCAGAAAGTTGCCATTTGAAATGACTTTAGTTTTGTGTCATGTCTGTGATCTGCCTTTTTTCTACAAAATTAAACAACTGAATGAACATCCTCCGAGGCCGTTGATTCCATAATTTTTGCCAGGGGTTGTAGTTGCAATCGATTGCAACAACAGCAACTTGTCATTTTCCAAGTCCCAGCATGTCCTCTTCATTGAGCTATTCTTCATCTTGTTTTACTGTGATTGACATCCAGCTTAATAGTGTATTCCTGCAGCTTCTATGGATCAATCGTTATTACTTCATTCAGATCAGCATACAGGAGCAGATCATGACACATGTAAACACTACCATCTTGATGTTGCAGATGATTTTTTTTTTTTTTTTTTTTTGCAGTCACTTTGAAATATAAGTTGTAGGACCAGCCAAACAAGTAAAAAAATGACAACTTGTAGTCTGTAAGTTATGGTATGTATTTGTTAAGACAAATATCAAAACAAAAAATCAAAACAAAAAATCCACACAATCTGAATGGCTACAGATGGATACAGATGGCTACTACTGCCATCTGTATCCAAATAAAGCTTTTGCACAGGAGTGTTCAGCTTGTGCGGATTTTTTGTTTTGGTATTTGTCTCTGTTTTGATCCAGCACGTCTTTTTTACACATCTCAGATGTGCGTGTCTTTTCTGATTTACATGCATTTGTTAAGGAGCAAATTAAGGATAGGTTTTGCAGGTGAAATGTGTCATTAGCATTTATGACCTAGAGTTTGATCTTTTAAAGTCACCTATGAGTTCATGATAATATTTAATAGAGCATAGGTGTATCTTTAACCAATTTCTCAATGTAGCCATCCTAAATATCACCTACATATAAGCATTGGGTCAAAATGTTGACAAATGGAACCAAACACAGTACCCCACATGTTCTCATGCACAGATGTAAAAAACAAACAAACCACTTGCGTTGTAGAACGTTTATATGTGCTTTTACAGTACACTCTGTGTGTGGTCCATATTTGTTACTGGAATATTGCATTTATAGAAATATTTCTGTTGTATTGTGCATTTGTTGCTGTACATGTTTCAGTCATTTAGCCTGGCACATTTGGAAACGTTATGAGTAGGAAATTTCAAAGTTGGAACTATCAATGTTGGAGATTGAGCATAATGTAATGTAATTTAGGTTACGTGTCCCAGGTTTTTAATCATTGCATCTTTCCCATGATTTCTTTTAGATTAACCTTTTATTAAGACATTAAGCTTATTGTGTGTCTTATGGTTTTCCTCCCAAGTATGATGCCAATTTATGTGTGCAGGTTTTGCAGAAGCCCACTGCAGAACAGAAGCAGCAGCTGGCGGTTTGCTCCAAACGAGTAGCAGGAGCTGTCACAGAACTCATACAGACTGCAGAGGCTATGAAAGGTGATAATCACACATTTCATAGCGTGTATTACAGCATTTAGTATGTGCAAACCTACAACACTGTGCAGAAGTCATAGACATTGTTTTTAATACACTTGTATTTGATTGACGGCAGTAGAAAGAAAAATGTTAAATTACCTATAACATAAAATTTAACTACGAAACTGCCACAGTATATCTTTTTCAGATTAAGGATGGGTGCAAATGATCAGTTATTGAGTTGATCACATAAAAGTGATTAATTGATTACATTTGTAGAATTTCAGGACATTTTTTAAGGAATCTTACTTCATTTAAAAATGCTTCCAACTAAGTCGAGCTATGTTTTTCATTGAATCATGTATGCACAATCTAGACTCACATTTTTCTGAAGGTAGTTAAAAACCTGTGCAGTCCTGTAAAACTGACATAACAGATCAGTTGTAGTGATTTAGAGAATCAGACATCTACTAAATGGGTTCAGTAGTCCTGAACAGTTGCAGATGTTGATGTGCACAACTCATAGCTGGATTTATAGATTGGATTATTGGAATCATTCCTTCAACCAAGCCCTTGGTAATATTGCTGTCCTCCTTCTCTTGCCACAGATGGAGGTAAGTTAGCATCGTTTTTGTCCCTGTGACTGATTTCACCAGATGTGAGCTGTCAAACACTTTCCTCAAAGCTAATATTATTTGATGTAATCTCATCTAAGATTTCTGCTGCTGTCAGGCTTCTCAATTAGTCAGCTCAATTCTTCATGCTTTGTTTTACCATTTCATTAAAAACATCACTCCATCTTTATTGCTCTGAATGGCACTGGTTTATGTCATCTTTTAACTGTGCATGAGGTATGATGATTATGTGATACCTATTTTTGTTTGGTTGTTTGTTTGGTTGTTTGTGTGATCACAGTGCTACTACTTTTGTTGTGAGGCATGTTTTCTTCACACTACTCCTAAATCCTACTTTTAAATTATAATTGAAAACTTAATTGCATGTGTGCACGCGTGCCTCAGGTTCAGAGTGGGTAGACCCTGAGGACCCAACAGTGATTGCAGAAACGGAGCTGCTTGGAGCTGCAGCGTCCATCGAAGCAGCAGCTAAGAAGCTGGAGCAGCTAAAACCCAGAGCCAAACCCAAGGTGGGTGACAGTTTGGATAAGACCTCACTGGGACTTTGTCCATTTGACAGAGATGTGGGCACATTCCATGATAATACAAGTTTGGGATTGGAGTTTCATGCAATGCTTCAATACTACAAGGCCTGAGCATTGTTTCAGAGCCTTTTCTATCTCAAGAAGTAACTATTTTGTACCAAAACAAGCCTTTTGACTACAGTGGTTAATTTAAATGTTTGGATAAAGGCTTTAGGTGCTCAAGGTCCACTTTCAGCTTTAGATTGTTTCTGTTTTCCATCAGAAAGTCTACATTTTTGTTAATTTACAAAAGCTCAGTATACAGTTGTGTTTAAAATAATAGCAGTTTAACATAGTGAGCAAAGCTCAAAATCCTTATAATAGCTTTTATTTCCATACATGCAAATGCATTGGGTACACTGCACATACTATTCCAAATCAAAACAGGAAGAAAAATTTATCAAATGTCTTACTACTTTACAGAAAGCCAAGAAAAAATAAATAGTACACTGTTCAATAAAATAGCAGTGTCTGCATATTTCTTTCTGTGAAAAAACAGGTGTCAAATAGGTGGCCTTTATTTAAGGATGAAGGATTATTACAGTGCAGGCAGCAAGCAGCATTTTATTAATAATCACCAACCTTGAAAATACGCCCTGTCTGGTTTAGGACCCGTGTCTGAGCACGGTTTGAAAAAAATTAATGCCAAGTCTTTTAATCAATGAAATACAGTACTCGCTTTCCTCAAATTGGTGAGTGTCAGTGCTGAACTTCATTTTGTACCTGTTACTGGGCACGCCCAGACTGCTCTGTCCGGTACATGTGACGGGTTTTTAATGGAAATGCATTGCGATCGGAGAGAGGACGTTTTGTCAGATGTAAGCGAAAATCCATTATACAAAATCCGGTATATACGGTGTTTATTACATGGACAACCATACAAAAACACTGGGACTTTTGCTTTTGTCCGGTGAGTGCAAATATCCTGTATATACGATGACGTTTAGGCAAGTTTTACTGTAGTTCATTTGAGAAGCTCTACCTTTTAAAATCATGTTTTGGTTGAAAAATGAGCACCAAATTGATGAAATGTAGGTATAGTGCTGAAATTTCAGAATTATAAGATAACATCTCAAGTTTTTTCCCTCATTATTCCTGCAAAGAATTTCGTACTTTAAATTAGGCTTGGCTTCAATCGTATTTTGTCTAGAAGGGTTTGGTCTTCTGTTTGTAGCAAAGCCTAGCAGCGTGATCTGTTGTCTGTGCCTGTTTGTCAGCATCTACATGTTTTATGTGATTTATATTTTAGTTTGGATGTAAACATTGACCAAGTGTGATTTCACAGGAACAATGTTTCGTTGTAATGCTCATAGAATGTTCTGTCTCTTGTGTCATCATGTCTGCTTTGTCATAATCTCACCAGATTTTCTTGGGCTGTGATATAAAATTTTGCCCTAAATCCAAACGTACCAGAACAAACATCATACATCACCTGTTCATTGGGTTTCCATTGCTATCAAATCTGTTATTTTTAAAGCAAGTTAACATTTCAGGATTTTATCCATGGTTCTTTAAGCCACAGCGCTCCCAGACAGCTTCCCAAAATTCTCACACAATAGTGTACTGTGGCTTTTCGTGTTTTATCATATTTTAAAATATAAGGAATATAAATTGAATGTAGATGTTTCTCTTAAATCTGATTACAGTCAAAAGATACAGTATAAAAACTCATTCTGTGGCACAACCAACATGTCGCTCTGCAAAGGGCCAACAATCCACCAGATTGTTTGTGGGTGATCGGTTATATCAGACATGCACTCAGTTTAGTCAAAACTTTTGTGGTTTTTTCACTTGTTTATAAAAATGAATCAGATTTCCTCATAAGCCTGTCTGTATTTGAGTCACTGACTGTTCCTCTGTTTAAATTCACTGAGCCTCATTCAAGAACATTTTCTTCATTTAAATGCCTCTGATTTCTATCTTAAGTATGATCAGTTCCTACACACTTGCCACGCCAGATTCAGGAGATCCTTGTATACTTGTACAGGGATTTGCATAAATATGTCGAAACATCGAATGTCACTTGAGTGTAAACCCACGTTGTGTTAATTTAGGTACGGAATTAGAATAAATAACACCCCACATTACCATATTGGTCCAAATGCCCCACCCATAAGTGTCAGAAGTGTCCAATCAGGACATGAGTTCTAAGATCAACATCCTGCTGTTAGTTTCACAAAAAAGGTCTACCTTTTAACAGTGTACACAGTAAATGAAGAGACCTGGTAAAACCAGCAAATGGGGGGAAATAGGTGCTTTTAGTGCTGTATCTTCTCACCCAAGAGGGTCGGACTTGGTTGATGAAATAAGACAGTAATTTGATTCAACATGAAAATTGATTTTTTTTTTTTTTTTAAAGTTTGCAGCAAACATCTTGTGTGTGATATTTCTGTCTGATTTGTGTGAATGCACTGACAAGGATTACTGGCTGAACTTTGTTGTAACCTGTGCAACTTCAGTAAAGGTAATAAAAGTTAACATTCTCTATCACTTAATGCCGCTATACAATTTTTTTTCATTTGAATTAAAAAAAAAATCTTTATTTGTGAATAATTGACTCACTCACTCATCTTCAACTGCTGACTCCTATTAAGGGTCGCGGGGGGCTGGAGCCTATCCCAGCAGTCATAGGGAGTGAGGCGCGTACACCCTGGACAGGACGCCAGTCTGTTGCAGGGCCACATATAGACAAACAAACACATTCACAGCCGCATGCACACCTACGGACAATTTAAAGTTTACAATTCACCAAACCTGGTTGTCTTTGGATGTGGGAGGAAGCCGGAGCACCTGGAGAGAACCCACACAAACACGGGGAGAACATGCAAACTCCACACAGAAAGGCCACAGGTGGGAATCGAACCCATGACCATCTTGCTGTAAGGCAACAGTGCTAACCACTAAGCCACCATGCTGCCACAAATAATTTAATTTGCAACTGAATTTAAATCATTTTAAAAATAAAATAAGCGTAATAAAATTATTAAAATGTCAGTCACATGACTGATGTAACTAATGTCAGGAGAGATCATGTAGTCTGTAGATTTTGTCAGCCCTGTAGTTTAAATGTATAGCCATCAAAAGACATGGAACCTACAGTCGTCTAGTTTGGACTCTTCAAAGATGTAATCTGACCTTGGACCTTTGCTTAAAGCGAATGACATTCCTTTGGCGAAAACTCCCTCAAACAACTTCCCACCACGTGTACGTTAATCATTCTTAAATTAGTCCCATTCCCTACTTCGCTCCAACATGTCTGCCATGTTCCCCTCCGTCAACATCCATATTTGTGGTTGTTGTAGCAAAGGCCTGTCCCACTTTGTGTTGTTTGGTACTCAGTTAACCCCGCCCCCTCTCTCCCTGCCTGCCCCCACCACCGGAGGCCTTCTCTGCAGGGCTCTGTCTGATATGTTTGATATATTAGGTTGTTATTCAATCCCAACTATATATCAAACATATTCCTACAGTGTCCTGCTCTGTCTACAGACTTGTGGTATGAATGTGTTTGTGCAAGAAAGTGTGTGTTAACAGACAGACTTGTGTGGGATGTGCGATGATGATGCAGTCTCTGTGCTCAAGCTTGTTTCCTTTTGAATCTAGAATCTGTGAGCTTTGACACTTTATAGAAACAGTTAGTCTTTGGCTACTTTTTAATGCTAAATTTGTGTTTTGTTTTTGCTACCAACTACAGTTCATCACACCAGTGTAGCTAACTTTTTTGTTTGCAGATTTGCGTTGCAGCTAACTTTGTAAACCATTAATGGGCTAATTGGCTTGTTAATTTTAGTCCAAATTTCCAAATTTATTTCCGCTAACTTGAAGTCCGTTAACATTATTTTATATACATTTTAACAGTCAAGAACGTTTGTGCTCATCCAATCAACAAAATGAATGCATCACGTTAAGGCAACAAGGAGGGCCAGCCAGAGTAATTGCAATTATTAGATTTAGATTACACCTGAACCCCTTTAACCCGCGCAAGTTGGGGGCTGCAAAATTGGGTCGCAAGTTATCTGAAACTGCGAGTTAATGAGGTTGACCACTAAAATTTAAAATCAGTTATACAGTAGTCAAAATTTGCCAAAATGCAAGTTACGGATACACAAGTTAACAGGGGGTTTACCTGTATTTCTTAATATTTGTTTTGGTTGATCCTTTCTCAGCTGTGAAACTGTATGTTGATCAGAAACTACTGTTTTAACTTGTTCATTTAATTATTTATGTACATCTTTGTCTTCTGATCTTGGCATGCTAAATCTTCTTGGAACCTCCACATTTACACGTCAACATATTAAAATCTCTGCTCTTCAGGCCAGTTTTACAGCCAAAAAAAAAAAACCTAAGCTAGAACTAAATTCATATAAATAAAACTTAGCCGTTAATGGTAGCTTCAGATAAATGTTTTTAGCGGTTTATCAATTTTTGGCATTATCACAATTAATTTTTTGGTTAGCAGATTAGCAGTTATTGAAGCTAACGTTTGCTGTGCCCACCGCTGCATGACACGGGTAAACAACAAGCAAGTACAAATTTAGCGGTCAAGCATGTGCTGCTTAAAAGCACATTCAGAACAATATGTTCCATAACTCTTTGAAAGGCATTTAAGTGAAAGTTTTTGTCTTATTTCTGACTTCAGGACAAACCTGTACACAGATGTTGAGTCAGGCAGAATTACATTTAATACAGGGGGACTTTGACATGAATGTAGAACTTTACTTTAATGTAGCCTTCAATTATGAATGTCAGAATTTTAAATAAATATCTATCATATGTCGACTTATAACTGAGTTAAAGATCCTGTGCCACCTGAATAATTGTTCCCCTTCCTCCTCAGCAGGCGGATGAGACGCTGAACTTTGAGGAGCAGATTCTGGAGGCGGCCAAGTCGATCGCTGCAGCCACCAGCGCTTTGGTCAAATCGGCATCAGCTGCCCAGAGAGAGTTGGTGGCTCAGGGCAAAGTGGGCTTGATTCCTGCAAATGCTGTGGATGATGGACAGTGGTCACAGGGGCTCATCTCTGCTGTAAGTGTGAAAGGACATTTTGTGTTGATGTTTGAGAGCGCCCTGACAAAATGGCAACACAGTTTCCAAAAACATTAACACTATATTTGAGGGGTATAACAGTGCAATAGCTCTGCAATTCAGTATATATCACGATACATAATTACATCAATGTTCCCAATAATTATGTAGAAATTAATCTATGATGGCTGTTATAACTTAAAGAAACAAATTTTTCTGAAGTATGAATTGTAATCCTTGATGTTATCCATTTCCTATTTGTATACTTTATAAATAATTTATGATTCTTCTGCAAGAGGTATTTCTTCTGTGCACAAATACAGCACTTTCCCCCAGTGCGTTGTCATTTGCTTATAACGGTAAAATAGTGTGAGGTCAAAAACTGCACCTCACACATTTTTTGAAGTCAACAACTATAAAAATGATCCCTTACATATACTTGACATGCACTGATAATGGGTGAATAAACATAAATTATTTCGCCATAGTTGTTTACAATTTATTTTCAGGTAAAACCTTCCTCTCCATCTTTTGTGATATTTTGTGCATCTTCTCAAAGCTGAACAGTCCTTCCGCGGTTGCCCTTAGCAATGTAAGTAGTTTTTCCAAACTGATACAATTTTACAATTTGAACACTCCCTTATCTAGATTACATTGACAAATACTCCTATAAATTCAATAAAATATTTTGTGCTTAAGCAAGAAACCATGAAAGCCCCCCCCTTCCCGCCAAAACTCAGTGTCAGTTCTGCAACGAACGTTTTCAGCAGAAAATAGGACCTTAAATTTGATGAGACAGTAAAACTGCATAGGCCCTCATCACACTGAAAGACCATGAAGCTTGCAGTACGTCCTGAAAATTTCAATGAACCCAGCAGAGATGTAATCAAAATAAATGTGCAATTTTCAGGTTCATATTGTACATCTTGACTACATCGCCACCACATTCTCACTGTGTCAAATACAGTCTCACTCATTTCTTACCAGCACCATGTCCGATGGATTCTTATTACAACCACCCGATCACACCATGCACTTACCACGTTCACATTGCATCAATCCAGTCCTTATCCATACTGCACTGCACTATTTCATATGTTCTGCAGGTTTTCTTGTCAACATCTACATTCAGCAATCAGCTACAATCTACAAATATGAGCTTCTGAAGGAGCACATATTTAATCGAACACTGGATCATCAGGACCATGGACAGCTCACCTTCAGGATCCCTCAGGATAGTTTATGCATTTTCAGTATTACTTTGTTTTGGGAAAGGTTTAGCAGGGGTGGTGGCCAAGTGGTTAGTGCACTTGGTTTCAGTGCAGAATGTTCCTGGTTCAAACTCCACTCCTGCAACATTTCTCCATGTAATGTTGCGTTGTGTCAGTAAGGGCATCCGGCGTAAAATGTGCCAATTCAACATGCAGATCCACCTCGGATTTGCTGTGGACCATGGACATGCCATGGTCATTGCACAAACTTGGAGAGCTTGGAGAGTGAAAACCCCAGTGATGTAGCAAGAACACAGTGACAACGCGGTGAGAATGCCATGCTATCTTTGTGTGTGTGTGTGTGTGTGTGTGTGTGTGTGTGTGTGTGTGTGTGTGTGTGTGTGTGTGTGTGTGTGTGTGTGTGTGTGTGTGTGTGTGTGTGTGTGTGTGTGTGTGTGTGTGTGTGTGTGTGTGTGTGTGGCAAGGTTGTACTACATCAGTGAACTCCCTGCTAGGTACTTCCTTGCCACATCAGTACCGTTGTTACAGCGTTCTTTTAAAGTTCTTACTGCATCCTGATTTGACTGTGACCTCACTGCTTTTGTTTTTTTTTTTTGTTTTTTTTAACTCCTCAAAAGTTCAACTGTATCCATACAGACCTTATCACATCCTTACTGGTTTTCTACTCAACTTCCACCCCATTTTTGGAGGATGCAGTGGGAATGCCATTGAAAATAAATGGCTTGAACTTCACTTTGTCCACTGTCGCCTTAGGCACGAATGGTAGCAGCAGCGACCAGCAACCTGTGTGAGGCAGCCAATGCATGTGTGCAAGGCCATGCCAGTGAGGAGAAGCTCATCTCATCAGCCAAGCAGGTGGCGGCCTCCACCGCCCAGCTGCTGGTGGCCTGTAAGGTCAAGGCAGATCAGGACTCTGAGGCCATGAGGCGATTACAGGTACAGACATGCTTAAAAATGTTTTGACTGAGATTATCTGGACCTGAGTCCAAATGCTTGAATTTTGAAATTATTTTTACAAATCATACTCGTACACATCTGTTCTATAAGGCAACCAAAGCGATGTCACCCTTGTGTAGCTGCTGTCAAGTTGTGTCTATGTTAAAGAAAGTGTTGCTGCAAATCATTTATCATTACAACATTTTTCATGTTTTGACCACTGATATGGCCAATTCATATTTGTATCATTAAAGCTATACAGCCATTCAAATATTACTAAATTGGCAAAATTAATTTCCTACTGAATCCAAGCATTATAATGTTGGTTTATTTTGTAACATGTTGGAAAATTACAACTCATTTTAATAAAGTGAGCATATTTACCTGCGCGGGGGGGGGGGGGTAATTCCGCAACAAATATTTTCTTTTCTTTTTTACGCTGTCTGCGGGAGCAAGTATGTGCGCACATGCAAGAGCCTTTAAAATTACCATACGTTACCTTTAACCTCGGGTGCTGCACACACAAGTAGCATGCAGGCTGACGTCCCTGAGATGTCTCCTAAATCACTTCAGAGGTGTTATCTGGTTTCAAAAACAGTGTTTTTAGATTTATAAATGTTTTCTCACTAACCTTGTTTAAAAAAAAAAAAAAATCTGAGAACCATATTACATTTATACAGAAATGAGCTGTTTCGGAGCGTTTTACGCCATCTTGGCTCATTTTGTTCGAGAGAGCAGCCAGCTGACGTTACACTGTCTTTCTTTGCTCTGATTGGCTGTCGCTGGGTCCTTCCCAGTGTCCTTTACTTAAAGTCAGGGGAAGCCCCCACGTGATCTATGACATCTCTATCATAGACTGTATGGGACGCTACTGTAAGTAGTTCAAGGCCATCTGTTCTTTTGAAATTCTTCCCTTCAAGGGAACTATTATTAATTTTATCTAGACCATGCAAGCTTTGATTATATTGGCCTTATCATATTATGAAACCCCTATTTAAAGGCTAACAAATGCAATTATATTGGTGCCAAAGAAAATTATTTTTATAACTTAAATCTTTAAAAGCTGAGTGGCGGTATACATTTAATGCCTACAAACTGCATCAGGTGGTTTTGTTTCAGCAGCCCAGATCTGGTGAGCGTAAATTTAATTTCCTGGGTGTTCTTCTGATCAAGTTAACGAGTCATTCTTAGGAAGACTAGAAGAATCTGTTTCAGAAGATGTGGGGAACTGATCAGCAGGGCGAGGGTCTGCACCGTCTGCTTACTTTTGTTCATAATAGATCTGTTCTTCCTATAGATTGCTGGGAACGCAGTGAAGAAGGCATCGGATAATTTGGTACGGGCAGCTCAGAAGGCAGCATTCGACAAAGCAGATGAAGACAACGTGGTGGTCAAGACAAAGTTTGTGGGTGGAATTGCACAGGTGAGACTGGCAAGCTTGATAGTATTTTGAGAACTAAAGTTTTATGCCTGAAAATGATAAATTATATTGATATCTCATATAATTCAGTATTTTACAGATTGGATCCTATAAGGGTGCACCACGGTACACCACTGCCATAGTCAGCAACGGTGTGATAGCGCACCACGATATGGATTATGTACAACCCCAATTCCAATGAAGTTGGGATGTTGTGTAAAATGTAACGCTGCGTTTACACGTAACGACGACAAGTCACGAATGCCATGAAGTACACATTCTTGGCCCCTGATCACGAACGTGATTATTCGGGGCAGAGGCGTCACGTGTCCTCAGGAACTGCTGCAACCTGTTACCACACGTTACGATTAATGGCATGTGTTGCTGGAGAATTATCAGGAACCATTACGCACAGTCAAGAATAGTGTTCCGCGTTGTTCGCTGCTATGCAGCGTTGCTATTGCATTTTCCCAAACATCAGGCACATGCACCAGGTGGAACACCTGCAGGAGCGCACTGAAGAGCACTGAAATGAGACTTTTAGCCGACTTGGTGTCAGCAATCAAACTGAATGGGGTGCAGCAGGGTTTAATTGTGCGAGCGCTTCTTCCTCCGTCGGACTGGAGGAGGTGCAGAGATGTCTGGCTGCACATGAGTCTCCTCTCGCTCCTCTGGTTGCTCAAACTCGTTCTCCCGCTCATTGGTTACAACAGCAGGTGGAACACCTGCAGGAGCGTCCTGAGGAGCTTCAGCAGGAACTGTGGAACGACATTTGGAGCCGAGTTTAATTGTGCGCACGTGACAGAAAACTGATTTGTCGTGGCACGCAGTGAAATGTGACGCCGCGTTACAAGTCGTGTGTCACTTCGTAATAACGCATAACAGTTTGGGTCCAAGAACCATCACAGGAACCACTATGAACGTTGTCACGTTCTATTAAGGATCACTACTCTTCAAGACGGATCAATACGCTCAGTTGCGACCTCCACGACGTGAGACGAAATGAGGGTGGTGTGTGACATTCGTGGAAGATTTTTTGACAGGCAAAAACATGCTCCACGAATATCAAGAATATCACGCACCAACACGCACTATTAAGAAACCTATTCAGATGCGTTAAGTCACATTAAGAATGTCAGGAATGTGTCACGAATGACAGAAAAATGACATCCGTAACGCGTCTTGGTTATGTGTAAACGCACCTTAAGTAAAAACAGAATACAATGATTTTGTCGGGATGGTGTAGTGACACGGACCCACAACAGGGGGCGTAAAATGAACGGGCAATGGATAAGCCAAACAGTAACAAATTAATGTTGTGAAGTGCACAACGGAATACAGACAAATACAGTTTTAGTACCACAGACAATTATACACTCAACAAAAATATAAACGCAACACTTTTGGTTTTGCTCCCATTTTGTATGAGATGAACTCAAAGATCTAAAACTTTTTCCACATACACAATATCACCATTTCCCTCAAATATTGTTCACAAACCAGTCTAAATCTGTGATAGTGAGCACTTCTCCTTTGCTGAGATAATCCATCCCACCTCACAGGTGTGCCATATCAAGATGCTGATTAGACACCATGATTAGTGCACAAGTGTGCCTTAGACTGCCCACAATAAAAGGCCACTCTGAAAGGTGCAGTTTTATCACACAGCACAATGCCACAGATGTCGTAAGATTTGAGGGAGCGTGCAATTTGCATGCTGACAGCAGGAATGTCAACCAGAGCTGTTGCTCGTGTATTGAATGTTCTTTTCTCTACCATAAGCCATCTCCAAAGGCGTTTCAGAGAATTTGGCAGTACATCCAACCAGCCTCACAACCGCAGACCACGTGTAACCACACCAGCCCAGGATCTCCACATCCAGCATGTTCACCTCCAAGATCGTCTGAGACCAGCCACTCGGACAGCTGCTGAAACAGTTGGTTTGCATAACCAAAGAATTTCTGCACAAACTGTTAGAAACCGTCTCAGGGAAGCTCATCTGCATGCTCGTCGTCCTCATCGGGGTCTCGACCTGACTCCAGTTCGTCGTCGTGACCGACTTGAGTGGGCAAATGCTCACATTCGCTGGCGTTTGGCACGTTGGAGAGGTGTTCTCTTCACGGATGAATCCCGGTTCACACTGTCCAGGGCAGATGGCAGACAGCATGTGTGGCGTCGTGTGGGTGAGCGGTTTTCTGATGTCAGTGTTGTGGATCGAGTGGCCCATGGTGGCGGTGGGGTTATGGTATGGGCAGGCGTCTGTTATGGACGAAGAACACAGGTGCATTTTATTGATGGCATTTTGAATGCACAGAGATACCATGACGAGATCCTGAGGCCCATTGTTGTGCCATACATCCAAGAACATCACCTCATGTTGCAGCAGGATAATGCACGGCCCCATGTTGCAAGGATCTGTACACAATTCTTGGAAGCTGAAAATGTCCCAGTTCTTGCATGGCCGGCATACTCACCGGACATGTCACCCATTGAGCATGTTTGGGATGCTCTGGACCGGCGTATACGACAGCGTGTACCAGTTCCTGCCAATATCCAGCAACTTCGCACAGCCATTGAAGAGGAGTGGACCAACATTCCACAGGCCACAGTTGACAACCTGATCGACTCTATGGGAAGGAGATGTGTTGCACTGCATGAGGCAAATGGTGGTCACACCAGATACTGACTGGTATCCCCCCCCCCAATAAAACAAAACTGCACCTTTCAGAGTGGCCTTTTATTGTGGACAGTCTAAGGCACACCTGAGCACTAATCATGGTGTCTAATCAGCATCTTGATATGGCACACCTGTGAGGTGGGATGGATTATCTCAGCAAAGGAGAAGTGCTCACTATCACAGATTTAGACTGGTTTGTGAACAATATTTGAAGGAAATGGTGATATTGTGTATGTGGAAAAAGTTTTAGATCTTTGAGTTCATCTCATACAAAATGGAAGCAAAACCAAAAGTGTTGCGTTTATATTGTAAGTAGAGTGACATGTGGGCAAGCTTGAGGATAGGAGAAGTCCGTCCAGAATCGAGCCGGACCCCACACGGCCTTCACCTCCAACGGGTCTGAAGAACACCGGAGCCGTCCTGGATCCCCAGGTGGCCACCGTCTCCAGCTGTCAGACCTGGTACTGCTGGCAGAGAACAGAAACAGTATTGATGAGTGTGAGTTCGCACACTCAGTAATCCCGCAGATTGTGTTCGTTAGGGAGGGAGCACCTCCACCTCCAATCACACACTCGTGCAGCTCCTGTCTAACCACTTATCTGGTTGGGGTGTGAAGAGAAGCCGTCGCTCTTCACACCAAACGCCAATCCAGCAGATAAGGCACACCACAGGAAAGCGGCTGCAAAAAGAGTTCAGACTATGACACAGTTTTAGATACAGCAGAGAATTACCTCTTCTGGTGGCTGATTTCTCGGCGAGGAGGTGCAGTAGCAGTCCGGCCTTTATGGTGATGGGTTGGATGAGTGACAGCTGGTGCTGATGATGTGTGACAGCTGTCACTCCCAGTGGCTCAGACGCCCTCTCGTGCTTGAAGCCCGCACTTCAAGCAGTGCGCCATCTGGTGGTGATGGGCCAGCAGTACCTCCTCTTCAGCGGCCCACACAACAGATTTGTAAATCCTCTTCAACCTATATTCAGTTGAATACACCACAAAGACAAGATATTTAATGTTCAAACTGATAAACTTTATTGTTTTTGTGCAAATATTTGCTCACTTTGAAATGGATGCCTGCAACACGTTTCAAAAAAGCTGGGACAGTGGTATGTTTACCACTGTGTTACATTTCCTTCTAACAACATTCAATAAGCATTTGTGAACTGAATACACTAATTCTTGAAGCTTTGTAGGTGGAATTCTTTCCCCTTCTTGCTTGATGTACAACTTCAGTTGTTCAACAGTCCGGGGTCTGTGTTGTTGTATTTTGCGCTTATAATGCGCCACACATTTTCAATGGGCGACAGGTCTGGACTGCAGGCAGGCCAGTCTAGTACCCGCACACTTTTACTAAGAAGCCACGCTGTTGTAACACGTGCAGAATGTGGCTTGGCATTGTCTTTCTGACGTAAGTAGGGACGTCCTTGAAAAAGACGTTGCTTGGATGGCAGCATGTGTTGCTCCAAAACCTGGATGTACCTTTCAGCATTGATGGCGCCGTCACAGCTGTGTAAGTTGCCCATGCCATGGGCACTAACACACCCTCATACCATCACAGATGCTGGCTTTTGAACTTTGCGCTGGTAACAATCTGGGTGGTCTTTTTCCTCTTTTGTCCGGAGGACACGACATCCATGATTTTCAAAAACAATTTGAAATGTTGACTCATCAGACCACAGCACAATTTTCCACTTTGCGTCTCTCCATTTCAAATGAGCTCAGGCCCAGAGAAGACGGCAGCGTTTCTGGATGTTGTTGATGTGTAGCTTTCGCTTTGCATGGTAGAGTTTTAACTTGCACTTGCACATGTAGCGACAAACTGTGTTAACTGAGATTCTTTTTCTGAAGTGTTCCTGAGCCCCGCGCGGTAAGATCCTTTACACATCGATGTCCATTTTTAATGCAGTGCCGCCTGAGGGATTGAAGGTCACGGACATTCCTTGCCGCTTACGTGTAGAAAGTTCTCCAGATTCTCTGAATCTTCTGATTATATTATGAACTGTAAATGATCCATCCATTTCAAAATGAGCAAATATTTGCACAAAACAATAAAGTTTATCAGTTTGAACATTAAATATTTTGTCATTGTGGTGTATTCAATTGAATATAGGTTGAAGAGGATTTGCAAATCATTGTATTCTGTTTCTAATTTACATTTTACACAACGTCCCAACTTCATTGGAATTGGGGCTGTAATACTGTCAACACTGTGACCCATGAAAGACAGCGGGGGCTTTTGTGTGTGGTGCATGTTTTTCATTTTGATAGCCGTGTTGGCAGATTGCACCTTGCTCACTGCCTGTATGAGGCAAGCGTGCCATCCCAAATGAGTGTTTCACGTCATTCCTGCTGCAACCCAAGAACAGATTTGACACAGATGACATATAGGGACTGATTTTGACAACATCAAGTCATTAACATCTTTTGCTGAAGTTTATATGTCTGGGGAAAAGGTCCCAGACATGAAAAATCTAAACTTTATTTAGATTTTTTTTAACCTTTTCTGCGATAGAAAAAGTCACGACTGCTATCTGGTTACAAGAGGTCACGTTTCCGCTCTTCACTTTTCTGAGCATTCCTCAACTCAGAAAGACCTCTGTGACCAACAGGATATAACTTTATTTTATTTTATAAGGAAAAGTTTTTGCTGCCAATGATAAGGGTATAATGATATTTTTATGTTTTAGGTTTGCAATTCAGGCGCATGTGCTGGTAAAACCAAAAGAAGAAAAAGAAAACAAAAAACAGCTCCCAGCTGATTAACACTCTTTAAAATCACACCCAAAATCACTTCAAAGAAGAAAGAGAGTGTGGGAGAAAGCCATTATCAAAGACAAAATATGTGGAGAGATTGAGCAGCCACAACAGAAATGCGCCTGGTGAACCGATGTGTCTTTTTTTGTTTGTTTGTTTTGTTTTGTTCTGTTCTGCTGAGGTCCACATGTGAGTCAAATCACCTGTTAAATACTTTTCTTATAGATGTAACTGGTTATGAATTCATTTTCACATGAAGATATAACTTATTTGTCATGCAAATATTAAGCTGTGATTCTGTTTTGTGATTTTAGCAGACTGTTGTGCTACACGTTCATTTGCGCATGAACCAGCATGAATTAAACACAGCCACATATTTGTGAAATGTAAAACAAAGATTTTTACCTCTAACAGAGCAGATTTGTAAATGAAAATAGTCCAGTTTAAACTCTTGCTCAAAACAGGTAATTAATAAAGGGGTGATATGGTGCAAAACCAGTTATACCATGATATACAGTTGTGTTCAAAATAATGTCTGTTTAAAAAAGTGAGTTAAGCTCACAGCTTGGGACTCCCCCAAGCTAGTGGTGGCGCGACTCCACTTGCAGCGGCCTTCACCCACTTTACCTCAATTCTGAGGTAATTGGAGTGTAAACATAATTGCCCTTTTTTGGATCAATAAAGTTGTCTGAAGTCTGAAGAAGTAAGCTCAAAATCCTTAAAATAGTGCTTAGCACCTGGATGCAGCTCCATGTACATGTGTGCAGCACGGAGAGGTCAAGAATATATACCAAAAAGTCACGCCATTGGATGTGACCTGGGTGACGTCACTGGTTGTCTTTATATACCAGAAGCACCCAGCGCTTGTTTCTTTTCTACATTCTCGCATTCTGAAGAGGTTGAGAATGCATTTGTCTACGATTGCAGCTCTCGCTTGTAGCCTCGTAAACCACTTCGGTTGGAGCTATGTACACTGCACACGTCCTCCAGAGGCTGCGAGACACGGCTTCACCATTTTGTATTCTTCAGATTCGCCTGTTGTGAGTTCACTAGCTGCTAGCCGCTAAGCCTTTAGCTGTGTTGCTTCAACGAAGGCTGGCTGCTTAGTTAGCTGTGTTGCTATCCCTGTTAACTAAGTGGTAGTGTGTGTATCAAAACCAGTATAGTGTACTGTGTTGGGCTTGCCGTGAGTGTTTTCCACTCCTTGAAGTACTTTCGTCTGCACTGCCACCATTTTACTAAGTTCAGCAGCTCCACTAGCAGCTGCTGTTGTCGTTGATGTAGGTGATTCCCGTTATTAGGAGCCATTGCTACGACCTGTCTCTGGTTAAACTGTTTTGTATTGTTTCGGCTGCAAGTGATTCACGCACCATGCCTTGTGTTAACATTTACACTGCGAGTGATTCACGCTCCGTGCCTTGTGTTAGCATTTACACTGTGATTGATTCACGCTCCGCGCCTTGTGTTACCTCTGGCTGTGATTGATTCACGCTCTGTGCCTTGTGTTACCTCTGGCTGTGATTGATTCACGCTCTGTGCCTTGTGTTACCTCTGGCTGTGAGTGATTCACGCTCCGTGCCTTGTGTTACCTCTGGCTGTGAGTGATTCACGCTCCGTGCCTTGTGTTACGACTGTGACTGTGAGTGATTCACGCTCCGTGCCTTGTGTTACGACTGTGACTGTGAGTGATTCACGCTCCGTGCCTTGTGTTAGCATTTACACTGCGAGTGATTCACACTCCGCACCTTGTGTTACCTCTGGCTGTGAGTGATTCACGCTCTGTGCCTTGTGTTACCTCTGGCTGTGATTGATTCACGCTGTGTGCCTTGTGTTACAACTGTGGCTGTGAGTGATTCATGCTCCGTGCCTTGTGTTAGTACTTACACTGTGTGTGATTCATGCTTTGTATTGCTATCTGTTCCCAGTCAACAAACAACCTTCATCGGCATTGCTATCAACTCCCTAACTATGACTGCATCGCCATCCTTGCAGAGAGTGGGCGATGTAATCCATCTCGTCTCACACGTTCAACGGACTGTGACACTGTCTTTTGGTTTGCTGGTCCAGTTGATGGGCAAACTGACTGCAATGTCGCTAGTTGGTACCTTTGGGACTTCTGTTCTTGTGTCCCCTACAGATTTGGATCAACAACCTAGGCCTCAATTGAAAGATGCATCAGCACAGGCTTGTACGACTCTCCAACCAGTGTCTTCTGCACCTCAAACCCTGGGGGAACATAGACTTCATCTGCAAGAGTGACCCTCTAGGCTCCATCCCTTCTCGTCGAGAGGTGGTTGTTACAGATGCGTCACTCAAAGGTTGGGGGCCGTGTGGAATCACAGGATGGTGAGGGGTGTCTGGAGTCCTCAGGAGAGACTTCAACACATAAACGTGCTGGAGCTTCGCGCTGTGCGACTGGCTCTCAAGCATTTCCTCCCGGCCCTGAGAGGAAGACATGTTCTTGTCCAGTTGGACAACACATATACAGTCTACCACATAAACCCTCAGGGGGGCACCAAATCCAATTACTCACTGGCAGAAGTTCAGAGGCTTTTCCTATGGGCGTTGCCTCGCCTTCAAAGTGTCAGAGCAGTTTATCTGCCCAGCATGTAGAACAGTGCTGCAGACTTACTCTCCAGACAGAAATCACCACTGGGAGAGTGGAGACTGAACCCGGTTGTTGTGCAGGTGATCTGGCAGAAGTATGGAGTAGCGGAAGTGGACCTCTTCGCTTCAAGCACTTCGACACATTGCCCACGGTGTTACTCCCTCTCGGGACCAGACATCCCAAAGTGGGGCGGGATGCACTGGCTCACCCGTGGCCAGACTGCCTCCTGTATGCCTTCCCCCCCTCTTCCACTGCTAATGCTGACACTGCACAGGTTAGAGCAGAGCAGTCACAGGGTGCTGCTGGTTGTTCCGTTTTGGCCGGGGAGGATTTGGTTTCCCGTGATTTACAAGCTCCTCGAGGGGGAACCTTGGGCTCTCCCAGAGAGGAAGGATTTGTTGTCACAGCTACAGGGGAGGATTTGGCACCCTCACCCACAACGCCTTCAATTGCATGTGTAGCCGTTGAAGGGCCGGACTTCTTGTTAGGTTTTTGTGACCAAACTGTTGATCAGACTATCCTTAACTCATGTGCTGCTTCTACCAGGGCTTTGTATGGCAATAGATGGAAGCTGTTTGTCCGCTGGTGTGAGAACCAAAAGTTAGACCCAGAGCATTGCCCTGTGCCTATTCTACTCAAATATTTACAAGAACTGCTGGACAAAGGACTTTCTGTCACTACTTTAAGGGTTTATGTTGCTGCAATCTCTGTCCGGCATGTCTACGTTGACGGCCGGTCAGTGAGTTCGCGTTCCTTAGTGTGTTGTTTTTTGAAAGGTGCTCTATGTTTTTTGGCCTCCAAGGCTTGCACGTGTACCTTCATGGGACCTTCCACTAGTCCTGGAGGGTTTAAGCTTATCTCCTTTCGAAACAGTTGAAAATGCTGATCTTAAGTGGGTGTCAGTGAAAACTGCCTTTCTACTTGCTGTATCTTCGGCGAAGCAAGTGGGAGAGCTCCATGCCCTATCGGTCGCTGAGAACTGTTTGCGATGGAATTCTGACAGATCTGGGGTTACGCTGTGGCCTAATCCATCCTTTTTACCTAAGAGAATTTCAGCCTTTCATGTTAACCAGCCAATTTCCTTGGCTGTGTATGCCCCGCATTCTGATCCTGGATTATCTGTCTCAAGTTCCCTGTGTCCTGTCCGAATGTTGAAGCAGTACATTAGTGCGACTGTTGGGATTCAGAAAACAGATGCCCTGTTTGTTTGTTACGGTGATCACAAAAAAGGCTGTGCTGTATCAAAGCAGTGACTTTCACATTGGGTCGTGGATGCCATTTTACTAGTATACAAGTCCAGGGGTCTTCAGCCTCCTAAAGTTACGTGCCATTCCACCAGAGGGGTGTCTGCCTCCTGGGCTGCCCTGAGAGGTGTTCCTTTGAGTGATATTTGTGCTGCTGCTACGTGGGCTTCGTCCTGTACCTTCGCCTGCTATTACAGACTGAATGTGGCCGCTCCTCCTGCGGTGACTTCAGTGGTGTTGTCTGCCTCCACTCCCCACTGCTGATGCTAGGTGAGGGTGACTCTTCGTGGCCTTGTTGGTATTAAGTCATCCAGGTGCTAAGCATCACCCTCTTGCGGTCAGTAGGAATGAAATAGAACGAGAGTTACGAATGTAACTGAGGTTCTATGAATTCCGGATGACCGCCAGAGTTGCTTGTCACTCAGAGTCTTGTGAGTTAATTCAGAAAAGAAACGAGCGCTGGGTACGTCTGGTATATAAAGACAACCAGTGACGTCACCCAGGTCACATCCAATGGCGTGACTTGGTTGGTATACATTCTCGACCTCTCTGTGCTGCGCACATGTAGTTATCCAGGTGCTAAGCACCTGGATACCTACTGTATCCAGGTGCACCGTATCCTGGATACACCGTCATCTGCCGGTCACCCTGAATTCATAGAACCTCAGTTACATTCGTAACTCTCGTTTTATTGCGACACAAATGCATTGGGAACACTGCACATTCTATTCCAAATCAAAACATGAAGAAAAAATTATTAAATTGATTACAGAAAGTGAAGAAAAAAGCAATATTAGGCTGTTAAAAAATAGCAGTGTCTGCATTTTTCCTTCTGTGAAAAAAAAAACAGGTGTCAAATAGGTGGCCCTTATTTAAGGACAAAGGCAGCAAATGTTGTACATGCTGGTTTTGCTGCATTTCTCTCTGAAAATCTGAGTAAAACCTCATTGTTCAGAAGACAGTGTACTTTGATTAAAAAGTTGATTGGTGAGGGGGGAATATAAAAAGAAGTACAGAAAATGATAGACTGTTCAGCTGAAATGATCTCAAATGCTTTAAAATGGCAAAACCAGAAAGATGTCAAAGAAAATGAAAAACCACCATTCAGATGAATCAAAGGATAGCCAGAATGGCAAAGACTCAGCATATGATCAGCTCTAAAGATCTAAAGTTACCTGTGAGTACTGTTGCAATTAGACGTCGCCTATGTGAAGCCAAACTATGGTCAAGAAGCCCCCACAAAGTCCCATTGTTGGAAAAAAAAATGACATGCTGAAGAGGTTACAGTTTGCCAAACTGGCCTAAAGAGAAATGGTGCAACATTTTGTGGAATGATCAAAGGACGATTGTTCTTTTGGGTTTAGGGGCAGCAGACAGTTTGTCAGACGACTCCCAAAACTGAATTCAAGCCACATTCCACTGTGAAGACAGTGAAGCACGGTGGAGCAAGCATCATGATATGGGGATGTTTCTCATACTATGGTGTCAGTCCTGTTTATCGCATACCAGGGATCATGGATCACTTTGAATCAAAATAGTTGAAGAGGTCATGCTGCCTTTGTGCTGAACAGGAAATGCTCTTGAAATGGGTGTTTCAACAAGACAACGACCCCAAACACACCAGCAAGTGAGCAGCATCTTGGTTCCAAACCAATAAGATTAACATTATGGAGTGGCCAGCCCAATCCAGGGACCTTAATCCAACAGAAAACTTGTGGGGTGACAACAAAATTGCTGTTTCTGAGGCAAAACCAAGAAATGCAAAGGAATTGTGGGATGTAGTGCAATCGTCCTGGGCTGGAATACCTGGTTAGAGGTGCCAGAAGTGGGTCAAATTCATTCAACATAGATGTGGAGCAGTTCTCAGAAGCAGTGCTTATACAGTAGTGTTCAGAATAATAGTAGTGCTATGTGACTAAAAAGATTAATCCAGGTTTTGAGTATATTTCTTATTGTTACATGGGAAACAAGGTACCAGTAGATTCGGTAGATTCTCACAAATCCAACAAGACCAAGCATTCATGATATGCACACTCTTAAGGCTATGAAATTGGGCTATTAGTAAAAAAAAAAAAAGTAGAAAAGGGGGTGTTCACAATAATAGTAGCATCTGCTGTTGACGCTACAAACTCAAAACTATTATGTTCAAACTGCTTTTTTAGCAATCCTGTGAATCACTAAACTAGTATTTAGTTGTATAACCACAGTTTTTCATGATTTCTTCACATCTGCAAGGCATTAATTTTGTTGGTTTGGAACCAAGATTTTGCTCGCTTACTAGTGTGCTTGGGGTCATTGTCTTGTTGAAACACCCATTTCTCCAGACAGAGGTTTACAGAAAACCCACTCACACTGACCAATATCTGCTCTTTGGCTCAAACCACCCCCTTGAACACAAGCTTGGGGTGATTAGGACTCTTCAACACAGAGCCCTACAGGTGCCCACAACTGCAGAGGGAAGGGCTAAAGAACAACAAGTTGTACGGAAAGCCCTCACAGTATGTGGGTACCCACGATGGTCCCTGGACAAAGTGCAGAAGTCCCAGAAAACAAAGAGACCAGATAGACAGGAGACGGAGACAAGAAGAAGAGGAGTGTCTCTCCCTTATTTAGCAGGAGTAGGGGAAAAACTACAGAGGATCTTCAGACAGCACAAAATCCCAGTTTACTTTAAACCGGTTAACACCTTGAGACAGAAATTAGTTCACCCTAAGGACAAGATCCCTAGTTACAAACAGAGCAATGTAGTGTATTATATCAGATGTCAGGAAAACTGTAATGAACACTACATAGGTGAGACTAAGCAACCTTTAAACAAGAGGCTATACCAGCACCGCAGAGAGGTCGCCAGTGGACCTCAGTCTGCAGTTCATCTCCACCTGAAAGACACTAACCACACGTTTGAGGACAAGAAAGTTAAAATCTTAGCCAGAGAGAAGAAATGGTTTGAGAGAGGTGTCAAGGAAGCATTCTTTGTAAAACAGTTGAAACCCAGCCTTAACCGGGGGGCAGGTCTCAGACACGCTTTGTCCCCTGTTTACAATGGGGTACTCAGGTCAAAGCAGTTTCAGTCTTTTGTTCATGGTAATGAGTCATTCACGTCATCAGGAGAGTCGTCAAGGGAGCCATCAGGAGAGGCTTCCATCCCATCATTAGGAGAGTGCACAATAGGTGCTAATTAGAGCTATTGTTTAGTCACTAGCCTATAGCAGTCGGCCTCTCGGTAGGAGGGGTCTGGTTAGGTTAAAAACTCCAGCTTTTGTTGGCTTCTGGTTTTTTCTTCTCTACAAGAGTCAAGACAGAAGTCAGACTACCAGAGCAAGAATTTTAGCTGAGGAAGCTTCTGTGATTTGAAGCGAAACATCCTCACGTCAAGCAACCTAGTCCAGTCGAAGATTCAAGCTTCTCTACCCATTTCAAGGGCATGTCCTCTTCAGCATAAGGCAACATGACCTCTTCAAGTATTTTCACATATCCAAACTGATCCATGATACCTGGTATGCGATATATAGGCCCAACACCATAGTAGGAGAAACATGCCCATATCATGATGCTTGCACCACCATGCTTCACTGTCTTCACTGTGAACTGTGGCTTGAATTCAGAGTTTGGGGGTCGTCTCACAAACTGTCTGTGGCCCTTGGACCCAAAAAGAACAATTTTACTCTCATCAGTCCACAAAATATTCCTCCATTTCTCTTTAGGCCAGTTGATGTGTTCTTTGGCAAATTGTAACCTCTTCTGCACATGTCTTTTATTTAACAGAGGGACTTTGCGGGGGATTCTTGCAAATAAATTAGCTTCACACAGGCGTCTTCTAACTGTCACAGCTCTTACCGGTAACTCCAGACTGTCTTTGATCATCCTGGAGCTGATCAGTGGGTGAGCCTTTGCCATTCTGGTTATTCTTCTATCCATTTTGATGGTTGTTTTCCATTTTCTTCCATGCGTCTCTGGTTTTTTAGTCCATTTTAAAGCAATGGAGATCATTGTAGATGAACAGCCTATAATTTTTTCCACCTGCGTATAAGTTTTCCCCTCTCCAATCAACTTTTTAATCAAACTACGCTGTTCTTCTGAACAATGTCTTGAACGTCCCATTTTCCTCAGGCTTTCAAAGAGAAAAGCATGTTCAACAGGTGCTGGCTTCATCCTTAAATAGGGGACACCTGATTCACACCTGTTTGTTCCACAAAATTGACAAACTCACTGACTGAATGCCACACTACTATTATTGTGAACACCCCCTTTTCTACTTTTTTGCTAATAGCCCAATTTCATAGCCTTAAGAGTGTGCATATCATGAATGCTTGGTCTTGTTGGATTTGTGAGAATCTACCGAATCTACTGGTACCTTGTACCTTATGTAACAATAAGAAATATACTCAAAACCTGGATTAATCTTTTTAGTCACATAGCACTGCTATTATTCTGAACACTACTGTACAACTAAATATTAGTTCAGTGATTCACAGGAAAGCTAAATCTTCAAATCTTCACATTTTCCAGTTTATACAGTAAAAGTTTGTTTGTAAAGAAAAATGCAGACACTGCTATTTTATTGAATAGCCTAATATTCCTTTGTCACTTTCTGTAAAGTAATAAGAAATTTGATAGATTTTTCTTCATGTTTTGGTTTGTAATAGAATGTGTAGTGTTCCCAGTGCATTTGTGTGTATGGAAATAAAAGCTATAATAAGGATTTTGGTCTTTATTCACTTTTTTAAAATACACTACTATTATTTTGAACACAACTGTAATACAGTCCACATCCAAAAGATGATATTAATTTTGGGATCTACATATAGAATGCTAATGGAAATATAAGTAATTGTTTAATGGATTTTTCATGTGGGTTCAATAGACGGCACTGTTCCAAACATTTTTGTTTTCTAAGAGCTCAGTGTAACGGTGATATACAAGTGTCAGTGAATACAACACAGTTATTCAGCTCAAACAATAGAATGTCTCACTGATTGTTTTGTCGAGTCATGGCCAATGTGACTAAGTTTACAAGTCAGACCCTTCACGTTTAGTGTCGGCTGTTTCTGCAGGTCCATTAAAGAAACGTTCTGACGTCTCTCACAGACTGTAATATATAAAAAACTGTTTCCATGCCCAGATTATTGCAGCCCAGGAGGAGATGCTACGGAAGGAGAGAGAGCTGGAGGAGGCCAGGAAGAAACTAGCTCAGATCAGACAGCAACAGTACAAGTTCCTGCCCAGCGAGCTGCGAGAGGACAACAACTAAAAGCACACAAATGAAACTATACACACACAAAGCCGTGTGACGGGCACATGTGCATTTCTGTAACTTTCTATTCTTTACCTGGCACATGTGGACCACTTTTATGGCCTACAGCAATGTCAAATCTGTTGGTGTGGAGTTTACAAACCAGGAATGCCCAAGTCTGCAGTGAACACAACACAGATGAATGACTTTGAAAAGTCATCTACTAGCAAGGTTGTAATATTACTGCGTGGAAGTGACTTTGGCGACATCAGACGACAGCTAAAGAGTGTGGCGAGACAACTGACGTATCTGAAACAGAATGTGACGTGCACGGGACACGCGCTACAGCTCACATGCTCCTGATATAAGCTCTGTTTTCTTTCAGCTGTTTTAGTTGTTTCAGCTTTCGTTCAGAGAATATCTTTAGATTAAAAATCGATTGTATTACCACTTGTGTTCTACAGCCCTTTAACTGCAGTGCGACTCAGAGGTAAAACACTTTTCGGATCAGTACTCTGTGTGAATGTGGGCATTTATGATGCAATCACATCCATTTAATGTCTTTTTAATCACATGACTCTCTTACACTTTATCCTTGAGGTCTTTAACTCTAATATGAAAGAAGAATGGGTGTTTTGCATGGCAGCGTTTTTTGGATGATGCTGTCAATCTTGATTGTGGATGTTTATTTTTGTGAAATTCTACAGCTCGCAATGGACCGACTTCTCTTGTATCTGCCTGTGTACTATGGTAACGGAATTACAGTGACAGTAAAATCTGACCATGTTTTAGCTGACCATTGAAAAATATGCTCTGATTGTAGTTCCATTACCATAGAATTGCCACATTGCAAACATAGCCATCACACAGAATATCAAGTCAAACTGTGAAACACATACTCCCTACAGGAAGACCTGTAATTTCCCCCTGATGTCCGCTATGGTAATTTTGGCTAAAATTAGACCTATATTAATCTGAAATATTAAATTAGTTCACCCCTGCTTTTTATCCTGGATTATGGGCTCTAAATACAAAGTAATTGTTTTACACTTGGCTGAAGTCATCACTTAGGCACAACACAGGAAATCTCAGTTAAACTTGCGTAGGTTTTGCTAATGTTCAAATTTTTTTGGAGGGGGGGTGCATACAAGACCCGAGGTTACCTCAGCTGCCTCACGATCTGCTTCAGGCAGTCTTGTGTAGATTTGACGCACCTCTACATCAGTTTCAGGCTGAGTATGGAAATAATTATTCCAAGATGTGAGGATGGAGCTTACACAAACCACCCAGAGTTGCATTGATTTGCATCACATGCGCACCTTTCATGGGGCATGAGCCAAGTGAGGGTGCTGGAAATCCACCAAGCTCCGGAGAATTTGCCAAGTGGTGACCCTGCTCCGTAGGATTTGCTCTAAATGTAAAACTGCTTGGGAAAGTAAGCCAATTGCACCGAGCATTAACTGTGAGTTACAGCACCAAGAGCTCAGTGTAAACCCCCCACCCACCCCCCAGTTTTTTATGACTATTATTTGTATTTTCTATTTCCATATTGAGGCATTCGTATTAGTCCAAGGAAAATGTTGATCATTTTGCATTAACAGAGATGGTACTGTAGAGGGCAGCAATGGCTCACTGATACTATCCATAGGAAAAAGTAATAATCTTGATGTTGCTGGCTGATTCATTTTCTGTTACTTATAAAATGTATGTTTTTGGTGAGCAGGTGGTATATTTATCATATTTAATTGGCTCCAGCATTATGCTAATTTAAGTGCTTGATAAATACTTCAGAATCTGAATCCAGGTGTTATACCCCTCTTGATTGTGCGGGCTGTTATTTTTGAAGTCGATGCCTCCCAGCAGGGTAATTTAGGCCTCACCCATCATGAAAGGTAAATATTCTAATCATGATCCAAGCAATATTTGATGACTGCTTGAGATTACCGCAAGTCGATTCACCTCCAGTTCTGTAAATTCAGGAATTTTTAACAATCCAAATTACAAATTTTAGCAATAAGCTAATGTACAATTAGTATGCAAAGTGAAGTTTTAAGAGTTGATCTTGGGATATGTGAAGTGGCTCCAATAGTGTCTCTTTGTCTTGATGTTAAGGTGCTCCGTGCAGCTTCACTGAGATGAACCTTTTTTTAATACTGATTTTGATTGTACGGTTTGGTTCCTTCACCTTACTATATTTGCTGTGTGAATATTTAACTATAATATATTGTACGGTTAAGTCCTGTGCTGATAACGCATGGCTTTGTGCTTCAGACGTTATACAGCAACACGACATCGACTCTAACCTCTCTGTATGGACATATCCAAGAATAGCTGCAAATACAGGTTGTTGTGTTTCAGTTTTGTGAGCGTTCACTCTGGAGTTAAGAGGCAATTTTTGGCATTTCATGTCTTTTCATGGGGAGGGGGTACTGCTCATAAGTCAAGACTGTAGTGTTTTTTAGTGCCTTAGTCTGTAGCCCACACAGCATCTGATCTACCTGAATGACAGTGTCACCTTATTGGTTTATGGAAGTTAAAGTTTCTACGTAGGGAATATAGGTTGTCAACAGATTTTTTTCACCTTTGTTGTGCCACGCATTAATGTGATGTTCCTCAAAGCAGTGTAGCAGATAACAAGATTTCAGGGTAATGTTTCAAAAGGTGGCACATGCGCTATATTTGGTGAATAAAATAGCCTGTAGATACTACTTGTTTGAAAATGTCCACAGGTCAGTCAGATTTTTAAAATGACAAGATGGCCACCATGCTTTGTATGAACATTATTGCTTCAGAGATAAATATGCACAGGTTTGCTATTGATTATCCTAGCATCATAGCAGAACTTTTAACCATATAGAATCCAAATTGGGAGCTCCATAAGCCATTCCTCAACTCAAACAGCATTATTTCTGCGTGCCAAGAGTGCTGGCTACCAATATGCATGCCTGGGTTTGATTCCTGGTTCTGCATCATCGCAGTCCAGCCAACTGTAAATGGCTTGACTGGGGAAGTAACCTGTGATAGAGTGGCATCCCATTCGTGGGGCATTGTAGACTCTCATGATATACAGGGATAAGCACCAGTCCACTGTGACTTGTATAGGACTCACTTCTTCACAGTAGGAAACCTACTTTTAGGATGTTTTCACGCCTCCCTTGTTTGGTTTAGACCGTCAGACTGTTCAGTGTGGTACCAACAAATAAAACAGTTGTGAAAGCTGCCTCAAACCACACTCTGGACCAAAAAAAAAAATTTGGTCTGACCAAAAGAGTGGTCTCTGTCCGACTCCAACTGATTCATTACCCGGTTCATTTGCAGTGTGAAAAGTTTTTGCAGGGTTCAGACTTTCAGACCAATTATAGGAAGTCGAGACTGGTTACCATCACCCATTAAACAGTAGAGGAAGAAGAGAAACAAGCGCTCTATTAAACAATAGAAAAAGGAAAAATTAGTAACAATGACCTATGGGAGCACACCGGGAGAGGAGGAGACAGTTTTTAATTATGATTTGGTCAGAAGACGTAAAATTCAACTTGAAAAGACTCTCCATTCAAACAGAAGTACCCCCCAACTTGAAAACGAGCAAACGTATGACACGCACATCTATAATCCATCCGATGTCAAGTATACGGAGATGCAACCTACATAGATAGTGATGCCAGTGTGCAAATGCAAAATTGTAATGTGACACCAAAATAACTAGACCAAACATTAACCTTGGTACAAATCATCTTCTGAACTTTCAGGTGTGAAAATGCTCTTAGACACCAAGATCATCCAGATTGGTCCATGTAGTGGGATTCTAAGTGGTGGCCATTTTTCATCTTGAAAATGCCAGTGGCCCAGGGGCTTTTTCTGAAGAGTAATGTATAAAGTGGATTTTGACCAAATTTGGTGATGGACCACCATTTGAAAGATTATTTCAGTTACCTGCTGCGCTAATTTGCTGAACAAACCACATACAGTAGTGTTCAGAATAATAGTAGTCCTATGTGACTAAAAAGATTAATCCAGGTTTTGAGTATATTTCTTATTATTACATGGGAAACAAGGTACCAGTAGATTCAGTAGATTCTCACAAATCCAACAAGACCAAGCATTCATGATATGCACACTCTTAAGGCTATGAAATTGGGCTATTAGTAAAAAAAAAAAAAGTAGAAAAGGGGGTGTTCACAATAATAGTAGTGTGGCATTCAGTCAGTGAGTTCGTCAGTTTTGTGGAACAAACAGGTGTGAATCAGGTGTCCCCTATGTAAGGATGAAGCCAGCACCTGTTGAACATGCTTTTCTCTTTGAAAGCCTGAGGAAAATGGGACGTTCAAGACATTGTTCAGAAGAACAGCGTAGTTTGATTAAAAAGTTGATTGGAGAGGAGAAAACTTATACGCAGGTACAAAAAAATATAGGCTGTTCATCCACAATGATCTCCAATACTTTAAAATGGACAAAAAAAAGAGATGCGTGGAAGAAAACAGAAAACAACCATCAAAATGGATAGAAGAATAACCAGAATGGCAAAGGCTCACCCATTGATCAGCTCCAGGATGATCAAAGACAGTCTGGAGTTACCTGTAAGTGCTGTGACAGTTAGAAGACGCCTCTGTGAAGCCAATTTATTTGCAAGAATCCCCTGCAAAGTCCCTCTGTTAAATAAAAAACGTGCAGAAGAGGTTACAATTTGCCAAAGAACACATCAACTGGCCTAAGGAGAAATGGAGGAATATTTTGTGGACTGACAGACAGTTTGTGAGACGACCCCCAAACTCTGAATTTAAGCCACAGTTCACAGTGAAGACAGTGAAGCATGGTGGTGCAAGCATCATGATATGGGCATGTTTCTCCTACTATGGTGTTGGGCCTATATATCGCATACCAGGTATCATGGATCAGTTTGGATATGTCAAAATACTTGAAGAGGTCATGTTGCCTTATGCTGAAGAGGACATGCCCTTGAAATGGGTGTTTCAACAAGACAATGACCCAAGCACACTAGTAAACAAGCAAAATCTTGGTTCCAAACCAACAAAATTAATGCCTCGCAGATGTGACGAAATCATGAAAAACTGTGGTTATACAACTAAATACTAGTTTAGTGATTCACAGGATTGCTAAAAAAGCAGTTTGAAAATAATAGTTTTGAGTTTGTAGCGTCAACAGCAGATGCTACTATTATTGTGAACACCCCTTTTCTACTTTTTTTAATAATAGCCCAATTTCATAGCCTTAAGAGTGTGCATATCATGTCATCAAGGTACCAGTAGATCATACTGAATCTACTGGTACCTTGTTTCCCATGTAACAATAAGAAATATACTCCAAACCTGGATTAATCTTTATAGTCACATAGCACTACTATTATTCTGAACACTACTGTACTATCTCTCTGCCACATGTAAAGCCTTTTGGAGATGTCCACCAGTAGGTGTGTGTGTATACACATACATACATACATACATACATACATACATATATATAAACCCACCTGTATATACAGCATAGGTATGTATATGACTTACAGCATCAGTTTTGTACTGCATTCCTTGGGCATGTACCACAGTGCTTCTACAGACAGATTGGAGATTAAACCCGTGAACTGCTTTATTGTATGTTATCAAGTCACGAAGTTTTATAGGTGGGCTTTTTTCCATTGTGCTTTAAAGCCTCAAAGGAAGATAAATGTGATTAGAACATTTCAATGTATTTCCATCACCATGAAGATGTGACGCATTTCGATGATGTGGAGTAATTGAAGTGTTCTGTAATCTCTCCCCTCCCAAACACAATTGAGAGTGAAGTTGCCCCCAGTAGAGATAAGCGATAACGTACATTATAAAAGATATTTATCTGGTCTCAATAAAACTATTTTTTGTATTCACAGGAAATAAAGTGTTTCCGTGTAATAAAAGTGTCTCATGTTCCTTCATGTGATTATTTCTGTGGGTTTGTGTACATGGCTTCTTGCTTGTGGTTTGCACTTGACATCAAATCTTAATGTATAAATGCATATTCCATCATCTGAGTCCTGCATTAAATTCCAAATTTATCTCAAATAAATCCTAGTATTTGAAAAAGCCCAGGCTTGTACACTGTATACTGCAGTGATATACAACCCCAATTTCAATAAAGTTGGGATGTTGTGCAAAATGTAAATAAAAACAGAATATAATGTTTTGCAAATCCTCTTCAACCAATATTCAAATGAATACACCATAAAAACAAGATATTTAATGTTCAAACTGATAAACTTTGTTTTTGTGCAAATATTTGCTCATTTTGAAATGGAGTCCTGCAACATGTTTCAAAAAAGCTGGGACAGTGGTATGTTTACCACTGTCTTACATCACCTTTCCTTCTAACAACACTCAATAAGTGTTTGGGAACTGAGGACACTAATTGTTGAAGCTTTGTAGGTGGAATTCTTCCCCATTTTTGCTTGATGGATGTACGACTTCAGCTGTTCAACAGTTATCGTACATCAAGCAAGAATGGAAAAGAATTTTCAATGGGCAACGGGTCTGGACTGCAGGCAGGCCAGTCTAGTACCCACACTCTTTTACTACAAAGCCACGAGCCCACACGGTAAGATCCTTTACACAATGATGTCTGTTTTTAAAGCAGTGCTGGCTGAGGGATCGAAGGTCACGGGGCATTCAATGGCTACGTTTACATGCCTTTAATATTCGGGATAAGGTCAATATTATGGTTTCTGAATCATAAAGAATAACCCGTTTACATGCTTGAGACAGTTATTCCTGTATACATGGTCATTGGTATCATTTGGAATATCCCCATCTAAACAGCGACGCACGTCTTCCACCGGTGCTTGATTTAGTTTGGCGTTCGTGCAAATCCTGCTTCGCGTAACTTTTCGGCCACCTTCTTGTAAATGTTGCTATCTCTGTACTTTCTACAGTCAATAAAAGACATTCATGTCTTTCATGATACTAATGAAGTATTCGGTTTCCTCCTCACTCCAAAAGTGTGGTGCTGTGCTGCTGCATCTGGATTTCCCCATGTTTGTTTACCTCCACTTCTGTGGTGTCCGGTGGGTTGCGCGCGCCACATACAAGTAGTTGCCGTACTCAAAAGACCAAGATTCCTTGCGGATAGGACATGCGCAGAACACAAAATAATGTTCCTTTCTATGGGAATATCCCGGTGCGTGTTTATATGACCTGATATTCGGGTTAGAAAAGAAGTAATCCAAGGGTCATATTCGCGTTTTTAAAATACGGAATATGAGCATATT
The DNA here is from genome assembly GCF_902500255.1 of Thalassophryne amazonica. Lineage (NCBI taxonomy): Eukaryota > Metazoa > Chordata > Actinopteri > Batrachoidiformes > Batrachoididae > Thalassophryne > Thalassophryne amazonica. Next base: position 68,325,193 of record NC_047104.1, on the reverse strand, counting down.
CAGGTTTTTGCGTGTGTTTACATGGCCGTGCGCAACCAGGTTATTGCTAATATTCCGGTTATGAAAGGGTTATTGGCTGCATGTAAACGTAGTCACTGTTTTGGTTTTCGGCCTTGCCGCTTACGTGTAGAGAGTTCTCCAGATTCTCTGAGTCTTCTGATTATGGACTGTAGATGATGGAATCCCTAAATTCCTTGCAATTGAATGTTGAGAAACATTGTTCTTAAACTGTTGGACTATTTTTTCACGCAGTTGTTCACAAAGTGGTGATCCTCACCCCATCTTTGCTTGTGAATGGCTGAGCCTTTTGGGGATGCTCCTTTTATCGCCAATCATGACACTCACCATTAGTGTCCTCAGTTCCCCTCGAGTGTTGTTAGAAGGAAACGTGATGTAACCCGGTAAACATACCGCTGTCCCAGCTTTTTTGAAACATGTTGCAGGCATCCATTTCAAAATGAGCAAATATTTGCACAAAAACAGTTTATCAGTTTGAACATTAAATATCTTGTCTTTGTGGTGTATTAAATTGAATATAGGTTGAAAAGGATTTGCAGATCATTGTATTCTGTTTTTGTTTACATTTCACACAACGTCCCAACTTCATTGGAATTGGGGTTGTAATAATAACAAGAGCACGATCAAACAGAGATTTCTGACGTTCGCCAATGCAGATCCAGATCACCTCAAAAATTCAGTGTCGTCTTCCATGCCCTTATATCTATCTGTGGTGCAAATTTGTAGTTTTGATATAATCCTTCAAAGCCTATATGAAGTGAAACTTGATCCTGGATCCAGATCACCTGCAAAATTTAATGAGGTCTTCCATGGCCTAATATGTATCTGTGCAGTAGTTTTGACGTAATCCTGCTAACAGGCAGACAAATAAATAGATGGTTTTATTATAAACCATAATAAATATATAAATGTCATCATCTTGTATGACTACATTAGGGAATATAATGAGAAACTGAAAAAAATATTTTGAAACTTTACGCCAATTCAAAACCAACTTTATTTTGCTTATACTATACCTTACAATACCTTATACAGTAGACTTTCTTGCCACCTGCTGTATGGCTAGTGGATGGATGACAGAAACTAGGAGCAGGTGTTGCTGAATGTACATGTTTCTTGAAAAAAGTTTCTATGTCACGTCTTCATTTCCAAAACCTAGGTCTCATGCAAACTACTTAGTTGTGGCCAAACGAATCTAAATCAAGAGAGAAGGTTATTATATTCAACAAAAAATAATGCATAAATGTAACACTTCATTACAACGTTTCATGCATTGACTAAAAGATTGAAACCTTCTATTAACAAAAAAAGATTTCAAGACCAGTTTCAAAGTATATGGCATTCGCAGCAAACAGCTACGGAGATGTCCGAAAACAAAGTACTTGTGAGTACTCGTGAGTTTCCGACAGGTAACGTAACTATTATAGCGTCCAGGCTTTTAAATTCAGATAAAACTGAAGTTATTGTACTTGGCCCCACAAATCGTAGAAACATGGTGTCTAACCAGAGCCTTATGTTGAGAAAGTGTAGGAACACAGACCCACCACAGGGGGCGCTAAATGAACGGACAATGGATAAGCCAAACAGTAACAATTTAATGTTGTGAAGTGCACAACGGAATACAGACAAACATAGTTTTGGTACCACAGACAATTAAATGTTGAGTGACGTGTGGGCAGGCTTGAGGATAGGAGACGTCCGTCTAGAACCGAGCCGGATCCCACACGGCCCTCACCGCCAACGAATCTGAAGAACACTGGAGCCGCCAAGTCCTGGAGCCCCAGGTGGCCACCGTCTCCAGCTGTCAGACCGGGTACTGCTGGCAGAGAACAAACAGTTTTGATGAGTGTGAGTTCGCACACTCAGTAATTCCACCGTCTGTGTTCTTTTGGGAGGGAGCACCTCCACCTCCAATCACACACTCGTGCAGCTCCTGTCTAACCACTTATCTGGTTGGAGTGTGAAACGAAGCCGTCGCTTATCACACCAAACGCCAATCCCCCAGATAAGGCAACACCACAGGAAAACGGCTGCAAAAAGAGTTCAGACTATTTGTCAAAGTTGAATACAGCAGAGAAATTACCTCCAAGGTAGCTGATTTCTCGGCGGGGAGGTGGAGTTGCAGTCCGGCCTTTATGGTGGTGGTGGTATGATGTGGATGAGTGACAGCTGGTGCTGATGACGGGTGACAGCTGTCACTCCCGGTTGCTATGACGCTCACTCGTGCTTGAAGCCCGCACTTCAAGCAGGGCGCCATCTGGTGGTGGTGGGCCAGCAGTATCTCCTCTTCAGAGGCCCACACAACAGGACCCCCCCCTCAACGGGCGCCTCCTGGCGCCCGACCAGGCTTGTCCGGGTGCCGCCGGTAGAAGTCGGCCAGGAGGGCCGGGTCCAGGATGAAGCTCCTCTTCACCCAGGAGCGTTCTTCGGGTCCGTATCCTTCCTAGTCCACCAAATAATGGAACCCCCGGCCCTTCCGACAGACGTCCAGGAGCCGGCGCACAGTCCAAGCCGGCTCCCCGTCAATGATCCGGGCAGGCGGCAGCGCTGGTCCGGGGGCACAGAGGGGAGAGGAGTGGCAGGGTTTGAGTCTTGACACATGAAAAACCGGATGTATCCGCAGTGAAGCTGAAGCTGCCAGCTTCACTGCGGCTGGGCTGAGGACTTTTAGGATGGTGAAGGGTCCGATATGTCTGTCCTTTAGTTTTTGGGATTCCACTTGTAGGGGAATGTCTTTCGTGGATAGCCAAACCGCCTGCCCGGGCTGATACGTAGGGGCCGGGGCACACCGACGGTCTGCATGGGCCTTGGCCCTCGTCCGGGCTTTGAGCAGGGCAGAGCGGGCGGTACGCCACACCCAACGGCACCTTCTCAGATGGGCCTGGACCGAGGGCACCCCAACCTCTCCCTCCACCAACGGAAATAATGGGGGCTGGTACCCCAAACATATCTCGAATGGGGAGATGCCGGTGGCAGATGACACTTGGCTATTATGAGCGTACTCGATCCAGGCCAGATGGTCACTCCAGGCCGTCGGGTGCGCGGAGGTCACGCAGCGGAGGGCCTGCTCCAACTCCTGATTCATCCGCTCTGCCTGCCCATCTGGGGGTGGTACCCGGACGAGAGGCTTACTGTGGCCCCCAGTTCCCTGCAGAAACTCCTCCAGACCTGGGAGGAGAACTGGGGACCACGATCTGAGACAATGTCTGATGGAATCCCATGCAGACGCACGACATGGTGGACCAGGAGGTCTGCAGTCTCCTGGGCCGTCGGGAGCTTCGGAAGGGCCACGAAGTGTGCCGCCTTGGAGAACCGGTCCACTATCGTGAGGATGGTTGTCTTGCCCTGGGACGGCGGGAGGCCCGTGACGAAGTCCAGGCCGATGTGATACCAGGGGCGATGAGGCACGGGCAAAGGCTGGAGGAGACCCTGGGTTCTTTGGTGGTCCGCTTTGCCCCTAGCGCAGGTGGTGCAGGCCTGGATGTACTCCCGGACGTCGGCTTCCAGAGACGCCCACCAGAAGCGCTGCCAGACAACTGCCACGGTTCTTCACACCCCTGGGTGGCAGGAGAGCTTGGAACCGTGACAGAAGTCCAGGACTGCAGCTCTGGCCTCTGGTGGGATGTACAGTCTGTTCTTGGGGCCGGTTCCCGGGTCCGGGTTCCGTGTCAGGGCCTCCCGGACGGTCTTCTCCACGTCCCAGGTGAGGGTGGCCACGACAGTGGACTCGGGGATGATGGTTTCGGTCGGGTCTGACAGCTCGGTCCTGACTTCCTCTTCGTGCATCCGGGACAGGGCGTCAGACCGTTGGTTTTTCGTCCCGGGGCGGTATGTGATCCGAAAGTCAAAACGCCCGAAGAACAGCGACCAGCGGGCTTGCCTGGGGTTCAGACGCTTGGTGGTCTGGATGTACTCCAGGTTCCGATGGTCAGTGAAAACCGTGAATGGCTCCGAAGCTCCCTCCAACAGGTGTCTCCACTCCTCCAGAGCCTCCTTCACCGCAAGAAGTTCCCGATTGCCGACGTCATAGTTCCTTTCAGCCGGGGTCAACCTGCGGGAAAAATAGGCACAAGGGTGGAGAACCTTGTCGGACTCCCTGCTCTGGGACAGCACGGCTCCTATCCCTGAGTCAGAGGCGTCCACTTCGACTATAAACTGGCTACTTGGATCGGGCTGCACCAGAACTGGTGCAGTCGAGAACCGGCGTTTCAACTCCCTAAACACGGCTTCGCACTGATCTGACCAGGGGACTTTTGTGGAGGTCAGGGCTGTCAGGGGACTAACCACCTGACTATAGCCCTTGATGAACCTCCGGTAAAAATTAGCAAAACCGAGGAACTGTTGCAGTTTCCTACGGTTTGTTGGTTGGGGCCAGTTTCTCACCGCCGCTACCTTGGCCGGATCGGGTGCGACGGAGTTTGAGGAGATGATGAACCCCAGGAAGGACAAAGAAGTGCGGTGGAACTCGCACTTCTCGCCCTTCACAAACAGCCGGTTCTCCAACAACCGCTGCAGGACCTGACGTACATGCGTAACATGAGTCTCAGGATCCGGGGAAAAGATGAGTATATCGTCTAGATATACGAATACAAACCGATGCAGGAAGTCCCGCAAGACATCGTTTACCAAAGCTTGGAACATCGCGGGGGCGTTTGTGAGGCTGAACGGCATGACCAGGTACTCAAAGTGACCTAACGGGGTGTTAAATGCCATCTTCCATTCGTCTCCCTTCCGGATCCGAACCAGGTGGTATGCATTCCTAAGATCCAGTTTTGTGAATATTTGGGCTCCATGCAGGGGCTTGAACATTGAATCTAACAGGGGCAGAGGGTATCGGTTGCGAACCTTGATCTCGTTCAGCCCCCTGTAATCAATGCATGGACGAAGTCCACCGTCTTTCTTGCCCACAAAAAAGAAACCAGCACCCATCGGGGAGGTGGAGTTCCGGATCAGCCCGGCAGCTAATGAGTCCCGGATGTAGGTCTCCATTGATTCGCGTTCAGGACGTGAGAGGTTGTACAGCCTACTAGACGGTACTCAACGCCCGGGATCAAATCAATGGCACAATCGTACGGACGGTGCGGGGGAAGGGTGAGCGCCAGATCCTTGCTGAAAACGTCAGCAAGATCGTGGTACTCACTTGGCACCGCCGTCAGATTGGGAGGGACTTTGACCTCCTCACTAGCTGTCACACCAGGCGGAACCGAGGATCTGAGACATTCCCAGTGACACTGGTGGTGTCTGGTGTGTGATTAATGGAAGAAGGGTGCCATCTAGTGCCCCTACTTTCAAAGGCGAAGGTAGAGCCACCAGAGGGAGCCCGAATTCCCTTGCCCATCTGCTGTCCAGCAGATTCCCTTCCGACCCCGTGTCTACCACTGCTGGGGCGTGAAGGGTCAGATCCCTACTCAGGATCGTAACTGGGATGCGTGCAGATTGACAGGGTTTCCCCGCATGCGTATTATGGCCCACCCTTAGCCCAGCTTCTAAGGGCGGGCGTTGTCGTTTAACCGTTTGGGGCAGTTCCTCTGTAGATGCTCACTCGAGCCACAGAAAAAACACTCCCCGCGGACCAGCCTCCGTTGTCTGAGCTTTGTATTGACTTTAGCCCTGCTCGTGTCCATAGCTTCGTCAGCAGGGGGAGCTGTTGCCACACGAGAGTCACGGGCTGTGGAGCGTGGGGAAGATGGCACCCTTTCGGACCCAGAAGGAAGAGGGACGGCTCATGCCCGGCCACGCCCCCCCCCCCCCCCCCTGCTCCCGACGGTGTTCCTCTAATCGGTTATCTAATCGTATAACCAGATCAACAAGCCCATCGAAATCCCGCGGTTCATCCTTAGCCAGTAAATGCTCCTTCAGGACCGGAGACAGTCCGTTTACGAAGGTGGCGCGGAGTGCAACATTGTTCCAGCCGGACCTCGCAGCCGCGATGCGGAAGTCGACTGCATACTCCGCTGCACTCCGACGCCCCTGTCTGATTGACATCAGCAAGTTTGATGCGGATTCGCCTCTATGGGGGTGATCAAAAACCTGCTTGAACTCCCTCACAAACCCAGTATACGTCATTAGGAGCCGTGAATTCTGCTCCCAGAGTGTCGTAGCCCAGGCGCGTGCCTCTCCTCGAAGCAAGTTTATTACATAAGCCACCCAGCTGCCGTCTGACTCGTACATGACGGGACGCTGTGAAAAGATGAGCGAGCACTGCATTAAGAAGTCCGCGCACGTCTCGACACAGCCTCCGTACGGCTCCGGAGGGCTTATGTAAGCTTCAGGGGATGGTGGGGGGGTTCGTTGAACGACCAGCAGAATGTCTGTCTCAGGCCTCCGGTCAGCGGGAGGAGGTGCTGCAGCAGCGCCCTGAGCCTGCGCTTCCACCCAGGCGGTGAGAGCCTCCATCCTCCGATTGAGAATCACATTCTGCTCGGTGACTAAGTCCAGCCGAGCAGTGAAAGCGGTCAAGATTTGCTGCAGCGGCCCACACAACACCTTACTCTGGATGGCATTACCCTGACCTCCAGTAATACTGTGAGAAATCTTGGAGTCATTTTTGATCAGGATATGTCCTTCAATGCGCATATTAAGCAAATATGTAGGACTGCTTTTTTGCATTTGCGCAATATCTCTAAAATTAGAAAGGTCTTGTCTCAGAGTGATGCTGAAAAGCTAATTCATGCATTTATTTCTTCTAGGCTGGACTATTGTAATTCATTATTATCAGGTTGTCCGAAAAGTTCCCTGAAAAGCCTTCAGTTAATTCAAAATGCTGCAGCTAGAGTACTGACAGGGACTAGAAGGAGAGAGCATATTTCACCCATATTGGCCTCTCTTCATTGGCTCCCTGTTAATTCTAGAATAGAATTTAAAATTCTTCTTCTTACTTATATAAAAAAAATTGATTGATTGATTGATTATAAGGTTTTGAATAATCAGGTCCCATCTTATCTTAGGGACCTCATAGTACCATATCACCCCAATAGAGCGCTTCGCTCTCAGACTGCAGGCTTACTTGTAGTTCCTAGGGTTTTTAAGAGTAGAATGGGAGGCAGAGCCTTCAGCTTTCAGGCTCCTCTCCTGTGGAACCAGCTCCCAATTCAGATCAGGGAGACAGACACCCTGTCTACTTTTAAGATTAAGCTTAAAACTTTCCTTTTTGCTAAAGCTTATAGTTAGGGCTGGATCAGGTGACCCTGAACCATCCCTTAGTTATGCTGCTATAGACTTAGACTGCTGGGGGGTTCCCATGATGCACTGAGTGTTTCTTTCTCTTTTTGCTCTGTATGCACCATTCTGCATTTAATCATTAGTGATTGATCTCTGCTCTCTTCCACAGCATGTCTTTTTCCTGATTCTCTCCCTCAGCCCCAACCAGTCCCAGCAGAAGACTGCCCCTCCCTGAGCCTGGTTCTGCTGGAGGTTTCTTCCTGTTAAAAGGGAGTTTTTCCTTTCCACTGTCGCCAAGTGCTTGCTCATAGGGGGTCGTTTTGACCGTTGGGGGTTTTTCTGTAATTATTGTATGGCTTTTGCCTTACAATATAAAGTGCCTTCGGGCAACTGTTTGTTGTTATTTGGCGCTATATAAATAAAATTGATTTGATTTGATTTAAGTGTTATCAATATAATCTAAAAAAAAAAAAAAAAAAATCTGAGACGCGCGCGCACACACACACACACACACTCCAGCTCCAAATTCACACTCAAAGTAAAGAAAAAAAAAGCTTGTCACAAAAGTCAAAAGGGGTAAAATCCTGAACGTGACTCGCCCAGTGCTTCGATCTGGTGCTTTGTTGATTCAGTGTTTTATTTCGCTTAATCTTAATTTTTCCCCACTAAAACCCCAAAGAGCATATGTCTGAGTAATATTTACCTTTTTATGTTAATCTGACCTGTTATGGTCTTCTGAAACAGTTGATAGATGTATTTAATAGTTGATAGATGTATTTTATAACTTAAAAATGGGACCGATGCTAACGCGTTAGCATGTCTATGGCGTTTTCAATTTTAAAGTTAGCATTAAGCTGTTAAGTTTAAGTATCTCGGGGTCTTGTTCACGAGTGAGGGACAGATGGAGCGTGAGATCGATAGACGGATCGGTGCAGCATCTGCAGTGATGCGGTCGCTGTATGGGACCGTCGTGGTGAAGAGAGAGCTGAGTAGGGGGGCAAAGCTCTCGAGTTACCGATCGATCTACGTTCTGATCCTCACCTATGGTCATGAGATTTGGCTCATGACCGAAAGAACGACATCGCGAGTACAAGCGGCCGAGATGAGTTTCCTCTGCAGGGTGGCTGGGCGCTCCCTTAGAGATAGGGTGAGGAGCTCGGTCACTCAGGAGGAGCTCGGAGTTGAGCCGCTGCTCCTCCACATCGAAAGGAGCCAGTTGAGGTCGCTCGGGCATCTTTTCCGGATGCCCCCTGGACGCCTCGCTGGAGAGGTGTTTCGGGCACATCCCATCGGGAGGAGGCCCCGGAAGACCCAGGACACGCTGGAGGGACTACGTCTCTCGGCTGGCTTGGGAACACCTTGGGGTTCCCCAGGAGGAGCTGGGGGAGGTGTGTGTGGATTGGGAGGTCTGGGCGGCTTGAGCTGCTGCCCGTTGCAGCTGTCAGCACATTTTTTTCTGTATAATAATTCATGGCTCAGCGTTTGTTGTCGTAAAAGATTCAAATGTATTACAAATTGTAATATTTTATTCATTCATTTTTATTTATATATCAATAATAATAGAAACAATAATAGTAATCATAACTAATAATGCCACAATACAGTTTTAGAGAAACAGACAAAAAGAATCTGATTAAACAGAAAAGATTAAACCAACTAACAATGAACATAAATAAATATAGAAATAACTTTCCTGTGAACACCTAATGACTCTTAAACCTCCACTTCATCCCTGTTTTATTTAAGTTTAATGACAATTTGTTTCGGTCAAACCACATCTAAGCTGTGTTTTTACACAAGAAAAAAATTAAATGCAGTAAACTGCACATTTCTTTTTTCATGAAAATATGTTTTTAAAGATCACATATTACACTTTAGTCAGGCCTCTAAAATAGTTTTGTGGACTCTTGCTGTAATATGTTGTCAGTGGTTGAGATAGCTGCTGTAGGCATCTAAAAATGCTCATAATTGGGTGAAACCTGGTAGAAATCTCTTTGTGGTGTGTCAGTGATGTATGTGCAAAATAAAACAAAACACTACTCCAGGTATGTTTTTGATGAGAATATAACATAACTTTGTTACAAGGTCAAACGTTGATGTTGTGTGATAAAAGCCTTTTAATGGATGGATGGATAGCGTTGCCATTGTCATTACAACGAGATTGCCACTCACATTCCACAGACAAACAGCAATTAATCCACAATTATTACTTGTTTACCGTAATAATGGCACACATCAGAATTAAGACAACACATATACATTTGACATTGTTTATGTGCACTAAACCTGAAACAGTCCGTTTTGCAAATTGAGGCGATGTGAGTGTGTGGTAGCCGCTGCAACTGGAGTCACACTGCCTGCCAGCTTGGGAAGAATGGGGGCCTGCCGCAGGGGGGGCAGGAAGGGAGGTGAAAGGGAAAAGCTGGAGCATGCTTCAGTCCATGTGTAAGTGTGTCAGTTTATTGTCTTTGTGGGATGAGATAAGAATGGAGCCGAATAATCTCACCAAGGCCTGAATAAATTTCTCTGGAGGTAAACAGTGGGCAATTTGTCCTTGAGGCTCGATAAGCCTGGAGTGTTGTAGCTGAGCAGTGAAAAACACTTTTAACAGTTCCACTTGAACAGCCAAATCTCAATTATGAATTTAGAATATTCCCAATTATGAATTAAGAATATTCACCAATTATGAATTAAAAATATTCACCAGTCTCCGAAACCTTCAGCTTCAACTGCAAGGCACGCATCAGCTCCAAGGAGTCATCCAATTTGCGTCTAAGTTCAAGAGTCAATGCAGTCTGAGAATGCACTGCCTTGCCAACCTCGTTAATCATGACGGACAAGCGAGGGCCCATGGTTCTTGATGCCGCCGTCTTGACTATTTTCCGGTAGATCAGGGCAACACATAAGCCAAAAAGTACCAGCCCTGCTGCCATGAGACCAAAAATGAATAAATCCTCGACGTCTCAACGGAGAATGGCGCCGAGCATGCAACACGCCAAGACCCCCAGGAGTCGAGGACATAGCCAGCAGGATACGTTCCATCTGGGCAGGTAGGATCCCCAGGTCCTGACCTTCTTGTAGAAAAAATGGTGTCAATAGCGTTCAGAGACCAGCTGATCAATTCCATGGTTAATCCAATAGTAGTCCAATAGATCCAGAATCCAATATAGTTTTGAGGAATTAACAGTCTTGTGAAGTAGGGACTTGAAGGTTAAAGCAGAGAGCAGAGATAAGGGAGAGTGGAGGAGATGCGACTGCCCTCGTCGGAGTCCCAAGCTTTTTTCCCATCTGTTAAAATGCATTCCTGTGTATTTTAAGAGATGGGAATGGTGCAATTTGGTGCATTCCTGTGCATTTTAACAGACAGGAATGCACCAAAAAATGGTGCAATTTGGCCCCCCAGACCCCCAACTCAATATTGCTCCCCCAACTTTAAAAAGGGTTTTGGCTCCCAGGTGTGATCTAAGATACGAAGTCTGTTAGAAAAGTATCGGACCTTTTTATTTTTTGCAAAAACCATATGGATTTGAATCACGTGTGATTGCATCAGCCAAGCTTGAACCTTCGTGCGCATGCGTGAGTTTTTTCACGCCTGTCGGTTGCGTCATTCGCCTGTGAGCAGGCTTTGAGTGAGGAGTGGTCCACCCCTCTCGTCATTTTTTTCATTGTTTAGGAATGACTGTTGTGCGGCGCACTCCGCGCGCCGATCAACAGGCTGACACCCCGCTGAAACAACCAGATCATTTCCAATGTGAAGGCTTTGTTGATCCGGGACGTCGTCTGACTTCCACAAAAAAGGCATAAGGCATGGACATCAGCGCTTTTTCGGCACATTCCACTGTTACAGGAGTTTTTTTCACGGAAAAAGAAGCGGATGGATGTGCCACCGTGCCACTCATGGCGCGGGACAAAACCACCTCCGTGTTGGTCTCACAGGATGGCTTTGAGATGGCTTTCAGACGGCTGTCAGTGGATTTTTTAGTCGTGTGACTATCCGAGAAATTGTGCATGAGCTGGACATGCCCCAACATGTCCTGTGAGGCTTCATCACGGCGTTGCTTTGCGCCATGCAGCTCTGCTGTGATGCGCAGAATTCCTCCGCTCCTCTTTCCATGACAAAAACTCCTGTAACAGTGGAATGTACCGTTCATTTCTAAACTGGACGCTGTGTTTTATCTGGGACGTCCTCTGACTGGCACAGAAATTGCGGAAGACGTGGACATCAGCACTTTTTCGGCACATTGAGACAGACATGCACAATTTCTCAGATAGTCACATGACTAAAAAGCCACCGACAGCCGTCTGAAATCCATCTCAAAGCCGTCCTGTGAGACCAACACGGAGGTGGTTTTGTCCCGCGCAATGAGCGGCACGGTGGCGCATCTGTCCGCTTCTCTTTCCATGAAAAAAACTCCTGTAACAGTGGAATGTGCTGAAAAACTGCTGATGTCCACGCCTTATGCCTTTTTTTGTGGAAGTCAGACAACGTCCCTGATCAACAAAGCCTTCACGTTGGAAATGATCTGGTTGTTTCAGCGGGGCGTCAGCCTGTCGATCTGCGCTTGGAGTGCGCCACGCTCTCAGACGCTGTGGGCGGTCTTTAAACTGGCTGGAGCACTCCTTAATCTGTGTAATCCCCATAAAATGGTCCCTGAAAGCCATCTGAATTTTCCGAATGGCATCCACCTGGAGGTCTCTCACAGTTTCTGGAAAAATTTGATGCAGCAAAGCTCCAAATCGTTCAGACATTTATTCGCAATAAAAGTCCGACGAGAGGGGTGGACCACTGCTCACACAAAGCCTGCTCACAGGCGAATGACGCAACCAACAGGCATGAAAAAACTCACGCATGTGCACGAAGGTTCAAGCTTGACTGATGCAATCACACGTGATTCAAATCCATATGGTTTTTGCAAAAAATAAAAAGGTCTGATACTTTTCTAACAGACCTCGTATACGTGATTTAGACCTGGTTTGACTACACATTATAAATTTGGTGTTTGCGTTAATAAAAAAGAACATAACGGGGGGGTCTTCAATATGGCTAGTACCTAGGGCCCAGAATTTGGTGCTACGCCTCTGGGCAGGAGCTTCTCATCAGCTGCACAGAGCTCGCGCACACACACACACACACACACACACACACACACACACACACACACACACACACACACACACACACACACTCCAGCTCCAAATTCACACTCAAAGTAAAGAAGAAAAAAAAAGCTTGTCACAAAAGTCAAAAGGGGTAAAATCCTGAACATGCCAGACTCGCCCAGAGGTAGATTTATTTCCAAATGTAAACTCCACACGATAAAAGCCCCCACGCATACACGCGCACATGCTGGTTGCGCCTTCAGTTCTCTCACAATTGTGGCACATAAAATCCATTAACTCCTGGAAATAATGTATTCTGACTTTTTCCAATGTAACAAATCCATCTCTGTGTCAAGACATTTTTTAAATGGTTAATGGACTGCATTTATATAGCGCTTTTCCATCTGCATCAGACGCTCAAAGTGCTTTACAATTATCCCTCACATTCACCCATACACACTCATACACCGATGTCAGGATGCTGTCATACAAGGTGCTCACTATACACCGGGAGCAACTTGGGCATTAAGGACCTCACCCAAAATTTTCTGGTCAGGCTCTGGTCTCAAGCCCAATGCTTAACACTTAACCACCATCATCATCACCATCATGAAGATGTCCCCATGTATGGACATGGGGACATCCCACAGTTTCAGTAAACCAGCATCCACACCAACAGCGCGTCACTACAAAATCTGACACTAATGTTGGAGTTATTCTGTAGATTCACTGTTTTATTTTATCATGCATGTTTTGTGTTCTCTGCTCTGGTAGAATGTAGTTCTCTCTGCTCTGATAAAGTGTACTGTACTGATGTGATGGGTGAAGGTTACTTAAGATATGTGACATGACGTGCTTCTGCAAGTTGTGGTATCTCTGTGTGCACGCTAAGCTCTTTTTCAGGACATGTGAAGATGACCCAGGCAGAATGCAGCCATAAGCGGAGCAGTGAGATAAAGAATAGAGAATTGAATGTTCCAACCACAGTGTGATTATGATACATTAGTCCTTGTGTCAGAAGAAGTGTGATTAATCGTTAGATGTCTTAAACACATCTTAATCGAGCCCAAGATTAAAAAGGTTCTGAAAGTCCTGAATGTATTGTGCAATCAGCGGTTCTGTGGCAACAGCTCACGCGCTATCACTCCTCCCCTTAGGAGCTGTACCGCCCATGTATGTAGGGAAGTCCTTAATAAAAAGAGCAGGAGCGCAGGCCAGACTTTAGTGTAGCTTTGGTGTACAGCCTGACTTGCACTCCTCGCAAGCTAAATTTGACTTTGTCTCACTGGTGGTTCTTGACTCTGTTTGTCTTGTTAAAGGTTTTAAGAATGTTTGGAGGCGAAAATACCCAACATTGACTGGGGGCTACGTCCGGGATCTCAACAATACCGGAGGTGTCCAGCGGAGGTCGTCAAGTCCAGACGTAAATCCTTGGCCAAGGTCCGATCGATTGATCGTGTCTGCAATTGTCGACCGCCGTTGGCATCGTCTGGTTGACGAGATTTTCCCGAAGAAGACAGACAGGAAGTCGAGTCAGTGAGTAAAATTTCTTTTGTAACAGTACTGAGTGAGTGGTGATCAGATCACATAAACAGTTAAATTCCGCAAGCGATGATACAGAATCGTCTGTTAATGAAACACAGTTAAACTCTGTAAGGAGGTCGGACTCCTCTACGATGGCGAGGAACGCACGTAGTTAAATTCCGAAGGAGGGTGCGGACTCCTCTGTTTATATACGCGTACCGGTAGGGAATAAAAGTGTGATCACATAAACAGTTAAACTCCGTAAGCGATGGCGTGGAATCGTCTGTTAATGTAAAGCAGTTAAACTCCGCGAGGAGGGCGGACTCCTCTACGGTTGCGAGGGACGCACGTAGTTAAATTCCGAAGGAGGGTACGGACTCCTCTGTTTTAATACGAAGTAATACCGTTTTTTTGAGAATAAAAGTGTGAAAGTGTAATACTTTGGACAACGTAAGTGACAACCGTGTGTGTGGATGCAGAGGCAAGTGATTCCGCTTCCTACGGGGAGGTGAAAGGAATCAACCACACGACGGCAAATTAATTGTCACGTCCAAAGAAAGTGAAAACTTCAGATTTAGAACACCCTAGGTGTGCCCCCGTCTGAAGTCCAAATTATAACAAAGAATAATAATAAAAATGGGGGAAAGACGTCTAAAAATAAGGGAAATTTATCAACTGACGACTGGAAATTTATGGAAGCAAAAAATCCAAAAGCAACAAAGAATTGGAGACCTGGATAAATAAACATGACTTTGACGGACGACTCTAAACCTGACTAGTATTCAAAAACTGAAGGAAAGGTTGGAAAAGGAACATAAAGGTGATTAAAAAAAAAGAAGCAGAAAGTAGGGGCAGATTTAGTGGCATTTTGGGAGGAGGAAGCAGAGAAACAGACGGAAGGGAGCAGAGAAGCGACGATTACAGAAAGCAAGGAAAAGAAAGCTGTAGGTAAGGCAGAAGAAGATGTGATAATTCAGCACAGAGAACCTGAACAACCTCAGAAACCACCGACGGCTGGACCGCTGGCAACAACGCATTTGTACCCTCCTCTACCAGAGGATGATGATGTGCCGCCACCGCAGTATGATATGGCGGTGCGACCTAAAGTAAAAAGTGAAAAACAAGAAAAGCCACAAACACGCAGTCAAACAAAAGTGCCTACAGCTCCTCCCATGGAGGAACACAGTGACCAGGAAGGTACCTATCCTTTGATAGAAGTACCAAATCCTCGTGCAGGAACTCCAGGGCACCGATCAACCATGCTCGTATATCGAACATGGAATGCTGATGATATCAAAGCAGCAGTTGACATGATACCATCACTCATGTTGACATTGAGGGATTCATGCAAGACATAGAAAACATTAGAAAGTCGTATCACCTAGATGGCACTGTGGA
This sequence comes from Thalassophryne amazonica, assembly GCF_902500255.1. Lineage (NCBI taxonomy): Eukaryota > Metazoa > Chordata > Actinopteri > Batrachoidiformes > Batrachoididae > Thalassophryne > Thalassophryne amazonica. Next base: position 68,309,992 of record NC_047104.1, on the reverse strand, counting down.
AGGTGTAACTCCCCCACGAGAAGATGTAGCCCAGTACATTATTGACGTAACCGCTTTGGTAAATCCTACAATCTTAGAGGGGATGAAGTTCAACAAGTCATAATGGCAACTGTGACAAAGGATTGGGCTGATGTAAAAGGAGATTGGGATCCTGCAGAGGCAGACCACACTCCATTAGCCCATGATAGTCAGGAATTGGAAGATCGATTGGCCGCACTATTGCTGAGAATTAAGCAGAAATACCAGCAGAAGTCAAATTACACAGAATAAATCGCACAAAACAGAAAGATGATGAACCATTCGAAGACTATCGACATCAAATGGAAAAAGTTTTTTAAGTGCACAGTGGTCTTCTACCCTGAAAAATGATAGCGTGTATGAACAACAATTGAAAAATGCACTCCATGCCAACTCCAGATCAGATATCCGAGCATGGGTAGACAAAACACATGATAACGTTCCCAACAGCTGGGTTACAAGAGTATGTAGACCACGCCATACACGCAGAAAGAAATCTGAAAACAAAAAAGGCAGCCCGCTACTGTATATACAAATTTGGCCCAGGCCTGGCAGTGCTCTTTGGATCTGCGGAATTGAGACAAACTGAACAATTATTGGAGGAAGGTCTGATGACCTGTGAAAACAGAGAACATGTAGTAATGATGTCACCTAAAGATCTACACATAACTATACTATTCACTCCACGAAAGGATGAAAGGTATGGAGCAGGATTTCTGAAAATTCCATCAGATTACAGACAGTAGCACACTTATACACAGACAGAAAAACCACCTCTGTGTGTAGTGTAGTGCTGACCCAAAGTGCAGACAAATGGTACAGAGGAAAACCTGAGGCTGTGCCGCATATTTCACTGATAAGGGCAGACACTCAGTCCTGGAAGGACCTTGGAGGAATTGTTAAGATAGCTGAGGAAGCAACTGATTGGCATGAAGCAGATGCAATGTCGGTGTGGGATTTCAGTCCATCCACAGGCTTGTATCGGAAATACAAGTTTGTAAGTGCTTGAACGACACCGGTGATACATGAAGTAGATCTGGATGATTGAAATTTAACAACATCCTGTGTTGTTGACACAGGAAGATGAGACTTTATTGGCCAAACTGCCTCCTCATCTCTGGGTGAAAGCACCCACAGATGTAGGACTGTTGAAAAATATTCCGCCAGTCGAAATTAAGCCACGATCTGATTGGAGACCACGGATCAAACAATATCCGTTAAAACCTGAAGCAGAAAAAGGAAATGATGACTTTTCTAGGTATCTGTAATTATTGCAGAGCCTAGATTCCATGTTATGCAGAGATGGTGCAGAAATTGCAGGATTTAATACACTCTATACCAATGGATATGACTGACAAAATACAGTGGAATAAAGAAGCTGAAGAACAGTTTACAGCTCTTAAACAAGAACTTGTGAGTTCCACAATATTATCTCTGCCCAATTATGCCAAGCCATTCACTCTCATGGTGGACACAAAACGGGGATTCATGTGTGCAGTCTTGCTACAACAACATGGTAATAAAAATAAACCAGTTGGCTATTATTCCAAACGTTTGGATACATTCTTATCGCCTGCCAGACAGACAATGAACCATTAATAGATTCTGACCTTTTATTGGATATGCAAAAACAGGCACCAGCGCAGGAACGACATTTGTGGTTGAAAAATGGGCAACCCCAAACCCCAAAGGACTTTATTGTATACATAACAAACCCATCCTACCCAAAAGCTTATTCAAAGCAGCTGCAATTGCGACACATGGGTGTGTCGACAGGGGGATGGTATACGAGGTCTGTCAATAAAGTAACGGACCATTGGCTGGGAAAAAAAACTGGCTTACCTGGAGGGTTGGAACCTAATCACCCTTGAAGTACTCTCCTTGGGACTCCACACACTTCTCCCAGCGGTTGTCGACACTGTTGGAAGCATTCCAAAAACGCCTTTTTCGGGATGGCGCGCAGCTCCGCCGTCGTCGCAGCCATGATGTCCTCTCTTGTCTCAAATCGGGTTCCTTTTAATGGTATTTTAAGTTTTGGGAAGAGCCAGAAGTCGCAAGGGGCCATGTCAGGTGAGTAAGGCGCCTGTTGAAACCACCGGAGTCTGGTTTTTGGTCAAATAAGTCTGAATTAAATGAGAGGAATGAGCTGGCGCATTGTCGTGGTGGAGGCGCCAATTTCCTCTGGCCCACAACTCCGGTCTCTTGCGCCGCACACCATCACGTAGACGACGGAGGACATCCCTATAATACTCTTTTGTTATTGATTGACCCTGTGGAGCGTACTCGTGGTGTACCACACCACGGGAGTCAAAAAACCAGTCAGCATACCTTTGTAATTACCTTCTTCGGTCTTGGCGACGTGGAATGCTTCCACTGTGACGACTGGAATTTCGTTTCCCGGATCGTACCCATACACCCAGGACTCATCTCCGGTGATTATAGTGTCCATAAAGCTGGGATCAGTGTGAATGGAGTCCAGCATGTCCTGTGAGACTTCAACACGATGTGCTTTTGCTCCGCCGTCAGCAACTTGGCACGTACTTCGCCGCCACTCGTTCTATGCCCAGATCTTCCGTCACGATGGAATGTGCCGAAGTCCTGTTAATGTCCACTTCCTGTGCAGTTTCTCGGACGGTCACACGACGATCCCGCTATACACACAGCGTGCACTTTAGAAACGATCTCGTCATTTCGGCTCGTTGATGGCCGACCGTAGCGCGGCTCGTCCTCCACCGTTACGCGCCCGTCTTTAAACCGGTTTGTACCACTCCTTATCCGTGTGATGCTCATGGCTTCATCTCCAAAAGCCGTGTGGATTTTCCGATAGTTTCTGCCTGGCTGTCGCCAAGTTTCTGGCAGAACTTAATGCAGTAGCGCTGCTCCAAGCGTTCGGCCATTTTCTCTCAGGAAAAAATCCGATGAGGGGGGTGGAGCGCTCCTCCCACAAGCCGTGCTCACAGGCGAATGACGTCCACCGACAGGCATGGAAAACTCACGCATGCGCCATGAGGGTTCAACCCTTGTGTGATTGCAATCGCACGTGATTTCAAATCCATATCATTTTTTTAAAAATAAAATGGACCGTTACTTTATTGACAGACCTCGTATCTGGTAGACCAATACTTTCTACCTATGGATTTAATTTATACTCAAAAAAGTTTTTGTAAAGCCTGGTTACCTGATGAAACACAACCCACAGGGAAGTATTAAGACCCCCGGAGAGGGCAATTCCCAAAACCACAGATCCTTTTCAAATTGTCCATATGGACTTTATTGAACTAAATCGATGGACCTTATCAATACAGTCTAGTATTATGGAATACCAGAGACATTGTACAGTGATAATGGAAACATTTTGTAAATGAAGTTGTACAAAGAGTAGCAGAACACATGAAAATAAGTTAAAACCTCATTGTGCTTACCACCACCACATGTGCAGGATTAGTGGAAAGGACAAAGGGCACAATAAAATAAGATTAAGGAAATGTATAGAAGAGACCCAAAACGAACCTGGATTGAATGTTTGGACTAGTAAAATGTATATGAGAATAACCACAAACACCATCAGGGTTAACACCATTTGAGATACTTTATGGATACGACCATATCGTCTACCAATTTTGACATGGATACTAAAACAGCAGATGAGGAACAAACTTAGCAAATTTTTTGAAAAAGACATTACACAGACAGAGATAACTTAAACACATTTACTGCCGAATAATTTTGATCTTCCACAGGACGGCCTTCCAGTAGTCTAGCCAGGAAGACTTGGGGTTCATCTAGAAGTGGATTAAGAGGCAGAACTGGTCCAGGTCCTCGTTGGGAAGGTCCATACCAAGTGCTGTTAACAACACCAACTGCAGTAAAGATAGCGGAGAGATCAACGTGGATACATCACTGTAAGATACAGCGTGTGTTGGCTGCCTCCACAGTGTAAGGGGAAGTCTGGCTACAAAGGGAGTCTATTTAATTAGTAATAGATTGTCTCAATGCCAGTGAAGCAGGGAGATCCTTGCACTATTAGGTGAGGTTGGTTAACAACACTGTATCCTAGCAATCATGACTGAACTACAGCAGACCCCGGAGCGGCGTGCTCAGCGCCGCCGCTGCCGGACTGTTGGTAGGGCAGCCGGTTGCGTTGTGATCTTAGTGTGTTTCGTGCTCCTCGGATTCCTGGCCTGGTGGTTGACCCAAGAATTGCAGCTCACTGTGGACGAGCCAGAGAACAACGCAAGCAACGTCAGAAGAGGTTTATCATAATGTGAATGAGACAGATGGACACCCTCATATATACCATACTAATATGTGGTACAGATATGTTCATTTATTGGCTATGGAATTACGTTACTAATTGTTATGTTTGTTCGCAAATACCTATATCCTCAACACACCCAGCTCTGACGGCTAAACCGTACCCTGCTAGGGTGACAGAATGTCTTATCATACGGATGCATAATCAAACTGTATTTCGGGGGCAGCAGTTCTCAGCAAATCTGATAAGATGTAACACCACTGCCTCAGTGCAAACCACTTATGATAGGGATTTCAACAGAGGACGTATAAGCGTGCCCAAGTGCTGCTCCATTGACTAGACTGAAGGGAAACGCAAAATATCATCACGTTAAATTGTCATCACAACGGCCATTCCCAATTTGCTTTTACGGGACAGAGAATAAAACTGTAGGTAAAATTAAGAAACGTCTGTGTACCCAAACGTATGTTTTATCAAATAATTTAAGCCTAACCAAAACATAATATGTGGATGTACTTATCTTCATCACATTGGACGGGGATGTAATTATACAGGCTCCTGTCCATGGGGAACGGATGAATCACTGTGCTTAAGGTATATATTCAACAAAAAATAATGCATAAATGTAACACTTCATTACAACGTTTCATGCATTGACTAAAAGATTGAAACCTTCTATTAACAAAAAAAGATTTCAAGACCAGTTTCAAAGTATATGGCATTCGCAGCAAACAGCTACGGAGATGTCCGAAAAACAAGTACTTGTGAGTACTCGTGAGTTTCCGACAGGTAACGTAACTATTATAGCGTCCAGGCTTTTAAATTCAGATAAAACTGAAGTTATTGTACTTGGCCCCACAAATCGTAGAAACATGGTGTCTAACCAGAGCCTTATGTTGAGAAAGTGTAGGAACACAGACCCACACAGGGGGCGCTAAATGAACGGACAATGGATAAGCCAAACGTAACAATTTAATGTTGTGAAGTGCACAACGGAATACAGACAAACATAGTTTTGGTACCACAGACAATTAAATGTTGAGTGACGTGTGGGCAGGCTTGAGGATAGGAGACGTCCGTCTAGAACCGAGCCGGATCCCACACGGCCCTCACCGCCAACGAATCTGAAGAACACTGGAGCCGCCAAGTCCTGGAGCCCCAGGTGGCCACCGTCTCCAGCTGTCAGACCGGGTACTGCTGGCAGAGAACAAACAGTTTTTGATGAGTGTGAGTTCGCACACTCAGTAATTCCACCGTCTGTGTTCTTTTGGGAGGGAGCACCTCCACCTCCAATCACACACTCGTGCAGCTCCTGTCTAACCACTTATCTGGTTGGAGTGTGAAACGAAGCCGTCGCTTATCACACCAAACGCCAATCCCCCAGATAAGGCAACACCACAGGAAAACGGCTGCAAAAAGAGTTCAGACTTTGTCAAAGTTGAATACAGCAGAGAAATTACCTCCAAGGTAGCTGATTTCTCGGCGGGGAGGTGGAGTTGCAGTCCGGCCTTTATGGTGGTGGTGGTATGATGTGGATGAGTGACAGCTGGTGCTGATGACGGGTGACAGCTGTCACTCCCGGTTGCTATGACGCTCACTCGTGCTTGAAGCCCGCACTTCAAGCAGGGCGCCATCTGGTGGTGGTGGGCCAGCAGTATCTCCTCTTCAGAGGCCCACACAACAGGACCCCCCCCTCAACGGGCGCCTCCTGGCGCCCGACCAGGCTTGTCCGGGTGCCGCCGGTAGAAGTCGGCCAGGAGGGCCGGGTCCAGGATGAAGCTCCTCTTCACCCAGGAGCGTTCTTCGGGTCCGTATCCTTCCTAGTCCACCAAATAATGGAACCCCCGGCCCTTCCGACAGACGTCCAGGAGCCGGCGCACAGTCCAAGCCGGCTCCCCGTCAATGATCCGGGCAGGCGGCAGCGCTGGTCCGGGGGCACAGAGGGGAGAGGAGTGGCAGGGTTTGAGTCTTGACACATGAAAAACCGGATGTATCCGCAGTGAAGCTGAAGCTGCCAGCTTCACTGCGGCTGGGCTGAGGACTTTTAGGATGGTGAAGGGTCCGATATGTCTGTCCTTTAGTTTTTGGGATTCCACTTGTAGGGGAATGTCTTTCGTGGATAGCCAAACCGCCTGCCCGGGCTGATACGTAGGGGCCGGGGCACACCGACGGTCTGCATGGGCCTTGGCCCTCGTCCGGGCTTTGAGCAGGGCAGAGCGGGCGGTACGCCACACCCAACGGCACCTTCTCAGATGGGCCTGGACCGAGGGCACCCCAACCTCTCCCTCCACCAACGGAAATAATGGGGCTGGTACCCCAAACATATCTCGAATGGGGAGATGCCGGTGGCAGATGACACTTGGCTATTATGAGCGTACTCGATCCAGGCCAGATGGTCACTCCAGGCCGTCGGGTGCGCGGAGGTCACGCAGCGGAGGGCCTGCTCCAACTCCTGATTCATCCGCTCTGCCTGCCCATCTGGGGGTGGTACCCGGACGAGAGGCTTACTGTGGCCCCCAGTTCCCTGCAGAAACTCCTCCAGACCTGGGAGGAGAACTGGGGACCACGATCTGAGACAATGTCTGATGGAATCCCATGCAGACGCACGACATGGTGGACCAGGAGGTCTGCAGTCTCCTGGGCCGTCGGGAGCTTCGGAAGGGCCACGAAGTGTGCCGCCTTGGAGAACCGGTCCACTATCGTGAGGATGGTTGTCTTGCCCTGGGACGCGGGAGGCCCGTGACGAAGTCCAGGCCGATGTGATACCAGGGGCGATGAGGCACGGGCAAAGGCTGGAGGAGACCCTGGGTTCTTTGGTGGTCCGCTTTGCCCCTAGCGCAGGTGGTGCAGGCCTGGATGTACTCCCGGACGTCGGCTTCCAGAGACGCCCACCAGAAGCGCTGCCAGACAACTGCCACGGTTCTTCACACCCCTGGGTGGCAGGAGAGCTTGGAACCGTGACAGAAGTCCAGGACTGCAGCTCTGGCCTCTGGTGGGATGTACAGTCTGTTGGGGCCGGTTCCCGGGTCCGGGTTCCGTGTCAGGGCCTCCCGGACGGTCTTCTCCACGTCCCAGGTGAGGGTGGCCACGACAGTGGACTCGGGATATGGTTTCGGTCGGGTCTGACAGCTCGGTCCTGACTTCCTCTTCGTGCATCCGGGACAGGGCGTCAGACCGTTGGTTTTTCGTCCCGGGGCGGTATGTGATCCGAAAGTCAAAACGCCCGAAGAACAGCGACCAGCGGGCTTGCCTGGGGTTCAGACGCTTGGTGGTCTGGATGTACTCCAGGTTCCGATGGTCAGTGAAAACCGTGAATGGCTCCGAAGCTCCCTCCAACAGGTGTCTCCACTCCTCCAGAGCCTCCTTCACCGCAAGAAGTTCCCGATTGCCGACGTCATAGTTCCTTTCAGCCGGGGTCAACCTGCGGGAAAAATAGGCACAAGGGTGGAGAACCTTGTCGGACTCCCTGCTCTGGACAGCACGGCTCCTATCCCTGAGTCAGAGGCGTCCACTTCGACTATAAACTGGCTACTTGGATCGGGCTGCACCAGAACTGGTGCAGTCGAGAACCGGCGTTTCAACTCCCTAAACACGGCTTCGCACTGATCTGACCAGGGGACTTTTGTGGAGGTCAGGGCTGTCAGGGGAATAACCACCTGACTATAGCCCTTGATGAACCTCCGGTAAAAATTAGCAAAACCGAGGAACTGTTGCAGTTTCCTACGGTTGTTGGTTGGGGCCAGTTTCTCACCGCCGCTACCTGGCCGGATCGGGTGCGACGGAGTTTGAGGAGATGATGAACCCAGGAAGGACAAAGAAGTGCGGTGGAACTCGCACTTCTCGCCCTTCACAAACAGCCGGTTCTCCAACAACCGCTGCAGGAACCTGAACGTACATGCGTAACATGAGTCTCAGGATCCGGGGAACAAGATGAGTATATCGTCTAGATATACGAATACAAACCGATGCAGGAAGTCCCGCAAGACATCGTTACCAAGCTTGGAACATCGCGGGGGCGTTTGTGAGGCTGAACGGCATGACCAGGTACTCAAGTGACCTAACGGGGTGTTAAATGCCATCTTCCATTCGTCTCCCTTCCGGATCCGAACCAGGTGGTATGCATTCCTAAGATCCAGTTTTGTGAATATTGGGCTCCATGCAGGGGCTTGAACATTGAATCTAACAGGGGCAGAGGGTATCGGTTGCGAACCTGATTCGCGTTCAGCCCCCTGTAATCAATGCATGGACGAAGTCCACCGTCTTTCTTGCCCACAAAAAGAAACCAGCACCCATCGGGGAGGTGGAGTTCCGGATCAGCCCGGCAGCTAATGAGTCCCGGATGTAGGTCTCCATTGATTCGCGTTCAGGACGTGAGAGGTTGTACAGCCTACTAGACGGTACTCAACGCCGGGATCAAATCAATGGCACAATCGTACGGACGGTGCGGGGGAAGGGTGAGCGCCAGATCCTTGCTGAAAACGTCAGCAAGATCGTGGTACTCACTTGGCCACCGCCGTCAGATTGGGAGGGACTTTGACCTCCTCACTAGCTGTCACACCAGGCGGAACCGAGGATCTGAGACATTCCCAGTGACACTGGTGGTGTCTGGTGTGTGATTAATGGAAGAAGGGTGCCATCTAGTGCCCCTACTTTCAAAGGCGAAGGTAGAGCCACCAGAGGGAGCCCGAATTTCCCTTGCCCATCTGCTGTCCAGCAGATTCCCTTCGACCCCGTGTCTACCACTGCTGGGGCGTGAAGGGTCAGATCCCTACTCAGGATCGTAACTGGGATGCTGTGCAGATTGACAGGGTTTCCCCGCATGCGTATTATGGCCCACCCTTAGCCCAGCTTCTAAGGGCGGGCGTTGTCGTTTAACCGTTTGGGGCAGTTCCTCTGGTAGATGCTCACTCGAGCCACAGAAAAAACACTCCCCGCGGACCAGCCTCCGTTGTCTGAGCTTTGTATGACTTTAGCCCTGCTCGTGTCCATAGCTTCGTCAGCAGGGGGAGCTGTTGCCACACGAGAGTCACGGGCTGTGGAGCGTGGGGAAGATGGCACCCTTTCGGACCCAGAAGGAAGAGGGACGGCTCATGCCCGGCCACGCCCCCCCCCCCCCCCCCTGCTCCGACGGTGTTCCTCTAATCGGTTATCTAATCGTATAACCAGATCAACAAGCCCATCGAAATCCCGCGGTTCATCCTTAGCCAGTAAATGCTCCTTCAGGACCGGAGACAGTCCGTTTACGAAGGTGGCGCGGAGTGCAACATTGTTCCAGCCGGACCTCGCAGCCGCGATGCGGAAGTCGACTGCATACTCCGCTGCACTCCGACGCCCCTGTCTGATTGACATCAGCAAGTTTGATGCGGATTCGCCTCTATGGGGGTGATCAAAAACCTGCTTGAACTCCCTCACAAACCCAGTATACGTCATTAGGAGCCGTGAATTCTGCTCCCAGAGTGTCGTAGCCCAGGCGCGTGCCTCTCCTCGAAGCAAGTTTATTACATAAGCCACCAGCTGCCGTCTGACTCGTACATGACGGGACGCTGTGAAAAGATGAGCGAGCACTGCATTAAGAAGTCCGCGCACGTCTCGACACAGCCTCCGTACGGCTCCGGAGGGCTATGTAAGCTTCAGGGATGGTGGGGGGGTTCGTTGAACGACCAGCAGAATGTCTGTCTCAGGCCTCCGGTCAGCGGGAGGAGGTGCTGCAGCAGCGCCCTGAGCCTGCGCTTCCACCCAGGCGGTGAGAGCCTCCATCCTCCGATTGAGAATCACATTCTGCTCGGTGACTAAGTCCAGCCGAGCAGTGAAAGCGGTCAAGATTTGCTGCAGCGGCCCACACAACACCTTACTCTGGATGGCATTACCCTGACCTCCAGTAATACTGTGAGAAATCTTGGAGTCATTTTTGATCAGGATATGTCCTTCAATGCGCATATTAAGCAAATATGTAGGACTGCTTTTTTGCATTTGCGCAATATCTCTAAAATTAGAAAGGTCTTGTCTCAGAGTGATGCTGAAAAGCTAATTCATGCATTTATTTCTTCTAGGCTGGACTATTGTAATTCATTATTATCAGGTTGTCCTAAAAGTTCCCTGAAAAGCCTTCAGTTAATTCAAAATGCTGCAGCTAGAGTACTGACAGGGACTAGAAGGAGAGAGCATATTTCACCCATATTGGCCTCTCTTCATTGGCTCCCTGTTAATTCTAGAATAGAATTTAAAATTCTTCTCTCTTACTTATATAAAAAAATTGATTGATTGATTGATTATAAGGTTTTGAATAATCAGGTCCCATCTTATCTTAGGGACCTCATAGTACCATATCACCCCAATAGAGCGCTTCGCTCTCAGACTGCAGGCTTACTTGTAGTTCCTAGGGTTTTTAAGAGTAGAATGGGAGGCAGAGCCTTCAGCTTTCAGGCTCCTCTCCTGTGGAACCAGCTCCCAATTCAGATCAGGGAGACAGACACCCTGTCTACTTTTAAGATTAAGCTTAAAACTTTCCTTTTTGCTAAAGCTTATAGTTAGGGCTGGATCAGGTGACCCTGAACCATCCCTTAGTTATGCTGCTATAGACTTAGACTGCTGGGGGGTTCCCATGATGCACTGAGTGTTTCTTTCTCTTTTGCTCTGTATGCACCATTCTGCATTTAATCATTAGTGATGATCTCTGCTCTCTTCCACAGCATGTCTTTTTCCTGATTCTCTCCCTCAGCCCCAACCAGTCCCAGCAGAAGACTGCCCCTCCCTGAGCCTGGTTCTGCTGGAGGTTTCTTCCTGTTAAAAGGGAGTTTTTCCTTTCCACTGTCGCCAAGTGCTTGCTCATAGGGGGTCGTTTTGACCGTTGGGGGTTTTTCTGTAATTATTGTATGGCTTTTGCCTTACAATATAAAGTGCCTTCGGGCAACTGTTTGTTGTTATTTGGCGCTATATAAATAAAATTGATTTGATTTGATTTAAGTGTATCAATAAATCTAAAAAAAAAAAAAAAAAAATCTGAGACGCGCGCGCACACACACACACACACACTCCAGCTCCAAATTCACACTCAAAGTAAAGAAAAAAAAGCTTGTCACAAAAGTCAAAAGGGGTAAAATCCTGAACGTGACTCGCCCAGTGCTTCGATCTGGTGCTTTGTTGATTCAGTGTTTTATTTCGCTTAATCTTAATTTTTCCCCACTAAAACCCCAAAGAGCATATGTCTGAGTAATATTTACCTTTTTATGTTAATCTGACCTGTTATGGTCTTCTGAAACAGTTGATAGATGTATTTAATAGTTGATAGATGTATTTTATAACTTAAAAATGGGACCGATGCTAACGCGTTAGCATGTCTATGGCGTTTTCAATTTTAAAGTTAGCATTAAGCTGTTAAGTTTAAGTATCTCGGGGTCTTGTTCACGATGTGAGGGACAGATGGAGCGTGAGATCGATAGACGGATCGGTGCAGCATCTGCAGTGATGCGGTCGCTGTATGGGACCGTCGTGGTGAAGAGAGAGCTGAGTAGGGGGGCAAAGCTCTCGAGTTACCGATCGATCTACGTTCTGATCCTCACCTATGGTCATGAGATTTGGCTCATGACCGAAAGAACGACATCGCGAGTACAAGCGGCCGAGATGAGTTTCCTCTGCAGGGTGGCTGGGCGCTCCCTTAGAGATAGGGTGAGGAGCTCGGTCACTCAGGAGGAGCTCGGAGTTGAGCCGCTGCTCCTCCACATCGAAAGGAGCCAGTTGAGGTCGCTCGGGCATCTTTTCCGGATGCCCCCTGGACGCCTCGCTGGAGAGGTGTTTCGGGCACATCCCATCGGGAGGAGGCCCCGGAAGACCCAGGACACGCTGGAGGGACTACGTCTCTCGGCTGGCTTGGGAACACCTTGGGGTTCCCCAGGAGGAGCTGGGGGAGGTGTGTGTGGATTGGGAGGTCTGGGCGGCTTGAGCTGCTGCCCGTTGCAGCTGTCAGCACATTTTTTTCTGTATAATAATTCATGGCTCAGCGTTTGTTGTCGTAAAAGATTCAAATGTATTACAAATTGTAATATTTTATTCATTCATTTTTATTTATATATCAATAATAATAGAAACAATAATAGTAATCATAACTAATAATGCCACAATACAGTTTTAGAGAAACAGACAAAAAGAATCTGATTAAACAGAAAAGATTAAACCAACTAACAATGAACATAAATAAATATAGAAATAACTTTCCTGTGAACACCTAATGACTCTTAAACCTCCACTTCATCCCTGTTTTATTTAAGTTTAATGACAATTTGTTTCGGTCAAACCACATCTAAGCTGTGTTTTTACACAAGAAAAAAATTAAATGCAGTAAACTGCACATTTCTTTTTTCATGAAAATATGTTTTTAAAGATCACATATTACACTTTAGTCAGGCCTCTAAAATAGTTTTGTGGACTCTTGCTGTAATATGTTGTCAGTGGTTGAGATAGCTGCTGTAGGCATCTAAAAATGCTCATAATTGGGTGAAACCTGGTAGAAATCTCTTTGTGGTGTGTCAGTGATGTATGTGCAAAATAAAACAAAACACTACTCCAGGTATGTTTTTGATGAGAATATAACATAACTTTGTTACAAGGTCAAACGTTGATGTTGTGTGATAAAAGCCTTTTAATGGATGGATGGATAGCGTTGCCATTGTCATTACAACGAGATTGCCACTCACATTCCACAGACAAACAGCAATTAATCCACAATTATTACTTGTTTACCGTAATAATGGCACACATCAGAATTAAGACAACACATATACATTTGACATTGTTTATGTGCACTAAACCTGAAACAGTCCGTTTTGCAAATTGAGGCGATGTGAGTGTGTGGTAGCCGCTGCAACTGGAGTCACACTGCCTGCCAGCTTGGGAAGAATGGGGCCTGCCGCAGGGGGGGCAGGAAGGGAGGTGAAAGGGAAAAGCTGGAGCATGCTTCAGTCCATGTGTAAGTGTGTCAGTTTATTGTCTTTGTGGGATGAGATAAGAATGGAGCCGAATAATCTCACCAAGGCCTGAATAAATTTCTCTGGAGGTAAACAGTGGGCAATTTGTCCTTGAGGCTCGATAAGCCTGGAGTGTTGTAGCTGAGCAGTGAAAAACACTTTTAACAGTTCCACTTGAACAGCCAAATCTCAATTATGAATTTAGAATATTCCCAATTATGAATTAAGAATATTCACCAATTATGAATTAAAATATTCACCAGTCTCCGAAACCTTCAGCTTCAACTGCAAGGCACGCATCAGCTCCAAGGAGTCATCCAATTTGCGTCTAAGTTCAAGAGTCAATGCAGTCTGAGAATGCACTGCCTTGCCAACCTCGTTAATCATGACGGACAAGCGAGGGCCCATGGTTCTTGATGCCGCCGTCTTGACTATTTTCCGGTAGATCAGGGCAACACATAAGCCAAAAAGTACCAGCCCTGCTGCCATGAGACCAAAAATGAATAAATCCTCGACGTCTCAACGGAGAATGGCGCCGAGCATGCAACACGCCAAGACCCCCAGGAGTCGAGGACATAGCCAGCAGGATACGTTCCATCTGGGCAGGTAGGATCCCCAGGTCCTGACCTTCTTGTAGAAAAATGGTGTCAATAGCGTTCAGAGACCAGCTGATCAATTCCATGGTTAATCCAATAGTAGTCCAATAGATCCAGAATCCAATATAGTTTTGAGGAATTAACAGTCTTGTGAAGTAGGGACTTGAAGGTTAAAGCAGAGAGCAGAGATAAGGGAGAGTGGAGGAGATGCGACTGCCCTCGTCGGAGTCCCAAGCTTTTTTCCCATCTGTTAAAATGCATTCCTGTGTATTTTAAGAGATGGGAATGGTGCAATTTGGTGCATTCCTGTGCATTTTAACAGACAGGAATGCACCAAAAAATGGTGCAATTTGGCCCCCCAGACCCCCAACTCAATATTGCTCCCCCAACTTTAAAAAGGGTTTTGGCTCCCAGGTGTGATCTAAGATACGAAGTCTGTTAGAAAAGTATCGGACCTTTTTATTTTTTGCAAAAACCATATGGATTTGAATCACGTGTGATTGCATCAGCCAAGCTTGAACCTTCGTGCGCATGCGTGAGTTTTTTCACGCCTGTCGGTTGCGTCATTCGCCTGTGAGCAGGCTTTGAGTGAGGAGTGGTCCACCCCTCTCGTCATTTTTTTCATTGTTTAGGAATGGCTGTTGTGCGGCGCACTCCGCGCGCCGATCAACAGGCTGACACCCCGCTGAAACAACCAGATCATTTCCAATGTGAAGGCTTTGTTGATCCGGGACGTCGTCTGACTTCCACAAAAAAGGCATAAGGCATGGACATCAGCGCTTTTTCGGCACATTCCACTGTTACAGGAGTTTTTTTCACGGAAAAAGAAGCGGATGGATGTGCCACCGTGCCACTCATGGCGCGGGACAAAACCACCTCCGTGTTGGTCTCACAGGATGGCTTTGAGATGGCTTTCAGACGGCTGTCAGTGGATTTTTAGTCGTGTGACTATCCGAGAAATTGTGCATGAGCTGGACATGCCCCAACATGTCCTGTGAGGCTTCATCACGGCGTTGCTTTGCGCCATGCAGCTCTGCTGTGATGCGCAGAATTCCTCCGCTCCTCTTTCCATGACAAAAACTCCTGTAACAGTGGAATGTACCGTTCATTTCTAAACTGGACGCTGTGTTTTATCTGGGACGTCCTCTGACTGGCACAGAAATTGCGGAAGACGTGGACATCAGCACTTTTTCGGCACATTGAGACAGACATGCACAATTTCTCAGATAGTCACATGACTAAAAAGCCACCGACAGCCGTCTGAAATCCATCTCAAAGCCGTCCTGTGAGACCAACACGGAGGTGGTTTTGTCCCGCGCAATGAGCGGCACGGTGGCGCATCTGTCCGCTTCTCTTTCCATGAAAAAAACTCCTGTAACAGTGGAATGTGCTGAAAAACTGCTGATGTCCACGCCTTATGCCTTTTTTTGTGGAAGTCAGACAACGTCCCTGATCAACAAAGCCTTCACGTTGGAAATGATCTGGTTGTTTCAGCGGGGCGTCAGCCTGTCGATCTGCGCTTGGAGTGCGCCACGCTCTCAGACGCTGTGGGCGGTCTTTAAACTGGCTGGAGCACTCCTTAATCTGTGTAATCCCCATAAAATGGTCCCTGAAAGCCATCTGAATTTTCCGAATGGCATCCACCTGGAGGTCTCTCACAGTTTCTGGAAAAATTTGATGCAGCAAAGCTCCAAATCGTTCAGACATTTATTCGCAATAAAAGTCCGACGAGAGGGGTGGACCACTGCTCACACAAAGCCTGCTCACAGGCGAATGACGCAACCAACAGGCATGAAAAAACTCACGCATGTGCACGAAGGTTCAAGCTTGACTGATGCAATCACACGTGATTCAAATCCATATGGTTTTTGCAAAAAATAAAAAGGTCCGATACTTTTCTAACAGACCTCGTATACGTGATTTAGACCTGGTTTGACTACACATTATAAATTTGGTGTTTGCGTTAATAAAAAAGAACATAACGGGGGGGTCTTCAATATGGCTAGTACCTAGGGCCCAGAATTTGGTGCTACGCCTCTGGGCAGGAGCTTCTCATCAGCTGCACAGAGCTCGCGCACACACACACACACACACACACACACACACACACACACACACACACACACACACACACACACACACACACTCCAGCTCCAAATTCACACTCAAAGTAAAGAAGAAAAAAAAAGCTTGTCACAAAAGTCAAAAGGGGTAAAATCCTGAACATGCCAGACTCGCCCAGAGGTAGATTTATTTCCAAATGTAAACTCCACACGATAAAAGCCCCCACGCATACACGCGCACATGCTGGTTGCGCCTTCAGTTCTCTCACAATTGTGGCACATAAAATCCATTAACTCCTGGAAATAATGTATTCTGACTTTTTCCAATGTAACAAATCCATCTCTGTGTCAAGACATTTTTTAAATGGTTAATGGACTGCATTTATATAGCGCTTTTCCATCTGCATCAGACGCTCAAAGTGCTTTACAATTATCCCTCACATTCACCCATACACACTCATACACCGATGTCAGGATGCTGTCATACAAGGTGCTCACTATACACCGGGAGCAACTTGGGCATTAAGGACCTCACCCAAAATTTTCTGGTCAGGCTCTGGTCTCAAGCCCAATGCTTAACACTTAACCACCATCATCATCACCATCATGAAGATGTCCCCATGTATGGACATGGGGACATCCCACAGTTTCAGTAAACCAGCATCCACACCAACAGCGCGTCACTACAAAATCTGACACTAATGTTGGAGTTATTCTGTAGATTCACTGTTTTATTTTATCATGCATGTTTTGTGTTCTCTGCTCTGGTAGAATGTAGTTCTCTCTGCTCTGATAAAGTGTACTGTACTGATGTGATGGGTGAAGGTTACTTAAGATATGTGACATGACGTGCTTCTGCAAGTTGTGGTATCTCTGTGTGCACGCTAAGCTCTTTTTCAGGACATGTGAAGATGACCCAGGCAGAATGCAGCCATAAGCGGAGCAGTGAGATAAAGAATAGAGAATTGAATGTTCCAACCACAGTGTGATTATGATACATTAGTCCTTGTGTCAGAAGAAGTGTGATTAATCGTTAGATGTCTTAAACACATCTTAATCGAGCCCAAGATTAAAAAGGTTCTGAAAGTCCTGAATGTATTGTGCAATCAGCGGTTCTGTGGCAACAGCTCACGCGCTATCACTCCTCCCCTTAGGAGCTGTACCGCCCATGTATGTAGGGAAGTCCTTAATAAAAAGAGCAGGAGCGCAGGCCAGACTTTAGTGTAGCTTTGGTGTACAGCCTGACTTGCACTCCTCGCAAGCTAAATTTGACTTTGTCTCACTGGTGGTTCTTGACTCTGTTTGTCTTGTTAAAGGTTTTAAGAATGTTTGGAGGCGAAAATACCCAACATTGACTGGGGGCTACGTCCGGGATCTCAACAATACCGGAGGTGTCCAGCGGAGGTCGTCAAGTCCAGACGTAAATCCTTGGCCAAGGTCCGATCGATTGATCGTGTCTGCAATTGTCGACCGCCGTTGGCATCGTCTGGTTGACGAGATTTTCCCGAAGAAGACAGACAGGAAGTCGAGTCAGTGAGTAAAATTTCTTTGTAACAGTACTGAGTGAGTGGTGATCAGATCACATAAACAGTTAAATTCCGCAAGCGATGATACAGAATCGTCTGTTAATGAAACACAGTTAAACTCTGTAAGGAGGTCGGACTCCTCTACGATGGCGAGGAACGCACGTAGTTAAATTCCGAAGGAGGGTGCGGACTCCTCTGTTTATATACGCGTACCGGTAGGGAATAAAAGTGTGATCACATAAACAGTTAAACTCCGTAAGCGATGGCGTGGAATCGTCTGTTAATGTAAAGCAGTTAAACTCCGCGAGGAGGGCGGACTCCTCTACGGTTGCGAGGGACGCACGTAGTTAAATTCCGAAGGAGGGTACGGACTCCTCTGTTTTAATACGAAGTAATACCGTTTTTTGAGAATAAAAGTGTGAAAGTGTAATACTTTGGACAACGTAAGTGACAACCGTGTGTGTGGATGCAGAGGCAAGTGATTCCGCTTCCTACGGGGAGGTGAAAGGAATCAACCACACGACGGCAAATTAATTGTCACGTCCAAAGAAAGTGAAAACTTCAGATTTAGAACACCCTAGGTGTGCCCCCGTCTGAAGTCCAAATTATAACAAAGAATAATAATAAAAATGGGGGAAAGACGTCTAAAAATAAGGGAAATTTATCAACTGACGACTGGAAATTTATGGAAGCAAAAAATCCAAAAGCAACAAAGAAATTGGAGACCTGGATAAATAAACATGACTTTGACGGACGACTAAACCTGACTAGTATTCAAAAACTGAAGGAAAGGTTGGAAAAGGAACATAAAGGTGATTAAAAAAAAAGAAGCAGAAAGTAGGGGCAGATTTAGTGGCATTTTGGGAGGAGGAAGCAGAGAACAGACGGAAGGGAGCAGAGAAGCGACGATTACAGAAAGCAAGGAAAAAGAAAGCTGTAGGTAAGGCAGAAGAAGATGTGATAATTCAGCACAGAGAACCTGAACAACCTCAGAAACCACCGACGGCTGGACCGCTGGCAACAACGCATTTGTACCCTCCTCTACCAGAGGATGATGATGTGCCGCCACCGCAGTATGATATGGCGGTGCGACCTAAAGTAAAAAGTGAAAAACAAGAAAAGCCACAAACACGCAGTCAAACAAAAGTGCCTACAGCTCCTCCCATGGAGGAACACAGTGACCAGGAAGGTACCTATCCTTTGATAGAAGTACCAAATCCTCGTGCAGGAACTCCAGGGCACCGATCAACCATGCTCGTATATCGAACATGGAATGCTGATGATATCAAAGCAGCAGTTGACATGATACCATCACCTCATGTTGACATTGAGGGATTCATGCAAGACATAGAAAACATTAGAAAGTCGTATCACCTAGATGGAACTGTGGAAGGTGTAACTCCCCCACGAGAAGATGTAGCCCAGTACATTATTGACGTAACCGCTTTGGTTAAATCCTACAATCTTAGAGGGGATGAAGTTCAACAAGTCATAATGGCAACTGTGACAAAGGATTGGGCTGATGTAAAAGGAGATTGGGATCCTGCAGAGGCAGACCACACTCCATTAGCCCATGATAGTCAGGAATTGGAAGATCGATTGGCCGCACTATTGCTGAGAATTAAGCAGAAATACCAGCAGAAGTCAAATTACACAGAAATAAATCGCACAAAACAGAAAGATGATGAACCATTCGAAGACTATCGACATCAAATGGAAAAAGTTTTTAAAGTGCACAGTGGTCTTCTACCACTGAAAAATGATAGCGTGTATGAACAACAATTGAAAAATGCACTCCATGCCAACTCCAGATCAGATATCCGAGCATGGGTAGACAAACACATGATAACGTTCCCAACAGCTGGGTTACAAGAGTATGTAGACCACGCCATACACGCAGAAAGAAATCTGAAAACAAAAAAGGCAGCCCGCTACTGTATATACAAATTTGGCCCAGGCCTGGCAGTGCTCTTTGGATCTGTCGGAATTGAGACAAACTGAACAATTATTGGAGGAAGGTCTGATGACCTGTGAAAACAGAGAACATGTAGTAATGATGTCACCTAAAGATCTACACATAACTATACTATTCACTCCACGAAAGGATGAAAGGTATGGAGCAGGATTTCTGAAAATTCCATCAGAATTACAGACAGTAGCACACTTATACACAGACAGAAAAACCACCTCTGTGTGTAGTGTAGTGCTGACCCAAAGTGCAGACAAATGGTACAGAGGAAAACCTGAGGCTGTGCCGCATATTTCACTGATAAGGGCAGACACTCAGTCCTGGAAGGACCTTGGAGGAATTGTTAAGATAGCTGAGGAAGCAACTGATTGGCATGAAGCAGATGCAATGTCGGTGTGGGATTTCAGTCCATCCACAGGCTTGTATCGGAAATACAAGTTTGTAAGTGCTTGAACGACACCGGTGATACATGAAGTAGATCTGGATGATTGAAATTTAACAACATCTGTGTTGTTGACACAGGAAGATGAGACTTTATTGGCCAAACTGCCTCCTCATCTCTGGGTGAAAGCACCCACAGATGTAGGACTGTTGAAAAATATTCCGCCAGTCGAAATTAAGCCACGATCTGATTGGAGACCACGGATCAAACAATATCCGTTAAAACCTGAAGCAGAAAAAGGAAATGATGACTTTTCTAGGTATCTGTAATTATTGCAGAGCCTAGATTCCATGTTATGCAGAGATGGTGCAGAAATTGCAGGATTTAATACACTCTATACCAATGGATATGACTGACAAAATACAGTGGAATAAAGAAGCTGAAGAACAGTTTACAGCTCTTAAACAAGAACTTGTGAGTTCCACAATATTATCTCTGCCCAATTATGCCAAGCCATTCACTCTCATGGTGGACACAAAACGGGGATTCATGTGTGCAGTCTTGCTACAACAACATGGTAATAAAAATAAACCAGTTGGCTATTATTCCAAACGTTTGGATACATTCTTATCGCCTGCCAGACAGACAATGAACCATTAATAGATTCTGACCTTTTATTGGATATGCAAAAACAGGCACCAGCGCAGGAACGACATTTGTGGTTGAAAAATGGGGCAACCCCAAACCCCAAAGGACTTTATTGTATACATAACAAACCCATCCTACCCAAAAGCTTATTCAAAGCAGCTGCAATTGCGACACATGGGTGTGTCGACAGGGGGGATGGTATACGAGGTCTGTCAATAAAGTAACGGACCATTGGCTGGGAAAAAAAAACTGGCTTACCTGGAGGGTTGGAAACCTAATCACCCTTGAAGTACTCTCCTTGGGACTCCACACACTTCTCCCAGCGGTGTCGCCACTGTTGGAAGCATTCCAAAAACGCCTTTTTCGGGATGGCGCGCAGCTCCGCCGTCGTCGCAGCCATGATGTCCTCTCTTGTCTCAAATCGGGTTCCTTTTAATGGTATTTTAAGTTTTGGGAAGAGCCAGAAGTCGCAAGGGGCCATGTCAGGTGAGTAAGGCGCCTGTTGAACCACCGGAGTCTGGTTTTTGGTCAAATAAGTCTGAATTAAATGAGAGGAATGAGCTGGCGCATTGTCGTGGTGGAGGCGCCAATTTCCTCTGGCCCACAACTCCGGTCTCTTGCGCCGCACACCATCACGTAGACGACGGAGGACATCCCTATAATACTCTTTTGTTATTGATTGACCCTGTGGAGCGTACTCGTGGTGTACCACACCACGGGAGTCAAAAAAACCAGTCAGCATTACCTTTGTAATTACCTTCTTCGGTCTTGGCGACGTGGAATGCTTCCACTGTGACGACTGGAATTTCGTTTCCGGATCGTACCCATACACCCAGGACTCATCTCCGGTGATTATAGTGTCCATAAAGCTGGGATCAGTGTGAATGGAGTCCAGCATGTCCTGTGAGACTTCAACACGATGTTGCTTTTGCTCCGCCGTCAGCAACTTTGGCACGTACTTCGCCGCCACTCGTTTCATGCCCAGATCTTCCGTCACGATGGAATGTGCCGAAGTCCTGTTAATGTCCACTTCCTGTGCAGTTTCTCGGACGGTCACACGACGATCCCGCATAACCACAGCGTGCACTTTAGAAACGATCTCGTCATTTCGGCTCGTTGATGGCCGACCGTAGCGCGGCTCGTCCTCCACCGTTACGCGCCCGTCTTTAAACCGGTTGTACCACTCCTTAATCCGTGTGATGCTCATGGCTTCATCTCCAAAAGCCGTGTGGATTTTCCGAATAGTTTCTGCCTGGCTGTCGCCAAGTTTCTGGCAGAACTTAATGCAGTAGCGCTGCTCCAAGCGTTCGGCCATTTTCTCTCAGGAAAAAATCCGATGAGGGGGGTGGAGCGCTCCTCCCACAAGCCGTGCTCACAGGCGAATGACGTCACCGACAGGCATGGAAAAACTCACGCATGCGCATGAGGGTTCAACCTTGTGTGATGCAATCGCACGTGATTCAAATCCATATCATTTTTTTAAAAAATAAAATGGACCGTTACTTTATTGACAGACCTCGTATATGGTAGACCAATACTTTACTACCTATGGATTTAATTTATACTCAAAAAATTTTTGTAAAGCCTGTGTTACCTGATTGAAACACAACCCACAGGGAAGTATAAGACCCCGGAGAGGGCAATTCCCAAAACCACAGTATCCTTTTCAAATTGTCCATATGGACTTTATTGAACTAAATCGATGTGGACCTTATCAATACAGTCTAGTATTATGGAATACCAGAGACATTGTACAGTGATAATGGAACACATTTTGTAAATGAAGTTGTACAAAGAGTAGCAGAACACATGAAAATTAAGTTAAAACATCATTGTGCTTACCACCCACACAGTGCAGGATTAGTGGAAAGGACAAAGGGCACAATAAAAATAAGATTAAGGAAATGTATAGAAGAGACAAAACGAACCTGGATTGAATGTTTGGACCTAGTAAAATTGTATATGAGAATAACACCAACACCATCAGGGTTAACACCATTTGAGATACTTTATGGACGACCATATCGTCTACCAATTTTGACATGGATACTAAAACAGCAGATGAGGAACAAACATTAGCAAATTTTATGAAAAAGACATTAACACAGAAAGAGATAACTTAAACACATTTACTGCCGAATAATTTTGATCTTCCACAGGACGGCCTTCCAGTAGTCTAGCCAGGAGACTGGGTGTTCATCAGAGTGATTAAGAGGAAGAACTGGTCCAGTCCTCGTTGGGAAGGTCCATACCAAGTGCTGTTAACAACACCAACTGCAGTAAAGATAGCGGAGAGATCAACGTGGATACATCACTGTAAGATACAGCGTGTGTTGGCTGCCTCCACAGTGTAAGGGGAAGTCTGGCTACAAAGGGAGTCTATTTAATTAGTAATAGATTGTCTCAATGCCAGTGAAGCAGGGAGATCCTTGCACTATTAGGTGAGGTTGGTTAACAACACTGTATCCTAGCAATCATGACTGAACTACAGCAGACCCCGGAGCGGCGTGCTCAGCGCCGCCGCTGCCGGACTGTTGGTAGGGCAGCCGGTTGCGTTGTGATCTTAGTGTGTTTCGTGCTCCTCGGATTCCTGGCCTGGTGGTTGACCCAAGAATTGCAGCTCACTGTGGACGAGCCAGAGAACAACGCAAGCAACGTCAGAAGAGGTTTATTCATAATGTGAATGAGACAGATGGACACCCTCATATATACCATACTAATATGTGGTACAGATATGTTCATTTATTGGCTATGGAATTACGTTACTAATTGTTATGTTTGTTCGCAAATACCTATATCCTCAACACACCCAGCTCTGACGGCTAAACCGTACCCTGCTAGGGTGACAGAATGTCTTATCATACGGATGCATAATCAAACTGTATTTCGGGGGCAGCAGTTCTCAGCAAATCTGATAAGATGTAACACCACTTGCCTCAGTGCAACCACTTATATGATAGGGATTTCAACAGAGGACGTATAAGCGTGCCCAAGTGCTGCTCCATTGACTAGACTGAAGGGAAACGCAAAAATATCATCACGTTAAATTGTCATCACAACGGCCATTCCCAATTTGCTTTTACGGGACAGAGAATAAAACTGTAGGTAAAATTAAGAAACGTCTGTGTACCCAAACGTATGTTTTATCAAATAATTTAAGCCTAACCAAAACATAATATGTGGATGGTACTTATCTTCATCACATTGGACGGGGATGTAATTATACAGGCTCCTGTCCATGGGGAACGGATGAATCATGTGCTTATGTTAGTAAGTTTTTGCTACCACCTGTAAATGGTACTCCGGTGTATGATGACATCTATTGGCTTTGTGGTTCCAGACTGTACATGAGTCTCCCACCAAATTGGGGTGGTGTGTGTGCACCTACCCAGGTGACTGACCATACATATGTGGTAGGACCTCCACAGAGAAGAATGGCAGCACCAGACGGAGGAGATTGATATACCCAGATGTGTTACCACATGATCACATGTGGGGCTCGGATGTACCAAAGGACCAAAAATTGTGGTCTGTAGGAGATAAAATAGCACATTCATTGTTCCCCTGGATAGGAGTGGGAAAAAATTCATTAATGATTGAAACTCTGAATTATCGATTGGGTCTGTTCATGAATGTAACTGAAAAAATAGTAGCAGCTCAAAACACTGAAATAGATGCTTTACGTACCATGGTGATGCAAAATCCCATGGTTTTAGACTTGCTTACTGGTTCACAGGGAGGAGTTTGTGTTCTGCTGAACACAACATGCTGTACTTTCATCCCAGACTCCATTCATTCAGTGGATATGCAGGACGCATTGGAAGAGCTGAATAAACTTCGTGATGCAATGCATAAAGACACCCTAGCCGTGAACCGGTGGAATCCCTGGTCCTGGTTGACTTCAGGACCATGTTGGCAGTTACTATTGAAAATGGTGACACCAGTTATTATAGTCCTAATTCTGATTGGACTTTGCATGTGTTGTGTGATCCCTTATATCAAAACAATGGTTGGCAAAATGGTGTCAAATACATTTGTACAGTGTAATCTGGCCTTCCAACAAACTATGCCAAAATATCAAGCATTGAAACAGTCAGACCTTAGTGGAGAAAACTATAATGACTGTACTGAGAATTATGATGATATTGAAAAGCTCACAACTCCAGTTCAAGCTTGAACTGTTGACGTGATGAGTTAACACACTCTTAGCCTATGAAGCTTTAGCTGAAAATGTAATAAGACAAGTGGTGTAGTCGAATAATACAGAAAAACGGTTCATTTATACCAGTCAGCCGAAGTGACGTGTGGTGGTGGTGTGGTGATAACAGAATCTTTGACAGACGGCCAAGAAATGTGTCAGGTTATTGTGCATTTATATCATTATTGTTACCAGTTAAAGCCATGCCCATGACACCTGAAGAAGTCATGACATATACAGCCTCTCTCATTCCTGAAGACTGGCAGAAAGGCATAACCAGACATAGAGTAAAAAGAGATTGGAAAGGAGTGGGAGATCCAACATATATTGATGCGATAGGAGTCCCCAAAGGAGTGCCTACTGTGCTTTAGTGTCCCTACTCCTCCCAGTAAAAGCCATTCCCATTTTAGCCAAGGACTTGTTGACGCACCTAAAGTCTGTGGTGCCTGAAAATTGCAGCTGAAAATCTGAATAAGAAGTGGTTGCTTAGTAACAATTGTTTACTTTTAGGTGAAGATGTAATACTGTTGGAATGCATGATAAACAGAGGGGAATGTTGGAGTTATTCTGTAGATACACTGTTTTATTTTATCATGCATGTTTTGTGTTCTCTGCTCTGGTAGAATGTAGTTCTCTCTGCTCTGATGAAGTGTACTGTACTGATGTGATGGGTGAAGGTTACTTAAGATATGTGACATGACGTGCTTCTGCAAGTTGTGGTATCTCTGTGTGCACGCTAAGCTCTTTTTCAGGACATGTGAAGATGACCCAGGCAGAATGCAGCCATAAGCGGAGCAGTGAGATAAAGAATAGAGAATTGAATGTTCCAACCACAGTGTGATTATGATACATTAGTCCTTGTGTCAGAAGAAGTGTGATTAATCGTTAGATGTCTTAAACACGTCTTAATCGAGCCCAAGATTAAAAAGGTTCTGAAAGTCCTGAATGTATTGTGCAATCAGCGGTTCTGTGGCAACAGCTCACGCGCTATCACTCCTCCCCTTAGGAGCTGTACCGCCCATGTATGTAGGGAAGTCCTTAATAAAAAGAGCAGGAGCGCAGGCCAGACTTTAGTGTAGCTTTGGTGTACAGCCTGACTTGCACTCCTCGCGAGCTAAATTTGACTTTCTGTCTCACTGGTGGTTCTTGACTCTGTTTGTCTTGTTAAAGGTTTTATGAATGTTTGGAGGCGAAAATACCCAACAACTAATAAAGAGTTTTGGGGTGAAGTGTGTCATCTCCTGTCTGTAAATCCGTGCCATCACTTTTGAATGAAAGCTCAGAAGCTTTGTTGTCAGGCGGAGCAGGTTCGTTTCCCTCTGTCTGTCGGTCATCGGGATGTTTCTGCTCGTTCTAAAACGTGCGTCACACACTGAAAAATGCAGAGAATTGCCGAGTGAGACATTTTCCGGAAATGCACATGATGTAATAGTGCACCCCCCCCCCCCCCCCGCGCCTTTTTAAGCATTTTCCTTATTTTGCCTTTCAGCTTCTGGAGGGGCTCAGCCCCCCATACTCACCAACTTTTTCAGCATTTTATTTTTAGGAGCGGCGGAGTAACGTAGAGGAGGTCTCACCCAGGGAGTTATTCAGTGTAGACCCGCCACTGTCCAATGGCATTTTGAAACTGGCTTCAGTGCCTTATCAGTCATTTCGATATGTCTACTCAAAGTTCTGTTTGATTTTGTATGCAAATGACACCAAAAGCTTTTTTTTACAGTATAATACATGTACAACTATTGATTCTAGACCTCCTATGAGCTCCTGGTGGCTCCCACCGGCTCTCCTGGCAATCCACTCAAAACCGAAACCTGCATTCTCAGCCTGCATCGCAACAAACGCTACTTTTGCTTCAAATTTTTACCCTGATGGAGCACAATCAAACACGTTTCAAGCTGTACTCACTAGGATGACCCTGTTTAAAAATGTTTGAACATGACTGAAGCTGTTAAGACTATGAACATCCAGAAGTGGCCGCGTAATGACACTATTTTGGCGAATCGGGCTGAAATTTTTGAACAGCTTGAAAATGAACTGTAAACCACTCCAGAGGTGTTATCACGTTACAAAAACAGCATTTTCAGTTTTAGAAGTGTTTATTTCTTGCTAGCTTTTACATTATAATATGAGAAACATGTTATATTTACACATAAACAAAGTGGTTTTGGAGCGCCAGAGAGAGACCAGCCAGTGATGTCATGGTTCTGCTCTATTCTAATTAGCTGTCACCCCCACCCCTCAAAAACAAACAAGCAAACAAACAAAACAGATTTGCATGATTCATGTCATAAAAATAGGAAACAGAATGTGATATTTTAACCTCTTAAAATAGGTCAAGATTAACCATCTTTGAACTTGTCCAAGGTGTGTGTACCAAGAATGTTCCCCGTAAATTTGAAGACTCTGGCAGTAATACAACTGGACTTATGCTGAGCACGGACAGATGGACGGCTGATGCATGGATGCAAAGCCTTCACATTACCAGATGGCCATGTTTTGATGGCCTCATGTAAAAACAAAAATCAAAACACTGATGTGGACTCGCTGGTGAGCCCGTGGGGCCCTGAGGGTTAAACTGACACTGCAGTGATATGATCCCATTCAAAATCAACTGTATTATTACTGATCTTCTTGATTTAACACTACATAACAGTGTTGATTTAAAACTGTTTAATGGGTAAACTACAGAAAAGTTAAGTAATGTTGCATTTATTAAATAGATAAACCAATACAATTGAATTTTATCCCTTCAATTTACAGGAAAATTTGATCCAGCATGCCATTACTTGGAGAGTTTGCTTGTTTCCACACATTCCACATCCTTTTGTTTCCCTTCATTTGAGCCACCTTTGCATATCATGAGGCAACATTCAGAATTCTGATGTTGACACTCCCATGAGTCTTTTGTCGAAGGGCTTATTCTCCCTTGGTGGAGGGACATGCACTCTACTGAGTGTCCTTCTAGTTAAGAGCACAATTCTCCCCTTGCTTCCAAGAGCCTGGGCTTTGTGTTTCTAGGAGGGTACTGTCATGTGGGGGCAGTTCCTCCCTGAGTCCTGGCCCAGTCCTGGAGCTGCTCAGCTACATGTTGGATTCAGTATAGATTCTTCTCCAACTCGAGGTCCCGTGTGGTTCAGACATTCTTACAGTTTTTGTTGTTTGTTTTTGGCACGCACACTAAGCAAGCAACCATGGACACCATCAAGAAGAAGATGCAGCTGCTGAAGCTTGCAGAGGAAAACGCTTTGGACAGAGCTGAGCAGGCCGAATCAGACAAGAAAGCAGCTGAGGACAGAAACAAACAGGTTGGCATTGTTCTTATACTGCAGCTGTGCCATTTGGCACAATTCACAGGAAGAATAAGATAAAGGGAAAATTTCACATTGAAATAGTTCAGAGAGTGCAGCAATAAACAGCCTTGATTGCATAAACTTTACACAAATGTGTGGAATATTTCATGTTGATGTAATTTACACGTATAATATGATAATATTTAGTTGTACATTGAGGTGTCTCATGTGCAGTTAGGGTCAGATTTTATTGCAACCAAATCTCTTCTACTGCATGTGGACCTAAACCAGCTTGAAGATATCCTGATGATGCTGCAGAAGAAACTGAAGGTCACCTGGGATGAGTTGGACAAGTACTCTGAAGCCTTGAAGGATGCTCATGAGGAACTAGGATTAACTGAGAAGAAAGCCACAGAGGTGAGTTTGGGCAAAAACTGAAACATAAAGGGGACTCTTTATAAGCTCTGACCTCTAATCACCGCTGTGGTCTCCTTAAACCACCACCAATCCCATCAGACTGGTACACTCACTGATGAGATTATGATCCAGTCAAATAAAAGACACCAATATGGACTCCCAATTTTTAAACAAAGATGGAATGAAAACAATAAAAAAAGTTGTGCCTTTTGGAACTTGTTAATGGTTAATTTGTTGGTAAGAAAGCCTAGTAATAAATATTTTAAAAACAGTGAGGAAATAGGAAAAAGTTTTTTTTTTTTCCTGAGTGAAAATTTTGACTTTGTGATCACAGTATTTGCAAAAAAGCAATATTTAAGGCAAAAAAAAGTCAAAGTTAAGGAGACAAAAAAGTCTCCTTAAACTTAAATTTCTATATTTCAATGGTTTATCATATTCTGCCATATAAAGTCAGAATATGATCTCTGTGTGAGCATGATGATATGCTGTCAAAACTGGTTTTCTCAATGTTATGAAGTTTAAAAAAAATCAAATGTATGTCATCATTTTGACTGTAAGTCACAACTAGGAAATAAGATCTATATTGTCATATGCACAGTAAAACAAAAACAGCGGTTCCAACAATGGAATTAAAATTATACAACAATAATAAAGCAGAATAACAACCCCTATTTAAAAAAGACTTAAATGCTCCATGCCTCATCAGTCAATGGGAACAATGGAGAGAGAGAAGAAATGTTGAACATATTATTCACAAGTCTAATGGCCTGTGGGTAGAAGCTATTTATGAGTCTTGTTGTCCTTGATTTCACACTCCTGTAGTGTCTCCCTGACAGCAGAAGTGTAAAAAGACCATGTTGTGAGTGTATACTGTGCTTGGTAATGGTGTAGGCCCTCTTGATGTCAGTGTGAGGTGACAAATGAAGCTAGAGATGCACAACTAACACCAAATTGTAGCTGAATCTGTACTGATTGAGTAAGGTGTCATCAGATTTGATGTAGCTTCAAATGTTATGGAGCTAGATCCAGAAGAAAACCGCCATTACCGAAAAATCGTTTTTATACAATAACTTTTGAACTAATAAAGACATAATTGTTATGTCGGACGCGGTCGGAGCACCGACCCAGCGTTTGACAGGACCCAGCATAAAATAAGCAGAGCACGGTTCAAAAGATAACAGAATTTAATAATCATAGTGAGTTTAGTGATAAACAACCAAAAATGTCCGCGGTCTGGTGAGGTTCTCAGCAGCGCAAACGGTCCGGAGCCACAGCAGTTCAGACCCAGGGACTCCGCCGACACCCCCCAGGTGCCTGCGACAAACCGAGTCTGTGAAGAAAGAAAACATGAGGTGAGTCCAACACTCTCCACCCAGAGAGACACAGCTCAAAGGTGCACACAATCAGCAAACACTTCCTGGCTTAAATATATATCAGCTTCTCACCCTGCAGGCACGGAACAACTCAGTTCAAAACTCCACTGCAGCAGAAGCTGATTAGACAATTAGCATAACGTGACAGCTCACTAACACAAGGTGTGAGGGACACCAAATCCACTGTCATTACTTCATAAAAGTCACCAAAACCAAATTACCTCAGGAAGTGTTGAAGAGCGTGAGACCTCACCCAATCCTCCTTCACAGACTGTGGCGTCAAACCTGGAGCGGTCTCTGCGTCTGTAATGGTGAGATTGTTCTCCCGACGCCGATCTCACACCTGCTCACAAGGTCGAGTCTCTGGCAATCACACACTGTGCATTCAAGGTTTAAGTGCAGCAATCTCTGATCAAGACAGAATACACCACAGCTGTGAGTCCTGACGACCTGCACGTGAAAACAAGCCTCAGGTGTTCAGGGTGAGGTCCTAATACTCAGCCACTCAGTCCTGAATGCATACCACCTGGTGGGAGAAACAGAAAACAACAACCAAGCCAGCCAAACACCCCAGCACACAACAATAAAAGTGATTCCAAGTTCTAGTGGTATGTTTTCATGGTCAAGGATGTCAAATATAAAGGAAAGAAAAGTGTATGTATCATAGTTTTGGTTGTAACACTGAATTGTTGAATAGATCACTGTGCCAAGGAGGGAATCTCTTTAGGGTCAGTGACCCTATGGCCTTGTTTAGAGAAGTGTTTCATAAATGTTAAAAAAAATTCATATATTTGCAGTTTAGTTGAATAATAAATTGAATTTTGTCTTTTATTTGTTTTTGTCTATAAGCACATGCAATATCAATATCAGTGCTCAGATGACAGTAGCTTCTGGGAAAGGTGCAAGTTGCAATAAACTGTGATGCCAAGCACTAAGGATACATGCTATCCAGTCACAGCAGATGAAACCTTTTTTGCTACTGAGCAAACATCATTGTTAGACTTTTTTAGGTTCAATGATTCCAAGGCGTGTAGATGTAATGGCATCAGTGACCCCATGGCCTTGGCAGAGGTTTGCACTCTCTGAGTGCTTCTAGTTCTTTCCTGATACGCAGTTACTGAAGAGACAAATATTCGGATTTTGAACTGCACGCCACTAAACGTCCCGACATTGGAGAAGAAGAAGGAAGTGATATCAGCGCCGGAACCATTATCTTAATAGTCCCATTAATTTATGGATTACTTTATGGATTTTTACAGGCTACTGACAGCCCCGTTTCCACCGAGTGGTTCGGGTCAGTGATGCATGGTTTTTATGTGTCAGAACGGTTAATTCTCACCGGCAGAATACTTTGGATTGGCAGGTGGAACACTTATATTGACGAGTGCGGATGCACGGTGTCTGCAGCTTCTCAACTCAACACGGAGGCAAAACTGAGTATTTACACATTATTTTATTTTATTGTTTTGTAGAGCATGGGATAATTTCGTTACGTGCAGACTGAGACGTTATGAGCAGATGACGAGCTATGAGTCTTTTAAAATGCGGCGCAAAGGCAGCGCCCTCGGTGGAACAAGAGGATCCATTCACAGCAGAGACTCGATCCATCAGCCGCAGACACAATTAACGGATTACACCTGTAGTTGACCTTGCCTGTCCTGGATCCGTACAGCCGAGACTCGACCCATCATAGACTTTTCTTCAGTTAGGACAAAGAATTAAATTATTTTCAGATGTTTTCATCAGACTAAAGATGATCTCACTGAAATGGACAGTTAAGACTAAAGATGATCAGATCATATATTTACTCCTTGTGTGAATGGTTTTAATATTTAATAATATGTTACACTACTAATGTACAGTACATTGACTGTATTCAAGAAGGAAACAATATTTATTTTAAAAATAGCTGATATTTTCAGTCCCTCGTGACATTTTTCAGATTTGAAATGTATGTATCTGTTTCTCAGAAAAAATCATAAATAAAAAAATCCACACTTCCTCATCACTTTTTTCTGATGTCACAGATACTAAAACTATTTTTATTTCATCAGTTGATTATGACCAAAGAACTTGCAAAAAAATAAAAAGTTTATCATCTCCAACCGCATGCCAAAATTGGCTGCATTATTTATTTATTTTTGTAAATTATTTTTATTTTATAATCACCATTCTGTGTTCTGAACTCTGCCAGTATCATCACTGTTGTAGCCAGCACAGCCTCGCTTCGCCGTAATTAAATAAATACATTAATGTTTTCTCAACTAAAACGAGGTTTGAACTGGACAAAGACTGCTTTCACTCCTGACTGAAAGATTCCTGGTTCCAACTGGAGATAGCTCTGAAACTCTCCTTTCCAGATGTTCTGTTCTGGGGATTCTAATTGAAAGCTCTTCAAAGGGGTCTTTGAAACCTGCATCAGTGAAACTCTAGTCAGTGTAAATTAGACGACATTATAATTGCCTCATGTCAAGGCCGGAAACCTTCCAGATCCACCAGCGTGCCTCTTCCAAGACAAGATGACCATAAAACTGTCTTGACAATCACTTTTCGCCACAGGTCTAAGTGAAGAAAAAGGCCTTTGAATGAAAAAAAAAGAACAATTACTCTACATATAAAAATTCAAAAGTTTTCTTGTTGTTTATTCAAGCAAATGCTTTACATATATTCCATGTAACGACATGGGTTCATTGTAACTGCTGTTGTGTTGAATGTGATTTTCTTGTCTGAATTATTAATATTTTGCAGGTGGAATATTCTGTTTAACCAAATGGTGTGTTTAGGATGTGTAAGTAACTTTAATAACGTTATATTAATTCAAAAGTATCTTACAACAAAGTGTGTGAAGACATAGGTAATGTTTTTAAATAGTTCACTGATTTTATGTCTGCCCTCTCTAAATATGGAGTTTTTCTGTGAAATTACACATCCACAGAGGTGGAGTTAATGATGCAAGTCCCCCTTTAAAAGTTCCAAAACAGAGCTTCTCCACCCCTTCAGCAACCCCGCTCGGCAACTAATTTTGTGGCCTGTAGCCTTGTGTAGCTAAGCTACCACATGGGTTTCTTTGTTCATTCTAACATTAACAAGTTACAAGTCACAACTCTTTTTAAAGCTCGTCAAGTTGTTTTTGTAAGATTTTGTAAGATAACTTCCTAGTGGAACTTTTCAGAATAAGAGCAAATCTACAGAAACGCGACTTTTCCTTTTTTTTTTTTGTAACTTTACAACGCCGCTCTTAAAACTTTAACTTTTTCCAGCAATTTTTGGGGTTTGCCAATTTTTTATCCGCGGGTATGGCCAGGTCGCAGCTCCACTCACCGCCTTAACCTCCCCAAAAGTCTCCTTCCACTGGACACCTCCAGTAGACAACACATTCCATACACTCAAACACCGTTTCTCCACAGCACCGATACTCACTCAACCTGATACTGAGAAAATTTTTTTTGCTGAAGTTGATGCATCAGAGCTAGGGGTGGGCGCAGTGTTGTTCCAGAGGACTGTGGAGGACAATCGGATGCACCCATATGCCTTTTACTCCCAGCGCCTAACACTGGCCCAGAAAAATTACAATGTAGGCAATCGGGAATTGTTAGCTGTTAAAGAAGCCCTGTCAGCATGGAGACACTGGCTGGAGGGAGCTGCAGTCCCATTCATTGTATGGATGGATCATAAGAACCTGGAATACATCAGAACAGCAAAACGCTTAAAACCCCAACGGGCCAGGTGGGCTCTGTTCTTCGCCCAGTTTCAGACCACAATTACCTTCCGTCCAGCAAAAGGAACAACAAACCAGACGCCCTGTCCCGGATTTACCTGCCTAGTACATCCACAACTTCAGAAACTCCAGGCTCCATTGTCCTGTAATCTACGGTTGTGGGGTCCCTGACGTGGGAGGTGGACAAAGCGGTCCATGAGGCTCTGTCTCACCATCCTGACCCCGGCGGAGGACCTTTCATGTTTCACGACTCAAGCCTGTCCATTCCAGTGACCTCTGTCCTCCCAGACCTGCTCCTCCTCCTGACCGAATCATTGATGGCCATCCCGCCTGGTCTGTCACTAAAATCCTGGACATCCAGTGCAGGGGTCGGGGCTACCAATATCTGGTGGACTGGGAGGGTTATGGACCAGAGGAGTGCTCCTAGGTGAAGAGGAACCTTATCCTGGACCCTTCTCTCCTGAGGAACTTCTCCCAGCGTCCGGGACTTCTTCCCGTGCAAGGCGCCAGGGGGCTCCCGTTGGAGGGGGGGGGGTGTAATGTCAGGATTTCCCCCGGATCCTGGTTTTAACTTTGTCTTTTAACCAGTGTCATATGTTAGTTTCTCTAACAGTTATTTTTCACACCTGGATCAGATGAGTGATTATTGACAGACTGTTTAAAAACTGACTTTCTATTCAGCAGTTGCCAGATACTTGTGAGCATTGCCAGACTTTGCCAGACTCTTTTAGACCTTCCAGGTTCTTCCAGAGCCATGATACATGACCCAGACCATTACCAGGAGGACCAAGCCTGATCGCCTCTCTGTGACCTTGACCGCGTCTTCCTGCTGTGTGCTTAAGACACCCGAGCTTCCCGCAGCTAAACTTCAGGTAACCTGGCCTCCCCTCTAATTCCCGTATTAGAGTGGTGTCTTTCCTGGTGTTCCAGATGATTATTGCGCAACTCCCATGATGCCCTGGCTCCTGGTTCCTGGCTACCTGCACAGCTATGTCACTTTGGAACTCCTCGGCTCTCTGCTCAGTGCACGACTCTGCCACACGCCAGTTAATTTCCTCCTCATCTTAGTGGGATCCCGTTCTCACTCGTTGACTGTCTGTGACTGCTATGATAAAGAACTGTTCTAAGAACTCTTCCTAAGAACTGCATGACCTCTGATATCAAACAATTAAGAACTCAGCTGTGTCAAGTTTTGCTTAATTGGAACTGCGTCACATGCAGCACTTGACCTCTGGATACAATTTATGAACTGTGAACAATTCTTGAACAGTAAACCTTATTTCTTAAGAAGATAACATTATTTCCTGACCTCCAAAGCAACCTGTGTTAATCCTTTGGTGAACTGTGACTGTTTTGAGGCTCCAGTGTTACGAGTGCAGTCACTCGCCCTGTGTGTCTTTAGTTCCTGGTTTCTGAGGTAAGCGTTCCACCTGGTCCTGGTCCTTGAACCTTAGGATAATGCAGCTTCCTACTTTCACCGCCAGGAGGCGGGCCATCTCTCTATACTGCAGGCACCCCAGGGCAGCACCTTTTATTTATTGTTTATAAATAAATATATTTTCCTTTGTACTCCTTCCGTGTCCAGCTCCCTACATTTGGGTCCATTGCCCAGTTACGTCCGGACCCCTAACCATAACACATATATTTGTTTGATAATTTTCTTAATAATAATTGGCTTCAATATACATCACTAAATTCAAATCAGATTTATTTACTTAATTCCTTAAGCGTTATTTCACGGCTTTCTTTCAACGTCTCATGAATAACAAAATGTGTCCATAAATTAACTTATTTAATTAATCACTGTCCAGACTCAAAATCCCAGTAAACTGTTCATTTTCTTGTATATTTGTAAATAAAATGTAAATATTTCAACTGTGGTTCATTGTGTTCAGATGGAAACTTTTGGTCAGTATTGTAGAACTTACTACTTTAATGATTTGAGATTGATTAATTGATGGTTGTGTAAAGTTCCTGGTCTTTTATAATAAAACCAAGTGGTGCCCTGAGAGGACCTTTCAATATTAAAGATTAATAAATCTTAATATTCAAATTTCCTTATATTTCTGGTCTGCCCATTTGATTCAAATAAGTATTAAATCTTAAAATGAGGTCAGTCCAATTTAATTAAATTTAGGATTTTAATCATTCCATTTGCTACATATTATTGGTGCCTCCGTGTGAAGTGCCATTAATCCCAAATTATTAAATTAAGTGATTTAATTTCACTACACTGTTGTCAGACCGAAGGTTTTGCTCCAAGGATAGTCTCCCTCATTGTGGTCTAAATAAGGCTCAAAACTATAAGGCTGTGTCCCCCATAGCTTCTTCAGAAACATTTTCAGACTGGACTTAATAAAAAGAGCTCCAGACTAGAAAAAAAATCGTCCGAAAACAGCTCGACCGCCGCTGTGTTTGCAATTGATTTGGGCTAAAATCAGCAGGTCCCGTTCTGATGACGTAGCAACAATATGGCCGCGGCTGAGGGTTGAAATGGAGCGCAGGCTTGTTTATCCTTCACCTGCGCACTTACGATTGACTTTTATTGTTCAGGATTTTTTTAAAGTATCAACATTTCATCATTTTTAGTGATTATTTGTTCACATTGTTTGGTGTCACCTACACTTTAAGTGAAATGCTTATTGGACATTACTACTTTTGAAAAAAAAAAAAAAAAAAAAAAAAACTTTTCCAAGTCAACGTTTGTGACTTTGCAAGTTAACTGAAAATAATATTTTTTCCCAATCAAAAGTATGAGGGGCAAAAGTAAATTTTCAAAGTAAATATCTTTGACACTAAAATCATATTTTAGTTCAGATGTCAAAGTTTTACCATTATGAAAGGATCAAAATTATATGATAAAAGTCAACGTTTAAGCTTTCAAAGTTGAAACATATAAAGTCAAACTGTTGACTTTCTCAGACAAAATGATCATATAAGACAAAAGTGTAATTTTCTCATTTCAAATTATATCACAACTCTATTTCAAATTTGACTTTGGAAAAGTCCATTTACCCTGTTAAATTCCATGAATTAATGAATAGACAAATTAATGCGGCACCCCCTAAAATAATTAATGTTCTCATCTCATAACTTGTTAGATTTAAAGGGCAGATAAAGAAAATAAAATGATTCAATGTTTGCTGGTTTGATGCACCAGATCAATCCAAAAATCAACTTTGTTTTTTTCTTATGTAATATAGCATTGACTTGTCTGCCACCTGCTGAACATATCTGGGCTGGATGGGGGAATATTCGTATATTCACATGCATGAAAGAAATTATGAGCAGGTGTGGTTGATGTCACATGTAGCTTAAAATGAGCTTGTCAGTTTCTTTTAGCAGGGGTGGTGGTCAAGTGGTTAATGTGCTTTGTTTCAGTGCAGAAGGTTCTGGGTTCAAATCCCACCCCTGCCACATTTCTCCATGTAATGTGGAGTTGCGTCAGGAAGGGCATCTGGCGTAAAACCTGTGCCAATTCAACATGCAGATCCACCTTGGATTTGCTGTGGCGACCCCAAGTGCAAACAAGGGAACAGCTGAAGGGACTTACTTTGTCAGTTTCTTTTATTACCAAAGCCAATGTCTGGCCACCAAGACAACCTCTGGTTATATAACTCAGGAGTCATGTCAAATACGTATCATTTTAATTCAACAACATTTCCACTTTCAAGTCAGAATTGTGATATACAAAGTCAAAAATAAACTTAACGCATGATTATCATTATGCAACTTTTGTTACTGACACTGTAGTAATAAAACAACTCATCCTTTTTTATCAATAAGAATTGTGAGACAAAAATTAAAATTCCAGTTCTCTCAGTCAACATTTTGATATTATAAGACACCGTTGTGTTTTGTTTTCTTTATTTGGCCATGTATATTAAAAACCAGGATAACACATGAAAGTGGAATGACACTTAAAATCTGTGAGATATTTTATTATTCAAAAATAAGGAAAAAAAAGGCAACATTTCCACTTTCTAAGTGACAACTGTGGCCAAGTCAAAAATGACCATTATATTAATGTAACGGAGGCCAGCAGGTATCGCTGTGCAGATGTAGTTAGTAAATCTCACTCCCAACAGCTCAAAAAGGATTCTCTGGTCACAAGGCCAGAGCCCTGGGTTTTAGCCTTCTGGTTAGAGAGCCCGACTCCCATGCCGGAGCTTGTGAGTTCGCGTACCGAGGGGAGCGAATGGGCGGAGTCATAACACCACAACGCAGAGTGCAGCCGCTACAATGGTGCTGTGTACCCGGATGGGAGTGAGTTTAGGGGGGTGAGTGTAACGGAGGCCAGCAGGTGTCGCTGTGCAGATGTAGTTAGTAAATCTCACTCCCAACAGGTCAAAAAGGATTCTCTGGTCACAAGGCCAGAGCCCTGGGTTTTAGCCTTCTGGTTAGAGAGTCCGACTCCCATGCCGGAGCTCGTGAGTTCGTGTCCCGAGGGGAGCGAATGGGCGGAGTCATAACAACAACGCAGAGTGCAGCCGCTACATTAAGTAAATATTTAAACTTTACAAGTACTTGTAAGATAACTAAGAAAAAAAAAAAAAAAAACTAAAAAAAATTCAGTTTTAAATTTAAACATTTAATTAAATTAATTTATTTAATTTATATAGCACCAAATCACAACAAAGTTGCCTCAAGGTGCTTCACACAAGTAAGGTCTAACCTTACCAACCCCCAGAGCAAACAGACAGGTGACAGTGGTAAGGAAAAACTCCCTCTGATGATTTGAGGAAGAAAACTCACGCAGACCAGACTCAAAGGGGTGACCCTCTGCTTGGGCCATGCTATAGATACAATTGACAAAACAATTTACAAAACAAATATACAGGAAATGTTGCTGGTGCACAGGACGGGAGGGTTGCAGAGGTAGACATCACACCCATCTCTGAATGGAACCGCACCTCAAACAGAGAGAAAAATCAGAATCAGGCATCAGAAAGAAATCAAATACAGCATAATTTGTCAGCACTAAGCAACAAGAAAAACAGAAGAAATACTAAGGTGATCACCAGCCACTAGCCCTAAGCTTCACTAAAAGACCCAGACTTTAGATAAAGTTGCTTCGTTTCCTAATAAAATTAATTTAAAAGGGTAGTCCTGCACACTGAGACCGCAAAGCCTGGGCCGATACGTAAGGTTTAATTAGGTCATCTAGGTAGGGAGGTGCCAGTCCGTGAACAATTTTTTAGGTTAGTAGCAGAACCTCAAAATGTGATCTCACAGGGACAAGAAGCCAGTGAAGAGACGCCAAAATGGGTGTAATGTGGTCAAACTTTCTGCTTCCTGTCAAAAGTCTGGCAGCGGCATTTTGAACCAATTGGAGACCCCTAATGCTGGACAGCTGTAAACCAGAAAATAGAACATTGCAGTACTCCAATCTAGAAGAAACAAACGCATGAATCAGGGTCTCAGCATCAGCCATAGACAGAATGGGACGAATCTTCGTTATATTTCGCAGATGGAAGAAAGCAGTCCTTTAGGAACAGATCCAGAGGTTAATGAGAGAGTAATAGTTTCCAGCACAGTCAGCCCAAGAGTGGGCCACAAGTCCTTAAGTAGTTTTGTTGGTATAGGATCAAATAAACAGGTTGTGCTTTTTGTAGACATTACGAGTTTCATCAGTATGCCTAGTGAGATACTATAAAATTCTGTAAATCTAGATAATACCTCAGTAATGGCGCCCACCTTAATCGTAGGGTGTAGTGGCTGGGTTAATGCTTGCTGGGATATGTTTAACCTAATGTTTTCTATTTTCTTCCCTAAGTAATCCAGGAAATCTTGTGCTGTAAAAGGAGAGCGAACTACAAGTGGTTGTCCATGAATAAGTGTTGCCACCATGTCTAACAAGAACTTTGAGTTATGCTTGTTTTTGTTGATCAAATCAGAGTAATAGGTCCGCTTTGTAGCCAGTAATGCATGCTTATAGTGTTGTGTGTTGGGGGGGCGTGGCTGGCTGTTTTGGTGTTCTTTTCTTTTCTTTGCTCTCCAGGTGGCATGAGGGCTGATTTGTCTGTGGAGAAAGTGCTGGCTGAAGAGTCCTCACCCTTATTAGCGTCATGTGGAACACCTGTGGCAGGGGCTCACGTGCAGCCTTGAAGACTTGCAGCTGGAGCGGATAATTGGATGGCGTTCTGCATATAAGTCGTGTGATTTGAGCAGAGCTGCCGGGAACTCAACCTTGTGACGTTTGTTTGTGAGACGCTGAGGACCGCGCCTGGGTTTGACATATCGAGCCCGTGAAGCAGGGAAGGGTGAGGACACATGCTGTCAGCACACGCTAAAGGTAATTAAGTGATTAAGTAATTGTTGATAGTATCTTGGTGCTTGGTTACACAGTAAATTGAGATTGTGAGGAGAATTGTGCAGCTTGCTTCTCACTGCGGTGGCGTGCAGGATAAGTGATCCTCCACTTGTTGTGAGGGGCTGCTCATTTGCATAAAGTTAAAAAGAAACATTGACCTGAGTGTGTTGCTGATAGCGTGTGTTATGTGAAAGATAGAGTTGTACCTGCTGACTCACCTCACCTTTTCTTTGCTCCACAGAGAATCGGTTTGTCGTGTCCACCTGGGGGGTGTTTGTCGGTGGTAGTGGGTCCAGGAGCGCCGGGCTTTAATCCTTGCGGGCGCTGGAGAACGTGCCACTTATTACTCCACCAGAGGGACGCTTTTTATGTTTTACATTTGTAAGCACAGGTGAAAAAATAAATTGTTTCTGTTGGGAACCGCCTTCTGGTTATTTTTACCGCTGGGTTCTGTCAGACGCAGGTCCGCTCCTCAACCCGCGTCGACACATAACATATAGTCTAAGATAGCATCACGCCACGCAAGGTGGAATACTTCTAATTTTGAACTACGCCATTTCCATTCTAGATCTCTGTATCTGTTCCTAAATGTTTCAAATCTGCAGTGATTAACCCATTACTTAAGAATCTGTTGGGGAAAGTGTAGTGACACGGACCCACAACAGGGGGCGCAAATGAACGGTCAATAGATGAGCCAAAAGGTAACAATTTAATGTTGTGAATGTGCACGACTATACAGACAATCTCAGAATATGATAGCAGTCAATACACAAAGGTGACGTGTGGGCAGGCTCGAGGATAGAAGACGTCTGTCCTGAGAAGAGCCGGAACCACACGATTTCCGCCGCCACCGAACCTGGTGAATACTGGAGCCGCCAAGTACCGAATTCCCAGGTGATCACCGTCCCCACCTGTCGGATCTGGTAGTG
This sequence comes from Thalassophryne amazonica, assembly GCF_902500255.1. NCBI lineage: Eukaryota > Metazoa > Chordata > Actinopteri > Batrachoidiformes > Batrachoididae > Thalassophryne > Thalassophryne amazonica. Next base: position 68,269,337 of record NC_047104.1, on the reverse strand, counting down.
CTGGTGAGGAGCACAAACAGTGAGATGTGGGTGTGTGCACACCCAGTAACAAAAACAGTCAGAAGGTGGAAAGTCACCTCCACCTCTAATCACACACTCGTGCAGCTCCTGATAACCACTTATCTGGTTGGAGTGTGAGCGAAGCCGTCGCTGATCACACCAAATGCCAATCCCACAGATAAGGAAACACTTACAGGAAAACAGCTGCAAAGAAGTTCAGACTATTAGTCTGTTTTCAGTTTAGCAGAGAATTACCTTCACAGGTAGATGATATCTCGGCAATGAGAATAATCTCTTTGAGCCACTGCAGTCTGCTTTTAGAAAATATCATTCCACAGAGATGGCTCTCACTAAAGTGGTGAATGATCTTCTGCTTGTAATGGATTTGGACACCACTATGGTTCTTGTGCTGTTAGAACTCAGTGCTGCATTTGATACCGTGGATCATCATATTCTACTTGATAGGCTGGAAAATCATTTTGGGATTACTGGGAGTGCCCTTGCATGGTTGACAAAATACTTACCAGTCGTTCTCACTGTGTTTTGTACAGTAACGCTATCTTTAACCTTAGTAACATGAAATTTGGGGTTCCACAGAGATCCGTCTTAGGTCCCCTGCTTTTCTCCCTTTATATAGCACCCCTTGGGCACATAATGTGGCGTTTTGGGATTACCTTTCACTGCTATGCTGATGATACTGTTATACATGCCGATAACTGCTGGTAATCTCATCCACATAAAATCCTTCGAAGAATGCCTTGCATCAGTGAAAAGCTGGATGTCTAGAGACGTCCGACTTTTAAACCACCTGCGAAATATTGTGAAGATTCGTCCCATCCTGTCTATGGCTGATGCTGAGACCCTGATCCATGCGTTTATCTCTTCTAGATTGGGCTACTGCAATGTTTTATAGTCTGGTTTACTGCAGTCCAGCATTAGGGCTCTCCAATTGGTTCAAAATGCTGCATCCAGACTTTTGACACAAAGCAGAACGTTTGACCACATTACACCCATTTTGGCATCCCTTCACTGGCTTCCTGTCCCAGTGAGATCAGATTTTAAGGTTCTGCTACTAGTCTATAAAACTGTTCACAGACTGGCACCTCCCTACCAAGCTGCAGTGCTGGGCACAGCTAACCAAAAAATTAGCTTAACAGATAATCAGCTAACTGAAAAGTTATCTTTTATAAAGCTAAACCGATAAACCACCCAAAAATTTATCTGAAGCTATAGATAATGATAACGTCCAGTATTGTCTCCGGTACACTTGCAGCTACTAACAAGCTGATTTTGAGTTTTGAGTTTTAACACCACAATCGCTTCTGGTAGCAGCAAAGGCAACTACAGACCCAAACAATGAGTCAGCTCTGTCTTTGAGCACCGTACTCACTACTGGAAGCTCCTGTTTACTACATAGCTTCCAACAAAGAAGCAGCTGAGAGGAGCAGCGAAGCTCAACTCTCTACTCAGTAATAGTCCGGCGGCTAAGGGACAAATTTTAGGGGAATCATGCACTTTTATACAAAAGCGCCAAAACTTTATCAGAGGTACTTTATAGTGTCCTGAAGTATATAAGATCGGGAGACACTGAATCCTATAAATGTCTACACTCTAAAAACTTGGGTTTAAGAGAATAACCATTTTCAGCCTTCTACAGCATATAATTCATGACAAACTCTTATCCAAATGTCTTTTTAAGTTCATAATATAAACTTGAAGGTTATGAAAAATGTATTAAGGCTAAGTAGGGATGCTTTGAATGTACTTCAGTGTGCTTACACTCTTAGAAAAAGCGTTAATCTAGGGAAAGTGACTAAATATTGTCTAACTCATTGTGAATATCAATATACCTACGCAATATAGCTGTTTGCGAGCATAGGGCAAAGGAAAGATGCTACTCATGCACTTTAACATATTTACACTCTAAAATAACAACAGTGTTTGAACGGAAAGAAATGCTTTTTTATTAATTACAAGAAATCAATTTTGTTTTTATGGCCATAACCATTATTATTGTTGTTATTATTATTTTATGTTATTAGTATTAAGACGATTATCACCATATTTTTTAACTGAAAACATTGTAAATACCTGGTTGGCAAACTTCCTAGATATGCACAAATGTTTCATGAATATTTTTAATGAACTACTCTCTACAGCTTTCATGCTAGGAAGATCACAGTGACCTAATTTTATGTCTCAGAGGTAGAGGCCTGTTAAAGATCCCTACAGGCCTGAAATGAGTCCTGTACCTTTCCATTTTGAAACATACCACCCTGCTAATGTATAAGGATGTAGGACGACGTATGACGCCGCACGACGTACGATACATGATCACATAAGCTCACTATAGCTTTTCACTAGTTGCAGTAACCATTCTCTACAGCTTAACAATGTCCAATCTTGATCACTGTGTTGTGTGTTGGGGGGGGTTTGGCTGGACAAGGTTGGGTTGTTTTGTGTTTATTTTCCTTCCCAGGTGATTTGGGGCTGTTCTCTGAGGAAAATGTGCTGCAAAAGAGTCTCTCTCCTCTGTTACAATGATTGGCTGCACCTGTTGCATTCTCGTGCGGCTCTCTATCAGGACAATCCACGACACCTGTGATGTTCACGTGCAGATCTGAGGACTTCCAGCTGGTACCAATGTAGTGATGAAGAACTACATTTAAACCAGCAGTGAGTTGGATAAGATTGCCGGAGAATACGACCTTGTGACGACCGTGTGGGGACACTGAGGGCCGTTTCAGAGTCTGACATCGCGCCTGTGAAGGCGGACGAGGGTGAGAGGCAAACGTTGTCAGCACACGACAGAGGTGAATATTCTGAAAAGTTTATCCGTGAATGTAAATTGGCGTTTATACGCAGCTATAAGTAATTATTGGTGGAAATTGTTTGGCGTGCTCCTCACGGCAGTGGCATGCGGATTAATGATCCTCCACTAGCTGTGAGCAGCAGCCTCTTTGAACTAAGTTTGAAACCAGACCTAAACGTGTAGCTGATAAGTTTGCCTCTAAACAATATTTCGTAGTAATAAGCGTTGAATAATCTCATCTCTGTTCCTCCTTCGCAGAGTACAGTCTGGGAAAGTTACCTGGGGGGGGGGGGTGTTGGCGGAACTCCTGAGTCCTGAACGTTCGGACTCCGACTGTTGAGACGCTGAGAGAGCGCGCCGCCTTTTCACCTCACCAGAACTTAATTATTTAGTATTTCATGTATAGCACAAAGGGAGAAAAATAAATGTGTTTTCTTTTTGGAACTGCTTCTGATTATTTCATGCTGGGTTCAGTCAGATACTGGACCGTTCCTCAATCCGCGTCTTATCCATAACACACTGGCCCCCTACATAATAACCATATGATTGTATTGTCATATGAATAGCAAAATATACACTGTATTATAACCATGCAAACACCCTTTTAAAAAAAGCAGGATACAGGGCTAAAATCAAATGTCTCCCGCTTTGACATGACTTAATATAACCTAAAGAGTCCCTGGACAAAGTTTGGGGCTTTTGTAAAAAAGTGCACGATTCTATCCCTTAACAGCTGGACTAAACAGCATTGCCGTGAGGCGGAGGTCTCGGAAAATAAAGCAGTGCTGACTTATGGTTTGGTTTATAAATAAAATTAATACTGATAGAATAACTCCATTAATGTCAATTCTGTCATTTGTACAAAGTTAAAATATAACATATATCTTTTAATGTTGAATAATGCACTAATTATTAAGTTTTGTAACAAACACAGACAGATGGCAAAAGATTATGGATAAAATGTGCCTCAGCTAACACTGATTGGTTGACTCATTCATTCTATGTAAACCAACACATTAATGTGAGGTGTGTCATGTGTTAGTGTTTACAGAGAAATGTGCTTTTGAAAACTATGCCATTTTTTATTTTTTGAAGAAGAAGAAGAAAAAAAAAAAAGCAGTTAAAAAAAAAAAAAAAGCCAAGTTGTAATTAGATAACCGTCTGATATAACCTGTGTCAAAATAAATAGAACACTGCCAACTACTGGACGCTCAGTACTAGGGTGAATACTGCCATGAACACTACTGGCCAGCAGATGGCAGTAGAGACCGTGAAAACTTGCCAAAACAAAATTCCAGATAATCCATGTCTGCTACGTTTAAGATGCGTGGAATTTAATAAATGCAAACTGAATTTCAGACATCTTATATATATTACTTTGGAACAAAGATGACAGACAGTGTTTGACATAAGCAGGACTCTAATAGCAAACAGGAATCGATTGCAATGATTCCAATTGAAAATAATGACATTTTTTTACATAAAACAAACACAATAATGTCTATAAACCCAGAGAATATATTCATGAGAGTTTTAGGCACAATATACAAAGAGTTTAATTCTATTGTCCGTGTGGAGCCTGATCAGAGCATCTGAAATGCATTTCTTCTGTCATGAATGTACTGAGGTACCCATAATGCACCTGGGCACAGCATGTCCACACTTAAACCTTCAAAATTAGTGCATTACTTTAAAACTAAAACATATATCTGATATTTTCACTTTATAAAACTTCAAATGTAACGTCAATTTAAATACCGTATTTTCCGGACTATAAGTCGCACCGGAGTATAAGTCGCACCAGCCACTTTATCCATTATAAAGAAAAATAAACCATAAATAAGTTGCACCGGAGTATAAGTCGCACCAGCCACTTTATCCATTATAAAGAAAAATAAACCATAAATAAGGTCCACTGCACTATAAGTCCCATGGACATACAGGTATGTTAACATGAAAAGTTCAGATGATAATATTGTGACGGCTACCGTTTTCGGATGCATATTTCACCAGTCGCAACTTGTAATCTGCAGAGTATGATTTTCTTTTTGGTGGCATTTTTTCGGGCCTTCTCCGTTGTCTTGTTATGTTATCAGTAACGTTAACATTTTTATTTTTCTATGGTAGTCAGAAGTCGCAGGAACAGTCACACAAGCCTCGAGTGCCCTCTCGTGAGCTGCATTTTACCTACAGATATGTTTGTATTTTGCGGACCACATTGCGAGCCGAACCATGCAGCGCCTACCTGCGCAGCTCATGACCACCCAGCGGTGTCGATCCAGCTCCTTCCAAATGCAGACGCTAATCCTCCGCCGTCGCTCAGTGCTCCCATGCAGCTCTCAGCGTCAACTCTGCTCACACTGATATCCAAGGGTTGAAGCTGTTTTGTTAGCCGTCCCAGAATAAACACCATGTTCGTCTGCTTCAAACGCTTTTCACAATCATCGACGCCAGCTCCTTCCAAGTGCACACGCTAATCCTCCGCCGTCGCTCACCCAATGCTCCCACGCAGCTCTCAGCGTCAACTTAAACACTCTGCTCACATTGATATCCAAGGGTTGAAGCTGTTTTGTTCGCCAAGCCGGAATAACAGCAAGCACCGTGTTCGTCAGCTTCACACGCTGTGGGTGAGGTGAGGAATACGCATCCAAAGTTCTGTTCTCTGATTGGTTATCGCGACCAGCGTGAACTATAGGATGGCCGTCATACTACAGTGCCCATGATGCATTGCATTTCCTTTTCCGGTGGCCATTTTAAAACATAGATCGACTCTGTCACGTAAAATTGTTTTGTTACAGTAAATTAATTGAGATCCTACCGGTATATTTTTCATTTATAAGTCGCACCGGAGTATAGGTCGCACCCCCGGCCAAAACATGTAAAAAAGTGCGACTTATAGTCCGGAAAATACGGTAACTTGTCTGACATTACTTTGGTTAAAATTTTAACCATAAGTTAAAATTGTATGCCTCTGGATGACTTGGGTTATATTGCCAGCATATCAGTATGGGGGCAAAAGAAATGAGCCTTTTTTCTTTTTGTGACGAGTTCTTCTTTGCCTGCATAGAATAGAGTGGTTTCTTCTAGAATCAGCTCTTCTCTGTTTATGGAGAATAGAACTGCGCTTCTACTATAAAACATATAACAGGTGGATGCTTAACTGTTTTTAGATTTCATAGATGTTTGTAACTATTCAGCTTTGTTTACGTCTGCAAAAATGTTAGCGGTCTAAAAATTATCGGACCAAAACGTATCGGAAGATAATTAGTCCGATGATAGTTTTCAAAGTTATCTGAAAAGCTAATCCGATAATGAAAACATTATCTTCGATAATTAGCGGAACTGTGCCCACCACTGCCTAGCTGGCCTAATTAAACCTTACGGGTACAGGACTACTTAGTGTCCTTAGGGTGAATAAAAAGTCTGCGTGTCATAGAGCTTTCTCTTATCGTGTCCCTGCTCTGTGGAATGATTTCCCTACGTCAATAAAACAGTCAGATTCTGTGGAGACTTTCAAGTCCAGACTTAAGACACACTTATTTTCCCTTTTGTATGGCAAGCATACTGGCATAGTATAGTTGTACGCTTTTTACTCTTTTAATTCATTTTATTAGGAAACGGAGTGTGCCGCCGCCTCAACTTTACCTAAATTCTGGGTCTTTTAGTGAAGCTTAAGGCTAGTGGCCAGCGATCACCTTAGTATTTCCTGTTTTTCTTGTTGTTTAATGCTGACAAATCATACTGTATTTGTTGTCTTTCTGATGCCTGATTCTGTTTTTTCTCTCTGTTTGAGGTGCAGCTCCATCCAGAGATGGGTGTGGTGTCTACTTCTGCAACCCTCCTGTCCTGTGTACCGGCAAAATTTCCTGTATATTAATTTTATAAATTGTTTTGTCAATTGTATCTGTAGCATGGCCCAAGCAGAGGGTCACCCCTTTGAGTCTGGTCTGCCTGAGGTTTCTTCCTCAGAGGGAGTTTTTCCTTACCACTGCTGCTCTGGGGGTTAGTAAGGTTAGACCTTACTTGTGTGAAGCGACTTGAGGCAACTTTGTTGTGATTGGCACTATATAAATGAAAATAAATTGAAATTGAAAGTTAAACAGAAATAAAAGAAACAAATATAACCTTGTAGAGATTAGAAGGGCGTCAATTCAGTGTAGCAGTATGGATGAGCTGAATGATCTTCAGCTTGTGGTTGGATTTCAGCCAATCAATGTAGCAGAGTGTTCTCATAAAAGAGGCCAGGGAGCTCTCTTCTCTCTTTGAATTGTGGAGGTTTGCTGCAGGTGTTTGTCTGGTGTTTCCACTTCTGTGTTCCTGTGAAGGGAGAGACGTGGGAGTTGCCGCTGGTTGTGCGCTGCTCGGCACGGATGGTGCCAGGTGGCTGTTGGACGCTCTGGTGTGGTGTTCATTCCTCGGCTTGTGCTGTATTGGCTGGGACCAATGCAGTGTTACAGGTTCATGATCGAAAGGAGTGAGCTCTGCATCTGTCACTATTGCTTTGCCTGGAGTTGAGTCCGTTACTCCACCCTGATGTCTGCTGCTACCTGCCAGGATGTGTCGTCAGGCTGGAGATTAGGCTGATGCCTGCTTGTGGAGTTGGTGGTGTGATGGTGGTGTTCGGAGTGGACACCTGCAGAGGGGGAATGTGGATTTATGTCAATGTATGGACTGTTGGTTTTATGATTGTTGTTCCTGTCTTTTATAATAGATCAGTTTCAATAAGTTTTTTTTTGTAAGTGAACCTCCTACTCTGCCTCATTTGCAACAAACCTGTGTGCCTTGAGTTGAAGTCATTCAAATTTGAGAATTCCCTGGGTGAAATTCCTTAGGTGGTGTGAGAATCCGACCTATCTCACGATTAAAAGTAACTTGTCCGCTTCGCTACATCAGCATACAGTCCATCGGAAGCAAGTTGCAAGATTAAGCCTTATTCACAACCTTGTGAAATTAAAAATTCCATAGTTTGTCTTTTAAGTCAAATTTTTAACTATGTAAGTAAATAATATATGATATCATCTTCTCAAAGTTGAATGAATGAATGAATTTATTCATTTGGCACACACACAAATTCAACACAAAAAAGCTCCTCAAGAAAAAAACAATTTCACAATCAAGCTGTGCGACCAAAAGGATGGAGGCAGAAGCAAAAGATTTTATACACCCACCCCTTTTACCATATTAACATTAAATTATATATATATATATATATATATATATATATATATATATATATATATATATATATATATATACATACATACATACATACGAGGTCTGTCCATAAAGTATAGGTCCTTTTTATTTTTTCAAAAACTATATGGATTTCATTCATACGTTTGTACGTCAGACATGCTTGAACCCTCGTGCGCATGCGTGAGTTTTTCCACGCCTGTCGGTGACGTCATTTGCCTGTGAGCACGCCTTGTGGGAGGTGTGGTCCAGCCCCCTCGTTGGAATTCCTTTGTCTGAGAGGTTGCTGAGAGACTGGCGCTTTGTTTGATCAAAATTTTTTCAAAACCTGTGAGGCACATTGAAGTGGACCTGGTTTGAAAAATTCAGCTGGTTTTCTGTGAAAATTTTAACGGCTGATGAGAGATTTTGAAGTGATTCTGTCGCTTTAAGGACTTCCCACGGAGCGGGACGTCGCGCAGCGCTCCCAGGCGCCGTCGTCAGCCTGTTTCAAGCTGAAAACCTCCACATTTAAGCCTCTGTTGACCCGCAACGTCGTGAGAGAACAGAGAAGTTTCAGAAGAAGTCAGTTTCAGCATTTTATCCGGATATTCCACTGTTAAAGGAGATTTTTTTTAATGAAAGACGTGCGGGCGGATTCGCACGTCGGCTTACAGCCGGCGCACCACGGCTCAACAGGAAAAACACCTCCGTTGGAAGCCTTAAGGACAAGTTGGAACATGCCCAACTGTTAAAGAATTTCTCAGATACTCACTCCACTGAAAGCCATCAAAAGCCACCTGGATTTTACAAATGGTTATCAACACGGAGGTGTTTTTCCTGTGGCGGCGCATCGCTCACGCAAAACTCACGCATGTGCACAAGGGTTCGAGCATGTCTGACGTACAAACATATGCATGAAATCCATATAGTTTTTGAAAAAAATAAAAAGGACCTATACTTTATGGACAGACCTCGTATATATATGTATATGTATGTGGACTCATCAGACCAAAGCAAACTTTTCCACTTTGTGTCTGTCCGGGCCCAGAGAATCCGGCGCCGTTTCTGCATGTTGTTGATGTATGGCTTTCACTTTAAATGGTAGAGTTTTAACTTGCACTTGTGGATGTAGCGACGAACTGTGTTAACTGACAATGGTTTTCTGAAGTGTTCCTGACGCCACGCGGTAAGATCCTTTACACAATGATATCAGCTTTTAATGCAGTGCCACCTGAGGGATCGAAGGTCACGGGCATTCAATGTTGGTTTTCGGCCTTGCCACTTACGTGTAGAAAGTTCTCCAGATTCTCTGAATCTTCTGATTATATTATGGACTGTAGATGATGGAGACCCGTAAATTGAAAGTTGAGAAACATTGTTCTTAAACTGTTGGACTATTTTTTTCACACAGTTGTTCAGAAAGTGGTGATCCTCGCCCCATCTTTGCTTGTGAATGGCTGAGCCTTTTGGGGATGATCCTTTTATACCCAATCATGACACTCACAATTAGTGTCCTCAGTTCCCAAACACTTACTGAGTGTTGTTAGAAGGAAAGGTGATGTAACACAGTGGTAAACATACCACTGTCCCAGCTTTTTTGAAACGTGTAGCAGGCATCCATTTCAAAATGAGCAAATATTTGCACAAACGCAAGAAAGTTTTTCAGTTTTAACATTAAATATCTTGTCTTGGTGGTGTATTCAATTGAATATAGGTTTAAGAGGATTTGCAAATCATTGTATTCTGTTTTTATTTACATTTTGCACAACGTCCCAACTTCATTGCAATTGGGGTTTTGTGTGTGTGTGTATATATATATATATATATATATATATATATATAGAGTTGAATTTGAATACACCTTTCGGTGATACTCGGACACGTCATCAGTGAAGAACCCAGGGTCATAGGGTGTTTCGGGTCTTTGATCTTCATACACCCTCTCCTGGGCGACCCAGCCGGGGGAGATCAGTCCCCGACTTGTGTCCAAGTGGCGCGTTGTTCCACGGATCCCCCCTGGGGATCCACAGCCACCTTGAGGCCCTCTCTGCAGCCTCCAGTGTATTTTTGATGGCTCTCTTGAATTGCAGTCCCTTCACTCCAAGGAGTTTGAGGGTTCTCACAAGTGAATGGCCAGCGAAGCCGCGGCACCCGACCTCGACAGGCTCACAATGGGCTTTCCAGCCATTGTTCCGGCAATCAGAGATGAGCTCGGCATATTTAGCCTTCTTTCGCTCGTTGGCCTCGTCAATGCGGTCCTCCCAGGAAACAGTCAGTTCTATTAGGACCACTTGCTTGGTGGACACCGATGCTAACACCATGTCTGGGCGGACAAGAGTGGTTGTGATGTTATCTGGGAACTTAAGCTGACTGCCAAGATCAACTTGGAGTTTCCAGTCGTACGCTGTGGTGAGGAGCCCCCCCGAAGAGCTAGGCTGGTGTTGATTTGCCCTCTGTCCCGGTCTTATGAAAGAGATTAACTGTTTGGGGGTAGCCTGAGTCTTGCTGTGCCTGATCGCCATGCAAATGGCATCCGCCAAAGATCTTAAAACTTGGTCATGGCGCCAGCGGTATCGCCCCTCTCCTAGCGCCTTCGGACAGCAGCTCAGGATATGCTCCAAGGTGCCCCTTCTCTGGCACAGCTTGCAATCAGGAATAGTGACCAGGCCCCAGGTGTGCAGGTTGGCCGGGCTCGGAAGGACGTCATAAACTGACTGGATGAGGAACTTGATGCGTAGTGACTCCACACTCCACATCTCTGCCCAAGTGATCTTGCGGGATTCTGCATGCTCCCACCGAGTCCACACTCCCTGCTTGGACATGCCAACCATCTTGCTGTATCGATATTCCTCCTCCTCCTCCGCTCTTATCTCATCCTGAACCAGCTGACGCTTCTCCTTTCCACGGGCTAGATCATAACGCAGCTTTGGAAAGCAACCCAGACCTGCCCGCCCCGTTGCGACTGAGCCCACCAGCATCTTATGCCTCAGTCGCCTGCCACTTTCTTCCGGTCTTCACGAGGATCCCTGCTGATGCAACTTTGATGTCTGTCCCTGTACAACATTGCCTCTCTGGAGCGGGTGACTTTGAACTCCTCTGTCAGTCCACTGAAAGGGAGCTGTATGTATATATATATATATATATATATATATATGTGTGTGTGTGTATGTATATACTCATAACAAGTACCAAAGGAACAAATTTTAGATTTTAGATTAATCAATGAACTGAAGTTTCTCATCACAACAAGCAAGACATACAATAATGCACAACACACAATCCAAAAATAATAAAAATCGGTAAACTTAATTATTCATACTATAACAAGAAATTATATTTTTATAAAGTCTTTTAAAGCCAACTAAAGTACCAAATAATTGAATGTTATCAGGACAGTTATTCCAAATATTTACTAATTTTACAGAAACACAATGATTTTTAACAGTAGTTTGAGTCTTTAATTCATCAAATAATAATGGTCCTCTCAGATTATAAATGGAGTCCATTTTAAACAGATTTTGGACATGTTGAGATAGAAGTTTGTTTTTTGCTTAATGCATGATTTGTATTGTAATGTAATCGACTAAGTACCTGAATTTCAAAATACATAAACAGATAACTAGTGGGTTAGGTGGCTCATAATAAGGTTTATTACTGATAATTCTTATGGCTTTCTTTTTTAATAAAAATATTGAATTGGTATTTGTTTTATAAGTATTTCCCCAAACCTCAATGCAATATGTCATATATGGAACAAGTAATAAATAATATTAGTGAATATTACGAGAGAAAATCTTATACAGAATCACAATGTCTTTTGACATTTTAGATTTAACATTTTACCAACAAAACTGTTTAAGGACCTGTGGCCCACTCTTGGGCCAATATCAAATCTGTCATTTTGCTCTAAAATTCTGGAAAAGGTTGTTTCACAGCAGCCTTACTGAGAATAATCTCTTTGAGCCACTGCAATCTGCTTTTAGAAAATATCATTCCACAGATACAGCTCTCACTAAAATGGTGAACGATCTTCTGCTTGCAATGGATTCAGACACCACTACAATTCTTGTGCTTCTTGTACAATAACACTACCTCTAACCTTCGTGACATGAAATTTGGGGTTTCACAGGTGTCCGTCTTAGGCCCCCTGCTTGTCTCCCTTTATATAGCACCCCTTGGGCACATATTGTGGCATTTTGGGATTACCTTTCATTGCTATGCTGATGATACTCAATTATACATCCCGATAACTGCTGGTAATATCATTGACATAAAATCCTTAGAAGATTGCCTTGCATCAGTGAGATGCTGGATGTCTAGCAATTTCCTACTTTTAAACTCTGACAAGATTGAAATGATGGTTCTTGGTCCAGTGAGACATCGGCATCAATTTGACCAGCTAACACTTAGCCTAGACTAGTGTGACATGCATCACACTGACAAAGTGAGGAACCTTGGGCTAATTTTTGATCCTACGTTGTCCTTTGACCACCACATTAGAGATATTACTGGGACTACTTTCTTTCACCTGCGAAATATAGCGAAACTTAGTCCCATCCTGTCTATGGCTGATGCTGAGAACCTGATTCATGATTTGTTTCTTCTAGATTGGACTGCTGCAATGTTATATTTTCTGGTTTACCTCAGTCCAGCATTAGTGGTCTCCAATTGTTTCAAAATGCTGCTGCTAGTCTTTTGATATGAAGCAGAAAGTTTGAGCACATTACACCCATTTTGGCATCTCTTCACTGGCTTCCTGTCCCTGTGAGATCACATTTTAAGGTTCTGCTACTGGTCTATAAAATTGTTCACGGACCATCTCCATACTTAGTTGAACTAATAAAACCCTACGTACGTGCCAAGGCACTGTGTTCTCAGGGTGCAGGGCTACTTTGTGTCCCTCGGGTGAATAAAAAGACTGCGGGTCACAGAGCTTTCTCTTATTGTGCACCTGCTTTGTGGAATAATCTCCCTGCGTCAATAAAACAGTCAGATTCTGTGGAGACTTTCAAGTCCAGACTTAAGATCCACTTATTTTCCCTATCATATGGCTAGAATATTGGCATAGTAAGGCACTATGCTTTCTACTCTTTTAAATTAATTTTATTCATAAACAGAGCAGGCCACGGCCTCAACTTTATCTAAACTCTGGGGCTTTTAGTGAAGCTTAGGGCTTGTGGCTGGTGATCACCTTAGTATTTCTTCTGTTTTTCTTATTTAATGCGGATAAATTATACTGCATTTGTTGTCTTTCTGCCACCTGATTTTGTTTTATCTTTCTGTTTGAGGTGCGGCTCCATCCAGAGAAGGGAGTGGGTGTCTTCTGCAAGCCACCTGTCCTGTGCACCAGCATGGACTCCCAAAATTTCCTGTACATTTGTATTGTCAATTGTGCCGGTAGCATGGCCCAAGTAGAGGATCACCCCTTTGAGTCTGGTCTGATTGAGGCTTTTTCCTCAAATGATCAGAGGGAGTTTTCCCTTACCACTGTCACCTGTGTGCTTGCACTTGGGTTTGGTAAGGTTAGACCTTACTTGTGTGAAGTGCCTTGAGGCAACTTTGTTGTGATTTGGCACTATAAATGAAGTAAACTGAATTTAAACATAATTTGTGTTTTCCATCTTAATTTATCATCAATAAAAACTCCAAGAAATTCTGTTTCAGTTACAATTTCAATTTCAGCAGCATGTGATATTAAATTTCTACTTAAATTCCTGGGCTTATTTCCAAATATAATACACCAGGGCACCCCATATGTGATCTTCAAAAATTCAGATTTATAACACCAATATGGACACACTGTTTTGTAAATAGCTAGCCAGTCATGTGCCAATCCTCTGATACCATCCTTCTATAATTTATTTATCTATGATGTCAAATGCTTTCTGTAAATCAAAGAAAACCTCTACAGTGTATTGCTTATTCTTGATTGCATTTGTTATTTGTTCAACAATGTCAATTAAAGCTAATGAAGTAGTATGATTCTTTCTAAATCCATATTGCTGTTTGCTGAGTATATGATGTTTAGCTATAAAATCATTTAACTTCTTTACAAGTACCTTTTCCAAAATCTTTTGAAAATTGTGGCAACAGTGAGATTGGCCTATAGTTTGAAAAGACGTTTGTCACCAGATTTAAACAGCGATATCACTTAAGCTGTTTTCATTTTAGAAGGAAATTCCCCGGTCATTAATGACAAATTACAAATATAAGTTAAAGGTTTAAAAATACAATCCATGATATTCTTTGTCAAAAACATATCAAAATTTAAACTGTCAGATGATTTTTTTTCCCCTCCTTTTAACTATGTCAGTTATTTCTTTTTCATGTTTCTTCAATAAACATTGAATCCAGAATTTTATTGGTTGCTTTTCTGTTGTCCAAAGAACACATTTTAGGGGAAACAACTGAATTAGCTAAAGTTAAAATTCTGATTTAAAATTATTATTTTATTTCAGCGCTAATTTGCATCCTGTGACTTGGTTAGTTCAGTTTACCAGTGGAGGGAGCAGCTGCATCAGTGTGACCAACAGCTACGAAATCATTCTTTTCTGCCGCTTATCCGAAATAAAACATAAAAATATAACAGAAGCTCTAAATATTTGTATTTACCACTTCGTCGACTTCCGGGGTGGCGGCACGCGCCAACCCTCATCAGCGGCTGATTAAAGGCGGTGGGGGCAGGGATCAAAGGCGCCGCGCCTCTGAGTCTGTGTCTGTGTGGAGCCGCACAGAGCGGAGGAACATCAGCTGTCTCAAACAGAAACAGGCGCAAAAATGGCTGCTGGAAGCTCTCTGGAAGCCGTCAAGAAGAAAATCAAGTCTCTGCAGGAGCAGGCCGACGCTGCGGAGGAGCGGGCGTCGTTCCTTCAGAGGGAGCTGAACGCGGAGAGACGCGCCAAGGAAGCAGTAAGCTGCCGCTAATGATTTAAGGCAATTAGGCGTCAGGCTGCTGCCGACGGTAGGTGTATCTGCGGTCAAAAAGCGAGGCTGTGGGGCCCATTGGCATACAGTGCATGGCCGAAAACAGGCAGGTGTGCACGCGGCGACTCCCACCGGGGGATGAATTATGGATCAAATAAAGGCGCCGCCCGGCGCACCTTCAATCAAAGCGACCGCTTTAATCAAAAAATATGAGAGGACGCTTTAACGCTTTGATCCGAACGGCTTCATTATATCCATTTGGCATGTAGGTGGTTTGAAAATGAGGCTGTTTGGCTTCTTTCCGAGCCAATAGCTCCCCCTCCCTCCCCAAAAACCACCCCGCCTTGTGCGGACTACAGTGAAATTGAGTGTTTTTCTATTGTGTTATCCTCAGGGATTACTGTTTTTTTGTCTTTATATACACTTGCTGTTGTTGCCAATAAATCAGATTTACGCCTTAAGTATCCTGAATTGTAAAAGACAAGTTCACTTCTGTCTTAGTTATTTTAAAACTGTTAAAATGCCAACTGTCAAGCCTGTGAGTGCTGAGATGCTAGAAAAGGGATATATGCATCAGTAGTGGATCTCCGAATCACTTTTTAACATTAGTCATTATCCACATTTAACTTTGAAGTCTTGTTGGTGCTATTACATTTCTGTCAGGACAGTGTAGTTGTACTGTACACTGGGTTTGAAGATTAAACACGTGCCTTTGTCATGATTTACCATAAACTAAAATTTTGAAGACTTCCCAGAAATCAGAAATATTGCAGTTCCTTGACTGGCCGCTTGAGGCTGGCTCCAAAGTAGAACACATTCCCGTAGGAGGCCATGTTAAAATGTCAAACTTCAGAGCAGAAAAAAACATGTTTACAGCCAGGTACAAAAAAAACTTTTTGATCTCTCTAGTTTCCTCCTCCATGACAGCTGTGGTGAATTTTTTTGTTTCTTTTTCTAAATTCTTTAAGATGTTTTCAGCCATAAGTCTGTATAATTGTGGGCGTGGTTGCTTTGAGTGGCAGTGGCTGAGTGTCTGCACCTCTTGTACCGTCCAGCTGTAACTTGGCGTCTACTGGATGTGGCTACTCTCTGCTGTGTCTGTTTGGAGCATTTTATTACAAACACCTGCAATAATCTGGCTTGTTGTGTGGTGTCATGTCCTAGCAGATCTTCTCAGACATCTCTTCTACAATATTAGCGCTGAGTGATACTCTTGTCAGATTTAATGTTGTAGGCTAACGGTGTTAGCACTTTTGGCAGCTGTCAGTAGCATCATTTGTTGAGCCTACATAATGCACGGTTACTGAGAAAGTAAGTAGCTTATAACTTTTAATGTCCACACCAAAGTAAATCATTAGGAGACCTACCTCACAGTCCCCAAAAACATGATTTAGTAAACACCCAAACAGAGATTAGCTGGATCGGATTTGAAGAGAGACTCGTGTTAAGGCTTCTTTCACCACATGCTTAGCCACCCGTGCTCTACCTCTGTGCATTACTTAGTTCATCATGAATCAGTGCGGTCATTGCTCTCAACATGGCGATGTCCAGACACTAGCTCCATATCCGGTGTTCCAGTCTTGCCGACTGAACGGTGGCCTAAAAATCGTTCCGCTAATTACAGTTTCAGAGAAACAGACAAAAAGAACCTGATTAAACAGAAAAGATAAAACCAACTAACATTGAACATAAATATAGAAATAAATAACTGGTTCCTGTGAACACCTAGTGACTCTTAAACCTCCACTTCATCCCTGTTTTATTTAAGTTTAATGACAATTTGTCTCGGTCAAACCACATCTAAGCTGTGTTTTTACACAAGAAAAAAATAAAATGCAGTAAACTGCACATTTGTCTTTTTTCATGAAAATATCTTATTAAAGATTACATATTACACTTTAGTCAGGCCTTTGAAATACGTTTGTGGACTCCTGTAATATGTTGTCAGTGGTTGAGATAGTTGCTGTAGGCATCTAAAAATGCTCATAATTGAGTGAAACCTGATGGAAATCTTTGTGGTGTGTCAGTGATGTACGAGGTCTATTAGAAAACTATCCAACCTTTTTATTTTTTGCAAAAACTATATGGATTTGAATCATGTGTGATTGCATTAGCCAAGCTTGAACCTTCGTGCGCATGCATGACTTTTTTTCACGCCTGTCAGTTGCGTCATTCGCTTGTGAGCACGCCTTGTGGGAGGAGTGGTCCAGCCCCCTCGTCGGCTTTTCATTGTCAGGAAATTGGCTGATCAACTGCCGATTTGCTTCATCAAAATTTTTTCAGAAAGTGTGAGAGACAGCCAGGTGGAAACCATTTGGATAGTCACAGACCTCGTATGTATGTACAAAATAAAACAAAACACTACTCCAGGTATATTTTTGATGAGAATATAACATAACTTTATTACAAGCTCAAACGTTGATGTTGTGTGTTAAAGGCCTTTTAATAACTCAAAGGAATAATGGCAAAACTCGCATGCAAGTAAAAAAAAAAAATCAAACGTTTAATCGAAAAAATAACCGACCATGTCCTTAATCGATTACTAAAATAGTCGTTAGTTGCAGCCCTAGTTTGTTTTACAAGTGAGAGCATTTTACCGATTAAGTGTGAATAAGCCAGTTTTGAGTTTCTGAGTGCGCATGCATTTTCAAAATGGGTGACAGTGTTAGTTTGTGCACAGCAGAACAAAGTTGTCAGTTGCTTTAGGCCCTAATTTTGTATTTTACTGCACCCTTTTGGCACATTTACCGGATTAGAACTGATCAAAATACTACAGAAGACAAAGAATTTTTACTTGACAGTTTGAAGTGAGTTTTCTGTTTCAGAGGGCTTCATACCCATTAAAATTCACTAGAATATAAGGCTGCAACAAATGATTATTTGGATCATCGATGAATCTGATGGGGTTTCGACGTGATTAATCGGATTAGCGGGGAATTTTTTTTAAATGTGCCAGGGGAAACAATTTTTCTCTCCTTTCATCACTTTATTTAACAGAACATTATTTGAAAACTTAAAATACTTGAAAATTAACAAATTGTCAAATGTCCCTTGGCTGTTGAAATATAAAATAATAAAGAATAAAACAGTTTATAATAAAGAACAAAAATAACTAGGACTGCAAGCAGTCATATACGGGCCCTCGTTCTGCGTGACCGCCTACCCAGGCCAGTGGCTGCCATTGTGACCGCATGTGCATGCAGGGGCAACCACTCATCACACAGTTAAAATTTTAAAGAAATCACACAATGCATCAAGGAGTTATGACATGTTGATTGTTCATCCACTAGGGGGCGCTCAGTGTACAAACAGAGGGGCTGGGTGTGTTCAGGGGCCAACCGTCATCATACATGTGAAGTTTCAAGTCAATCAGGCAAAGCATGAAGGAGTTATCATGACTTGATGTTCCATGGCAAAGGGTCAAAATGGCGGCACCATAGCGGCCACACCCTTCAACATAGCTTTTGATAAGTTTTGGTCAGTATCTTTGGATGCTGTCAAAGAAATTTGAAGTGCATTGAACAAAATTCCTAGGAGGAGTTCGTTCAAATACAACATGTGGAAATCACGCCAAAATGAGAAGAAAATTCAAAATGGCCGACTTCCTGTTTGGAGTAGACCCATGGTGCAAGAGACTTTTTTGTATGTCTACACAAGTCACACATGTACCAATTTTCATCTCCCTACTCCAAAAAACCTCTATGTGGAGGGGTTTTTGAAAGTTTCAAGGGGGCGCTATTGAGGCATTTTGCCCCGCCCATGGGCGACACCCCTATGAATTGTAAGAGGTTGTCCTGCTTGACCTGTGTATCAATTTTCATGATAATGTGACAAAATTAAAGCCGTCAAAAGGAAGAACGTAATTTCATGGCGAATGGGCAATATTCGGTACGCCGCCACACGGACGCCGTTACTCGTAACTTCACGGCGTGTATCGCCTATGTTCACCAATTTGTTCTGCATGTTTTAAAAGTGGAATGAAGTTGATTGGGTTAAGTATGTGACATCAGGACCTCTTAAAGTAAAAATAGGACATAAGATATGTAGACGTTCAGGGCGGAGCCCTCATCATGTCCAGCAAGTTTGAAGGATCTACGATGAAGTATGTGGACAGACAGCCGTTCGAAGTGAAATGGCGTGCTCTGAAAAGCTCGCCCAAGTTTGACGACCCCTAGCAGCCACGCCTTTTGACTTGATTAGAATCTTTTGATCACCATTGTTGTGATGATTTTGACCAAATTTGAAGTCGATCGGATGAAATCCCTAGGACGAGTTCGTTCAAATGTAAGTAGTGGAAATGGCCAAAAATAGCAAAAATTTCCTCAATCGAAACATAAAATCAAAATGGCCGACTTTCTGTCGATATTTCACTATGATAGTAAGAGACTTTCTCGTGCGTCCTGGCATGGTAAATATGTGTACCGAATTTCGTGAGGCTATGACGAAAAAAGCCCAATGCGGAGGGGTTTTTGAAAATTTTTAGGGGGCGCTATTTCGTGATTTTTCTGCGACCATGTGCGAGGCCCCCAAAATATCAAATTTCGGATCCGGCCGGACGACTTTGGAAAGTTTGAGTTTTTGAGCATGCGAAGAGGCCGAAATTTCGATTTCAAAAGTGAGAATAATAATAAACAGCGCAATTACAATAGGGTCCTCGTAGGACGTTGCCTACTCGGGCCCTAATTATTTCAAATGGCATTGCTTTATCAAAGTGCTGAGTTGCCATAAAACAACATTGGAACATATAAATGTTATAAAACATATGGTGAAAAAGAGGTATTTTTGTTACTGCAGATGAGCAATTGGCATAACCAGTTAACCATCAAACCTAAATCAAAAACTGTAGCCTGACTCATATACTCAACAAAAATATAAACGCAACACTTTTGGTTTTGCTCCCATTTTGTATGAGACGAACTCAAAGATCTAAAACTTTTTCCACATACACAATATCACCATTTCCCTCAAATATTGTTCACAAACCAGTTGAAATCTGTGATAGTGAGCACTTCTCCTTTGCTGAGATAATCCATCCCACCTCACAGGTGTGCCATATCAAGATGCTGATTAGACACCATGACTAGTGCACAGGTGTGCCTTAGACTGCCCACAATAAAAGGCCACTCTGAAAGGTGCAGTTTTGTTTTATTGGGGGGGGGATACCAGTCAGTATCTGGCGTGACCACCATTTGCCTCATGCAGTGCAACACATCTCCTTCGCATCATCCGTGAAGAGAACACCTCTCCAACGTGCCAAACAGCCAGCGAATGTGAGCATTTGCCCACTCAAGTCGGTTACGATGACGAACTGGAGTCAGGTCGAGACCCCGATGAGGACGACGAGCATGCAGATGAGCTTCCCTGAGACGGTTTATGACAGTTTGTGCAGAAATTCTTTGGTTATGCAAACCGATTGTTTCAGCAGCTGTCTGAGTGGCTGGTCTCAGACGATCTTGGAGGTGAACATGCTGGATGTGGAGGTCCTGGGCTGGTGTGGTTACACGTGGTCTGCGGTTGTGAGGCTGGTTGGATGTACTGCCAAATTCTCTGAAACGCCTTTGGAGACGGCTTATGGTAGAGAAATGAACATTCAATACACGAGCAACAGCTCTCGTTGACATTCCTGCTGTCAGCATGCCAATTGCACGTTCCCTCAAATCTTGCGACATCTGTGGCATTGTGCTGTGTGATAAAACTGCACCTTTCAGAGTGGCCTTTTATTGTGGGCAGTCTAAGGCACACCTGTGCACTAATCATGGTGTCTAATCAGCATCTTGATATGGCACACCTGTGAGGTGGGATGGATTATCTCAGCAAAGGAGAAGTGCTCGCTATCACAGATTTAGACTGGTTTGTGAACAATATTTGAGAGAAATGGTGATATTGTGTATGTGGAAAAAGATTTAGATCTTTGAGTTCATCTCATACAAAATGGGAGCAAAACCAAAAGTGTTGTGTTTATATTTTTGTTGAGTGTATGTGCAACATTCTCTGTATAACTTGTAAACTGTGGTCATTTCACAGTGACACATGTGACTCATGTCTTTCTCTAAAATTGTATTGTAGCATTACTAGTTATTACTATTATTATTGTTGCAATTCTTATTAATTTATAAATAAAATAAAAAATATTATTTGTAATACATTTGACTCTTTTATGACAACAAACGCTGAGCCATTAATTATTATACAGAAAACAAATGCATAAACATGCTGAAATGCCAGCAGCTTGATGCTGACTTTAACATTGAAAATAGAGCTGAAACAACTAATCGATTAAAATCGATAAATAGTTGTCAACTAATGTAGTCATCGATTAGTTGCTAAATAACTTTGTTTTACCGCAAATGTTTCATTTCTTCCATATAATCAACCAAGCTTTGCTTTGAATCTTGAACCAATGAAGGAGTGCTTCGAGCTGCTGCTTCGTTGGTTTCATTTGTTTTATTTCGCTTTATCTTAATTTTTCCCCACTAAAACCCTAAAGAGCATATGTCTATGAGGAATACGAGGTCTGTCCGTAAAGTATAGGTCCTTTTTATTTTTTTCAAAAACTATATGGATTTCATTCATATGTTTTTACGTCAGACATGCTTGAACCCTCGTGCGCATGCGTGAGTTTTTCCACGCCTGTCGGTGACGTCATTCGCCTGTGAGCACTCCTTGTGGAAGGAGTCGTCCAGCCCCTCGTTGGAATTCCTTTGTCTGAGAAGTTGCTGAGAGACTGGCGCTTTGTTTGATCAAAATTGTTTCTAAACCTGTGAGACACCTCGAAGTGGACATGGTTTGAAAAATTAAGATGGTTTTCAGTGAAAATTTTAACAGCTGATGAGAGATTTTGAGGTGATTCTGTCGCTTTAAGGACTTCCCACGGAGCGAGACGTCGCGCAGCGCTCTCAGGCAGCGTCATCAGCCTGTTTCAAGCTTAAAACCTCCACATTTCAGGCTCTATTGATCCAGGACGTCGTGAGAGAACAGAGAAGTTTCAGAAGAAGTCAGTTTCAGCATTTTATCCGGATATTCCACTGTTAAAGGAGATTTTTTTAATGAAAGACGTGCGAACGGGTCCCGGCGCGGCGGCACAGGAAAAACACCTCCGTGTTGATAACCATTTGTTAAAATCCAGTTGGCTTTTGATGGCTTTCAGTGGAGTGAGTATATGAGAAATTGTTTATCAGCTGGAGATGTTCCAACTTGTCCTTAAGGCTTCCAGCAGAGGTGTTTTTCCTGTGACGGAGCGTCGCGGCAGCTGTGAGCCGACGCTGCAATCCGCCCGCACGTCTTTCATTAAAAAAATCTCCTTTAACAGTGGAATATCCGGATAAAATGCTGAAACCGACTTCTTCTGAAACTTCTCTGTTCTCTCACAACGTCCTGGATCAATAGAGCCTGAAATGTGGAGGTTTTAAGCTTGAAACAGGCTGATGACGCCGCCTGAGAGCGCTGCGCGACGTCTCGCACCGTGAAAAGTCCTTAAAGCGACAGAATCACCTCAAAATCTCTCATCAGCTGTTAAAATTTTCACTGAAAACCAGCTTAATTTTTCGAACCGTGTCCACTTCGATGTGTCTCACAGGTTTAGAAAAAATTTTGATCAAACAAAGCGCCAGTCTCTCAGCAACTTTTCAGACAAAGGAATTCCGACGAGGGGCTGGACGACTCCTCCCACAAGGAGTGCTCACAGGCGAATGACGTCACCGACAGGCGTGGAAAAACTCACGCATGCGCACGAGGGTTCAAGCATGTCTGACGTAAAAACATATGAATGAAATCCATATAGTTTTTGAAAAAAATAAAAAGGACCTATACTTTACGGACAGACCTCGTATTTACCTTTTTATGTTAAACTGACCTGTTAAGGTCTTCTGAAACAGTTGATAGGTGTATTTTATGCTAACGCCAATGCTAACGCAAAAAAGAAAGCAGCACATGGAGTATCAAAAGTAAAAAACAGTTTGCAAATATAAATATCAGACATACTGATTTACTGGCTACTGCTGTTCCTCTCATTCCCGTCCTCTGTCTGCTCCTCCCCATGAGTGAGGAGTTGTACAGTCTGATGACCTGAGGGACAAAGGAGTTTTTCAGTCTGGTGGTCCTGCTCTTGGGAAGGAGCAGTCTGTGGCTGAAGAGGCTCCTCTGGTTACTGATGACAGTGCAGAGGGTGAATGGCATCATCTATAATGTCCAGCAGTTTGTCCAGTGTTTTCTTCCCTGCCGCAGTCACCAGAGAATCCAGCTTCATGCCAACCACAGAGCCAGTCCGCCTGCCTGATCAGTTTGTCCAGCCTTGATGTGCTGGACAAAGCACATCCAGCACACAATGGTGTAAAAGAGGACCTTGGCTGCTATGGACTCCTGCAGATGTTTAACCACCACAACCTTCTCAGAAAGTGCAGCCTGCTCTGTCCCTTCTGGTACTGGTGGTTGGTGTGGGTTGCTCAGTTTGCTGTCCAGCCACAGCCTGAGGTACTTGTAGAATTCCACTTTCCACCTCAGCTCCCTACATCAGAACTGGTCAAGGCCTGGACTTTCCAAAGTCGATGACCAGCTACTTTGTCTTTAAGGTGTTGAGCTGTAGATGGTATGTGTGGCACCTGGCAGCAAAGTCCTTCACTAGGCACTAAATGTGCATGTTTTTTAGAATATCTTCCAAAATGGAAGACTTTGGAAGATGCACAAGCAGAAATTGCAAGGAGTTGTCGCTCAACACCTGGCCATGTCGGCAGATTACAGTAGTAGTAGTAGTAGTAATGGTAAACCTCCAATACCCAATGACGGTGGATTACACAAGACATGCTACTCACGCTTTACCGACTCAGAAAGAACTACAAAGAGCATCAAATGTAAAGCTGAAGCGTTAAATTTTGTTAGCGTGTTACCCGTGGGGATCCACGGGCTCTAGATTGGGTAGTGTTTATAACATGGGTAGACCTATTGCAAGAGTGGAAATAAATTATGAAAAGCTTCTAAAATGACTTGGAACGGCATGCGAATCCAGAATGTAACTGTCAGTGTCCATTGGTAACTGTTGTTGCATAAGATCTGTAATTTCTCCAAAAATATTAGTTCTGTCAGCATTGCGTTTTGGCAGTGTTCATCCTTGATCCAAAGTACATAAACATACCAAACTGCAAATGTCGGCTTTCCCTGGTTTCTTAGTGTTCAAAGGTACATGTACACATGCATACAGAGGCCGCTTTGCTTTTAATATATAGATTTACCGCCCCCTGCTGGAATGGCGTGAGTCCAGAATGTAATCATCAATGTCCATTGTTCATTGTTGTTAAATATCTATAATTTCTCAAAAAAATGTTAGTCCTATCAAGTTTCCTTTTTTGCTGCGTTCATCCTTGACCCAAAGTATAAGGATATCAAATGGCTGTCCCCAGCTTCTCTGTGATCGAACTCGCATATACATAGTCCATTTTGCTTTTAATATATAGCTATATGCAGTGGTGGGCACAGATAACCAAAAAATTAGCTTCAATAACAGATAATCAGATAATTGAAAAGTTATCTTTTATAAAGCTAAACTGATAAACCACCCAAAAATTTATCAGAAGCTACAGATAACCGATAAATTACAGTATTGTCTATGGTACACTTGTAACTATTAACAAGCTGATTTTGAGTTTTAACATCACAATTGCTTCTGGAAGCATCAAAGGCGACAACAGGCACAAACGAGTCAGCACTTCTGTCTTTGTGCACCCTGCCCCTGCTGGAAGCTCCTGTTTACAACATGGCTTCCAGCACAGAAGCAGCTGAGAGGAGCAACGAAGCTCAACTCTTACTCACTAACGGTGCTGATGTCAGGCGGAGGTCTTGGAAAATAAAGCAGTGCTGACTTATGGTTTGGTGTATAAATAAAATTAATACTGATAGAATAACTCCATTAACATCAATTCTGCCATTTGTACAAAGTTATAATAGAACATGTCTTTTAATGTTGAATAATGCGCAAATTCTGAAGTTTTGTAACAGACAGACAGATGGCAAAGGATTCTGGGTAAAATGTGCCTCCACTAACACTGATTGGTTGACCTCATTCATTTTATGTAAACCAGCACATTAATGTGAGGTGTGTTGGTGTTTACAGATAAATGTGCTCTTGTAAAATATGCCATTTTTTTTTTTATTTGTTAAAAAAATTTTTCAAACTGTGTGAGTTTTGGCCCTTCTTCAGCTGATTTTTCACACGTGCGAGAATTTTTTGGATCGCGCCAAGTTTCAGGTTAATCATGCGCCCTGCACCGTGTAGTATACATGGAGTAACGAGCTGCATTTAATATCTCACGGCCACCTCCTGATCGCCAATCGTATGGTCGGATGAAAATCAAACCTGTTTGATATTCTGGTCAGCTGTCGTGAGGGTATCCCGCTGCCAAAGTGCTACAAGCGTTCAACCTCTCGCACTGTGCAT
Source organism: Thalassophryne amazonica (assembly GCF_902500255.1). NCBI lineage: Eukaryota > Metazoa > Chordata > Actinopteri > Batrachoidiformes > Batrachoididae > Thalassophryne > Thalassophryne amazonica. The sequence continues at coordinate 68,244,000 of NC_047104.1, read as the reverse complement.
GTAACACCGGAGCGAGCATAACAGTGATCATCTCTTTGGGAGAGCAGCTTCTGTTTCATTTTCCCTCTTATTCTTCAACTCCTGTAAAGTCTTGTGTGTGTTTTAATTTGATGTCTCCCATCAAGAGTTTTTGTAAAAGGGAAAAAAAAAAAGATGTAAATTAAGTTTGGGGAAAAAAATCTTCTGTTTACATTTTGCTTCTAGAAACACAAGTCCGACGTGTGGTTTTTCAACATACAATGTGTGTGAGAACATAAATCGGGTGCCCTGAACTTTTACACCGTGCGGTTCTGTCGTACAGTTTGAGCTGGAACCGAGTACAGTGATTGAAAATATCATACATTGTCTGGCCAGTAGATGGCAGAGACCGTGAAAACTTGCCAAAATAAAATTCCAGATAATCGGTGTCTGCTACGTTTAAGATGCGTGGAATTTAATAAATGCAAATGCAATAACAATGTCTTTAAACCCCAGAGAATATATTCACGAGAGTTTTAGGCACAATATACGAAGAGTTTAATGCTGTTGTCCGCGTGGAGCCTAATCAGAGCGTCTCAAATGCATTTCTCCTGTTGTGAACGTACTGAGATTACCCTACCCATAATGCACTGGGCACAGCATCTCCACACTAAAACCTTAAAAATGAGCGCATTACTTTAAAACTAAAACATATGTCTGATATTTTCACTTTATAAAACTTCAGACGTGACGTTAATTTAAATAACTTGTCTGAAATTAGTTTGGTAAAATTTGAATCATAAGTTAAAAATGTATGCCTCTGGATGACATGATATTGTCAGTATGGGGTTAAAAGAAATGAGTTTTGTTTTTTTGTGACCTGTTCTCCTTTGCCTGCAGAGGATAGAGCGGTTTCCTCTAGAAGCAGCTCTCCTCTGTTTGCAGAGGGTTGAACTACACACCTCCTACAAAACATTTAACAGCTAGGTGCTCAAGTGACTTTAAATTTTGTTTGTAGCTGTTCGGACCAAAACTTGTCAGAAGATAATTAGTCCAATAATGGTTTTCAAAGTTATCTGAAAAGCTAATCCGATAATGAAAACATTATCTTCAATAATTATGTGATTAGTGGAACTGTGCCCACCACTGGCCATATGATGAATCAAATGCTGTGACTCACTGACTGTTTAGTGTGGTTTCTTCTACTTGGGTGGCTGTTTTTGAAGATTGAAATATTAATATAACATTTTGTTCATGGTCATACAAAACAATGAAGATTGTGCTTTTTTGTTTCCTGCGTAAATTGTTATAACCCATTGATATTCAAAGAAATTGGAACAGACCAATACTTGATGCATCAATTGACATCATGAAAGACATGATCAGATGCAACATTATATCTAATGATGTGACAATTCTAATTCATAATTATACTCTTGTGACTTTTTTTGTTTTACTGCTAGACATGTAGAAGTTAACCTCTGGCTATTTATTTCATTAATTTGTTATTTATATGTACATATTCTCCTGCAACTAAATCACTGGAATGCCACATCTCATGGCCATTTGAATTCATGGTAATTGACTTTTGGTGCTTATCTGCATGGGAAAATTCTGGCCAAATTTTTTTATTTATTTATTTTTTAACTGCTCAGCAATTGTGTAATTTGAATACTGTATCTCATGGCTAACTGCATGCAGAGGTGGTGGCTAAGTAGTTTGTGCACTTGCTTTAAGTGTGGAAGGTTCCCGGTTCAAACTCCACCCCTGCCGCATTTCTCCATGTTGTGTGGAGTTGTGTCAGGAACATCGATTTCTGTTGAATCACTAGATGGAGGATCGGGACGATCTGCTCACTTGCTGGGTGTTGCCAGAGCGCTGCCAATCTCGGTTAGCGTCTAGCAACCAGACATAAATAGATATCGATGGGCATGATGAATGTTTCAAAGAGTTTCACATAAATCTGCAGTTTCCGTGCTACTACTGTGTTGTTAAATTTATTCAAACTCAGTCCCACATTTGTACAGCCAGTATTTGTCAAAATAAATACAGAAGCTCAAATTGTTTGTAATAGACTTGAAATAATGTTAGTCCCAGTCCAGATGTTGTCAAGAGTTCACCTGTTTATGAATTTTGTTTATACTATCCCGACCATTGAAGTCATTATCTTTATTATGATAGAAAATAAATACAATCAGTTTGACAAACAGAAAAATATTTAAACACATTGTGTCTAGTATCTTGTCTGCCATGACACAAGATACTAGTTTGAGCCTTAATAATTAGAAGTTAAAGATGGGAAATAATGAGGGGTGAAAGTAAGAGCTTCGCGCGCTCGCATCATATTAAAGTATTAATGACTGCTCTTAACCCACCTGCGGCAGTGCTTTTACGCAGCATTTCTCCTCAAAAAATGTTTGTTTTGGTCGTACTGAAGTTTTCCCCTGTTAAAGCTGATTGTGTGCACTGGACTCCAGCGGGAGCCGATCCGTGGATATGTCTGTGTGTCAGAGTGTGTGCAGTTAGCCCCCTTTTCACCCTCTAGTCTCCTCTTCCTCAGCGGGGTGCAGATTCAATCTGTGTTTTGTCTTTTTAACTTGTTTTATGTCAATGTAAAACAGAATATACAATGTCAAAGATGGTTAGTGACCGTCATGTCACCCACCAAATTGAGAGAAAAAGCGTTTCCATTGTAGGAATTTGCTCTTACAGAATATTTCAGGATGGAAAACCTGATGTGAAGAAAAAAACCTGAGTAATTAAAAAGGGATAAATTGAGGCTTCCAATTGAATCGCTAAATGAATGGAGCGATCTTTCTCACGACAAAGCATTCATGCAGTAAAACTGAAGTCACTACTGTACAGAGTATAGATCAACACACACAAAATCATTTTCTAACCCTTCTCAGAAATTTTAGTAATTTCCCTGCATCATTAATATTACATAGAGTGAGGAAAATAAATATTTGAACACCCTGCGATTTTGCAATTTCTCCCACTTAGAAATCATGGAGGGGTCTGAAATTTTCATCTTAGGTGTATGTCCACTGTGAGACATAATCTGGAAATCACAATCTGTTTTTTTTTTTTAAATAATTTATTTGTATGTTACTGCTGCAAATACGTATTTGAACACCTACCAACCAGCAAGAATGTCCCCCTGCTCAAGCCAGCACATGTCCAGGCCAGTTTGAAGTTCACCAGTGACCAGCTGGATGATCCAGAGGAGGCACGGGAGAAAGTCATGTGGTCAGGTGAGACCAGAATAGAGCTTTTTGGAATCAACTCTACTTACCATGTTTAGAGGATGAGAACAAGCCCCAGAACAGCGCTGTGAAAACTCCACGGATCTGCAGGATTCCGCGGATTTCATCATTGTACTCTTTAATCATGAACATCACTGAGTTTTTTTTAAAATGCTTATCGCAGTGTTCTCTTTTTTTTTTTTTTTTTTTTTTTTTTTTTTTTTTTTTTTTTATGACCGTGTAAGTTTTATAAGTCCGCAGACACCGATCTGTGTGTTACACATACAAATCGGTTTCCTCAGATCTGCGGAGTTTTGCGGAGGAAAAATGCCACTCAAAGCGTAGCTGTTAGCGACAATTATCGTAAAGCAGGACTGGTTGGTTGCTGCGGTGACGCTGTGTGGCTAAAACATAGCATGTGGACATCCCAAACTTCTAGAGCTTTCAAGTTTTTAAAAGAATTGTGCAGCATGTCTGTGACACGGACCGACGTCGCACAGAGAGATGGCGAGAAAGACAGTTTGAAAAAGTCTAACGACAAGAATCCGTGAAATTGTTGCTGGCTTCAACACACCTGAAAGATAAACGGGAAAAGTGAACTGTGCCCTCAGGAAAACACGGTAAGACTTTTTCTCTCTCTCTGGAAAATAAACATTCTGCTGTTCAAACAGGGTTTTAGACAAGATTATGTGGCTTTTTTTTCACTAATCTAGACTTTCATTGTAAAAAAGACATTGTGGCTTTGACTGGATTTAGGCTGCATGAATTTACACAAGAATATAAGTGACTTTTTACTATAAGGTATGTTATTGATATTTTACCATGATTTTCCAAATATTCTACAAGCTTTAGCTGTGGTTTTTGAAATGCTGTAACAGTCTTTTCAGTCTTCATAAATTTCATGTAGTTTAATTGTTCTGAGTTAATGCATAATTTGGTTTACAATTAAAAAGAAAATCAATCCAGGTCCTACTTCCATGTCATTTTCTGTTATTTCAACATAATCATTGACAGGTCAAATAAAAGGTTGAATATAAGATCATTTAAATATCCACTAATTTTGAGATTTATTCTTCCAGGAGATGCTGAAAAAAGTATTGTTACATAAAAATTTACTTCTGGGGCCCCACAGGGCCCTAGACCCCATCTCCTGGGGAGCTGCACCCCCCTCCCCCCCTGCAAATTTTCCTCAGATTTCACAATTTTCATTTCACAGTCCTGCAAGAAAACCATCCCAACTGTGAAGCATGGGTGTGGAAACATCATACTCTGGGGGTGCTCTTCTGCAAAGGGGACAGGATGACTGCATTGTATTGAAGGGAGGATGGATGGGGTCATGTATTGCGAGATTTTGGCAAACAACCTCCTTCCCTCAGTAAGAGCATTGAAGGTGGCTCATGGCTGAGTCTTCCAGCATGACAATGACCCCAAACACACAGCCAGGGCAACTAAGGAGGAGCTCCGTAAGAAGCATTTCAAGGTCCTGGAGTGGCCTGGCCAGTCTCCAGACCTGAACTCAATAGAAAATCTTTGGAGGGAGCTGAAACTCCAAACCTGAAAGATTTGGAGAAGATCTGTATGGAGGAGTGGACCAAAATCCCTGCTGCAGTGTGTGCAAACCTGGTGGAAAAACTACAGGAAACGTTTGACCTCTGTAATTGCAAACAAAGGCTACTGTACCAAATATTAACATTGATTTTCACAGGTGTTGAAATACTTATTTGCAGCAGTAACATGCAAATTATTAAAAAAAATCATACATTGTGATTTCCAGTTTTTTTTTTTTTTTTTTTTTTTTTTTGATTGTCACAGTGGACATGCACCTAAGATGAAAATTTCAGACCCCTCCATGATTTCTAAGTGGGAGAACTTGCAAAATCGTAGGGTGTTCAAATACTTATTTTCCTCACTGTATAATACTCACTCATGAAAGATCACTTGGCAATCTTTTGTCAGCTTGTTGCTGCACCCGAACACTGCACAAAACGGCATTTTCAGATCACTTTAACCCAAGTCTAAGTCGGTGCATCATCTATTTCAGTTTAATCCAATGCCTGATGACTCCTAATAATGCTAAGCAAGATGGTGGCTGCCTGACAACGGCTCACGGGCTGCGTCTGCCATCTAGTGTTTTTAAATAGAAATCAATGGTCAGGAAGGGCATCAGGTGTAAAACTTGTGGCAATCCCGAGTGAAGACAAGGGAGCAGCTGAAGGGACTTTCTGTCTCATGGTTAACAGATTTCATGGTAATTTGGATTTTTTTTGCAATTGTGTGATTACGTAGCGGAACTTGCATATTGCATTGGTAATTAACAATAAATAAATGCGGAGATGCAGACATTTGTACATGCACCGATCTATGCAAATGTGCCAGATGTGATTGTCATAACATTATTGGGTGCAATACTTTGATGAAAAAGATTTTGATGGGGATGGCAGCGATGGTCAAATGGAATAACTGATATATATATAGATATATATATATGCACTTTTTCAGCATCATTATATGCAAATATTGCCGTTTTGTGCTTGTCCCACACCCAGATGAATGGTAAACGTTTTTTTCTAATGTTTTAAAATATCTCTGAATAAAATATCAGTAAAATAATCAAAATATAATTGGAGTATTCAATGTCATACAACTGTTTTTATTTTTTTTAAACAGAATGTAGTTGTCCCACACTATTGCTGTAATTTCCACCACAACACTGTAATGTCCCTTTAAACAGTCTGTATGAAAGATTGTTTGGGTAGTTTCTATGGAGATAAACAGTGACATCAGAGCACGTGTATATAGCGCCAAATCAAACAGTTGCCCCAAGGAGCTTTATATTGTAAGGCAATGGTGTGGTGGAAATTACATTTACAAGGCTAATAGTGCCCGTAGTTAAAGAATCACCCACATATAGCGCTTACTTAATAATAAAATCCATAAATACTGATGAACGTGATCGCACACGCGCATGTGTGCACATACAGAATACGCACGCGTGCACACACAAAACAAATCCAATGTGCTGTCTGGAGGCTGTTGGAAAGAAAAGCTGGACTAATTTTTGATGTGATTTTGTTTTTTTTTTTTTTGTTTTTTTTTGGTAGCACAAGCGCCAACCATGGGGGACAACGACTCTCCCGAGACATAATTTGATTGAGCTAACTGATGCTGCCTGTAAGACACACACAAAACAAATCCACTGTGCTGTCTGGAGGCTGTTGGCAGGAAGAAAGGAGGAAAAAAAAGCTGGATGCATTTCTGTCCCCCCACCCCCACCCCCCCACCCCCCGCTGCACTGATGACGTACAGTCAACTGACCCGGTTGCGCATGTGTGCGCGCGCGGGATGATTTGATTGAGCTCACTGATGCTGCTAATTGTAACATACATCTTTTAATGGAAGTCAATGCACAGCATCACTGCACTACACATTACACTGGAACACCAAAATGTAAGTCCCTTTTCTGTTGTAGATAAATTAATAAAATATCAAATAGAGCCCGACCGATATGGATTTTTTTGAGGCAGATGCCGATAACGATATTTGGGTGAAAAGAGCCGATAATCGGTTGATTTGCCGATAGCTGATCAGCTGAATGTTTCAACCTCTTAGCAGTAAACGAAAGTTTTTCATGCTAGAAATAAGCTCTACACAATGTGGGCTTAATAAAAAGCGTGACTGACGCAATGAAGCACATTTGACACATTACTACATAAACTGAGTTAATCAAACTGAGTTGAACTGAAACGGGAGAAATGTGGGGTGAATGTAATCGCAAAGTTATTACAAACAAAATCCTTATAAACATTTGTATGCTTTTGTCAGCTGATCAGTGCAGTGTGACGATGAACTATAGGGGCGGTGATGAACACATTTAAACAGAGGTGTAAGCAGCTCTCAGTTGAATGGAGTCAGAGCTCCATCTACTGGTCAAATGGCGTAAGGACATTTTACATTGCCGACACAAACATTATTTCAGTAAGTGTTCTGTTTATGAGAAATTATCGGCGTTTTATCGGCAAAATTTCGGCCGATAGTGAGTACTTTGAAAAGGGCTTATATCGGCCGGCCGATATATCGGTCGGGCTCTAATATCAAATGACAAGGATCTATTTTAGCCATTATATAAAACAAATAATGAATGTTTGTTTTTACATTCTTTCAATGGAATGAATATTTCATTCGGTGAAAGCTGGAACATACATTCAACAAGACAAAGCTGAGTTGAATGGTATGTTCCAGCTTTCACCGAATGAAATATTCATACCATTGAACTCATAAACATTCATTATTTGTATAATATCTAATTTAGCTTATGAAAAGCCACTTCTAACAAGACATTAACCTTAAATTTTTTCCAAGGTAAAAATTTGTGGAATTTGATTGTGCTCTACAAGTGTGGTGCTCTAGTCTCCATATTAATGTTTTTTACACACACACACTTGCCTCACCATGAATTTCAGGTTTTACTGACATGTCCAATTTAGTCTGTTACCGGTTTACACACATGCAACTTTGGGTGTATTTGAGGACCAACCTGAACAACTAGTTTCTAGTGCTTAAGAGTTATGGGGGAGGGAGACTGTAAAGAATTAAAGCCACCCTTCCTGAGTACAACTTTATATCCCACCAAGTCAGGTTCTTCCTCAAGTCCTCCCTTACCAAAAAGTAGTATATGCAAGTATGTTTCAAGTATACTTCTAGTTTACTTTTTATATACTTATCAGTACTATTTTTTGGTAAGGGCTCTCTTTATAAGAAAGGAAAAAAATTGACAAGCAACTGCACTCACTGGCCACTTTATTAGGTACACCTGTTCAATTGTTTGACAAACAGCTAAACAGTGTTGCCACAGTTACTTTGAAAAAGTAATCCAATTACTGATTACTCCTTGAAAAAGTAACTTAGTTACTTTACTGATTACTCAATTGTAAAAGTAACTAAGTTAGATTACTAGTTACTTTTTCAGTTACTTTCCCCAGCTGCCGACAACAACCCACGTCAACATGACAATGATACCTGTTTTGCCAACTCACTTTATAGTCACCCTTTCTTGACTTCAATGAAAATAAATACTTGTTTTATAAAAAGTAAAATAAAGACCTCTTTCTTGACCTCATATTTAACTGTTGACTGTAACAGTAAAACTTGCAATTTCAAACCTACATTGTTTATAAATGTAACTATTAAATTCTAACATTTTTCTAACATTTAAATTCTCTCTAAACATTTTACTTGTCGAAATTATTATTTTAAGCAATATTAGTAGTTGTAGTAAAAAACGGCTTCAAAACTGGACCTTTAATCTAGGGCTGTTGTGGGGGGGGGGGGGGCACATCCCTCCCCCACGCCCCCATCCCATCTGGATTCACCCCTGCTTTGGCATTTGAGCACAAAGAATGGATAACATTTATTTATGCAGAAAACATGACCAGATTTACAGGTAAAAGTTTTATTGCGTTTTCACATCATGTGGTCCTCAGAAAGAGAGTTTAGGTGCATTTGAGTGGAAAATAGTGTTAGTTGTTGACGCGTCGCGGAGGATCAGCTGTTTTTAACGAGACGATACGGAGCAGCTCAGCTCAGAATTCTAAATAAAGGAGGAAAAAAGTATAAAAATGTCTTCGTAAAGCTCAGTGCAGGTGTGCTGATCACCGCCCTTTAAGAGGTGAGGACGAGTCGAGCAGCTGCAAAAAACCGTGGATGAAAAGCTCACAGCTCGCTTAAAGTGGGCAGTTCAGTCGAACCCCGACTCCCTGCCCACAGACCAAGTTTAATGCTGCTATCAACCCACAATGAAAAATAATAGTAACGCACAGTGACATGGAGAAGTAACTTTAATCTGATTACTGACTTGGAAAGATTAATGCGTTAGATTACTCGTTACTAAAAGAAGTGGTCAGATTAGAGTAACACGTTACCGGCATCACTGCAGCTAAACAGCCATGGTAGCAACTTGGTGCATCCAGACTTGAAGTTCAAACCGAGCATCAGAATGGGGAAGAAAGGGGATTTATGTGAGTTTGAACATGGCATGGTTGTTGGTGCCAGATGGGCTGGTCTTAGTATTTCAGAAACTGCTAATCTACTGGGATTTTCACACACAGCCATCTCTATGGTTTAAAAAGATTGGTCTGAAAAAGAGAAGATATCCAATGACCAACAGTTGTGTGGATGAAAATGCCTCATTTATGTCAGAGGAGAATAGACAAACTGGTTTAATGGGTAACCGTTATGTCAGTATGGACCAACATCTCTAAGGATGTTTCCAAAAAGCTTGGGACCTTACATCATTTAGCAAAATGAGCCCAAATTAGTTTTGTTCAACATTCTGACAGAAATTCAGGATCACAACTGAGCCAATGTAAGACTTTGAGGCATCAGAAAGAAATGAGACGTCACCACCTATTGTACACTTTTTCTCTTTAGAACAAGGACCTAAGTTTAAGAAGTCTACAAAGAATTTATCACTGACTACATAAAGATTTGTCTTCTACATTTAACCCAATCTAGTTGCAGTTGGACACAATCCAGCCACTAGGAGTAGTGGACAGCCACAGTCCAGTGACAAACTCCAGATGTAGAGATGCTGCGCTGGTGAGACAGAGAAAGGAGTAAACCGAGGTGACCACAGAAAACTTGTGGAAGCGATCCCACAACCTTCTTGCTGTAAGGCAACTGTGCTAACCACCGTGCTGCCCATATATTACACTGTTTGTGACCTCAAGACTTTAGTAAACTAATTTCTAAGACCGAAACAGCTTGTCCACATGAATAAAAATGTATGACTCAGGGTTTGAAGAATTTCTAAAAACACTTCATATTTGCAGACTGAGGTAAGTTGCGTATTTTACACAATGATCTAGACCAGTGGTCCTCAATCTTTTTACAATGAGTACCACCTTACAAACTAGACTGCACTCACAGAACGCAAACCTCCGCCAGCACTAGTTTCCATTCCAAAATTTTACCTTGGAAAAATTTTTAAAGGTTAAAGTCCTATTAGTAGTGGCTTTTCACAAGCTAAATTAGATGTGATCAAATGTCAGGAGTATGCATTCAGTTCATGCACTTGAAGTTTTTTTTTTTTTTTTTTTTTTTTGTGGTGTCAGGTTTTAGTTCACCAACTTCCTCCAGTTTCTGAATTCTTTTCAGATGATTTTCACAGATCATTGGTTATCTCTGCTATGCACAGTTTTTCATTGCATTTTGGCACTTGGTTTGACTGATAACTGGAAGACAAACAGGCATAAAATTGGAACCTCCATCCAATTTTGGTGGTGTAGTTAAATCCATAACAGAAAAAAAATGAGCGGTTGAGGCACTTTTGATTGAGACATAATGCAAAATGTACACCAAATGGGCTTCTCAATATTAAATTCAAATGTACACAAAATTTTGAAATGGCCACAAAATCTGTAATCTGGATCAAACTTTGTCAGTTGATTAAAAGATACCATCCTACATAACGCTCTCAAATATGATTTTTATTTATTTATTTTTTTGACAGTTACGAACTTTAGAAAATTCATTCAGTGTTAAAAGTAGGATTTTCCCGGACTGTGACTTTAAAGGACATGTCGCATGTCTTAATCTACCAGTTAGCAACACGGCATCAAAATACTCATGACTGTAAATCTCCCTGCGCAAATGCGCTCATAATTAGTGGTTTCTGATTTTTATTTATTTATTTATTTATTTTTATTGCTCTCCCAAAGTGAGGTAATGGATGCAGTTCCGGAAAACGTCTCACACGGCAATTCTCAGCATTTCTCTGCATGTGATGTAATTAAGAGCAAAACAGAAACATCCCAGACAGAGACGGAGTAAAACAAATGAGGTTCTGTCCAATAACCAAGCTTCAGAGCTTTTCTTTTGAAAGCAGTGGCTCGGATTTACAGAGGAGATGACACACTTCACCCCAAAACTCTTAACTTTTTCATAGTCTGTCTGATTTTGAAACTTAGTGTCGTGATGCTGCCGTTTGTTTCAGCCACTGGCTTACTGCTGCGGACATGCCTGGACATACAGATATGTCTTGTATTGGAAAAATGCAGATGCTATTTTCAGGAGCTAATGGACTAGTAACTACGTCACCTGTTGGAAACACTCGAGTACTTTGTTTTCAGAAGTCTCCGTAGGTGTTTGCTGCTAATGCTGTATACTTTGAAACCGGTCACAGAAGTCCACAAAGTAATCCCGGTGGCTCATCGGATGGCCACTAACAACCTAAATTTAAAATATGATTTCAGTGCGGCATTCTTTAAAAATTTAATCTATTGTGCTTATCAGGATATGAGTATTAAGTAAAAATTTCTAAATGATATATGAAACATTGTGGGCTCCATGCTGTTCACAAACTGACAGGAGCAAAAACATAACCTCCATTTAATATGTTGACATTATAATGGGCTTAAGACATGTATTGCTACATTAAAGTGGAATATGCATGGTTGTGGAAAACTGAGTCTGAAAGTTTCTGGTCTAGCTCTATGTAAACTCCACTGGAACTGTATGTACAACCCCAGATTGGGGAAAAAAGTTATGAAAAATGCCCCTTCCCCCAACCACTACCAAAAAACAAAGAAAAGCTCAGGTTTTTTTAAATAACATTTACTCTAACTTCTGTTTCCTTGCAGACAGTTTGAACCCAGATGTTTCATGTTTTGTGTGGGCATCTTCATTTACTTTGTCCATTCCTGCATTTAAGCCCTGTAGCACATTCCAAATGGGGCCGTTTTAGGGCTAGTTTAGAAATTAAAAAAATCTCACCTGGTGATTGTAATCATGATTTGGTACAAAAGCAGTTTTCATGAAAGGCTGAGTCTGAGGAGCAAAGATAGGCATAAGATTGCCAGCTTGTAAACAAATGTGTAAGAAAGTTTATTAAAATGTTTTAAAACAAAGATTGGAAGGGATTTGCATATTGCTCAATCTCAGTGCATAATGAGATGAGATATACTTTATTGATCTTAGTGGAGAAATTATATTTACACTCCAGTTACCTCAGACAGCAATTAGTCCACAAATATTACTTGTTTACCGTAATAATGGCACACATCAGAATTAAAGACAGCACATACACATTTGACATTGTTTATGTGCACTAAGTTTGAAGAAGTCTGTTATTCAAATTGAGGCAAGTGGGTGAAGGTCACACAGCAACCCTGAGATGCGCCACCGTCAGCTTGGGGGGAGGAACGGGGACCAGCTGCAGCTAAAACTGCACCGCCCCCGCAGAAGGGGGAAGGAATGACGTGAGCAGAAGCCAGAGTGGGGGAGTGTTTGGGGGGGGGGTGGGGGGGGATGGAGCATGCTCCAGTCCTATGAAAACAGTTTAGTCTTTGTGAGTTGAGATAAGAAACAGCCAAACGTTCCCCAGGCTGAAGACATTCCTTTGGAGGAAAACAGTCGGGCAATTTGTCCTTCAGGCTTGATAAGCCTGCAGTGTTGTGGTTTGAGCAGTGAAAAACACTTAACAGTTCCACTTGAACAATTATGAATGAATGAATATTCACTGGCCTCCGAAATCTTCAACTTCAACTGCAAGGCACACATCTGCTCCAAGATGTCATCCAGTTTGCATCCGAGTTCAAGAGTCATCGCAGTCTGAGAATGCACTGCCTTGCCAACCTCGTTAATCATGACGGACAAGCGAGGGGCCGTGGTTCTTGATGCCAATTTTCCGGTAGATCAGGGCAGCACATAAGCCAGAAATGAATAAATCCTCTGCGTCCTCAACGGAGAAAGGCGCCAAGCATGCAATACGCCAAGACCCCCAGGAGTCGAGAACATAGCCCGCAGGATACGTTCCATCTAGGCAGGTAGGATCCCCGGTCCTGACCTTCTTGTAGGAAAAAAATGGTGTCAATAGCGTTCAGAGACCAGCTGATCAGTTCCATGGTTAATCCAATAGTAGTCCAATAGAGCCAGTATCCAATATAATGTGAGGAATTCAGTCTGGTTAAGTAGGGACTTGAAGTTTAAAGCAGAGATAAGGGAGAGTGGAGGAGATGCGACCGCCCTCGTCGGAGTCCCAAGCTGTTAGCTGTATAATAAAACAATTCAAGGAATCTGGAGTGTAAAGCGCAAGGATACAAGGCCAAGCTGAGCAGTTTTTATCTCCAATCCCTCAGAAGGTGCTATATCAAGAAGTCATTCATCAGTAGCTGATATAACCACATGGTCAAGGGGTTATTTTTGGAAACTATTGTGAAGCAATGTAATACAGAGTTACATTTCACAAATGCCACTTAAAACTTTACTGTCCAAAAAAAAAAAAAGTTTTATGTTAATTGTTAACAATGTATAGAAGCAGGATTGACTGCTCTGGGCTTGGAGGAATCTGGGTTGGGCCAGCACTCATTGGAACAGTGTACTGTGGTCAGATGACTCATTAGTCACCTTTTTTTTTTTCTCCCCCCGCCAAGAAACGTGGGGGGTGCTCAAATCATTTGGTGGAAGCACAAGGTTTTCCAGGAATTTTTGCTTGGATACAAGTTTTATTCAAATTTACAAGAGTTGTGTTGGCTAGCCAAGGCCACCTACATCAAACATTCTATGTATGAAATGATTAGCTAATTATAGAAATTATAGTCTGCACTACACTTGGTGTCTTTTGTGGGTGGTAACTGTAGCTGCTGTGCTGTCCTAGGCTGAGGGTGATGTAGCGTCCCTGAACAGACGTATCCAATTGGCTGAGGAGGAGTTGGACCGTGCTCAGGAGCGTTTGTCCTCAGCTCTGTCCAAACTGGAGGAGGCGGAGAAGGCTGCAGACGAGAGTGAGAGGTGAGTATTGTACATCCGGCAGACCCACTCGTGGTCAGCGTAATCTACCCGTGCTGCCATGTTTTCCTGTTTTTGAACAGATCTAAAGGGTTTGAATATAAACTGAAGAATTTCAATGTTAGGACTTACTTAAACTGTACAGCCTTTGGGTTTAAGATTTAAATCATAACTTTTTTTTGGCACCACTATAATTGTATTCTTTAAGATTTAAATAAGGGATTCATAATTTTGGCAGTATGAGGTTTAGAAACTATTTAGAATTTTGACCCGCGTGGGTTGAAATTCAAGTGATTATACGCCATGACCTAGATTTGGTGGTGACGTCATAGATCATGTGGGGGCTTCCACCGAGCTGTGTGAGGATGCTGGGGATGAAATTTAAACAGTTCTCACAAATGACAGACTTGGAGGAGAGCAAAATCTATTAACCTGCTAGACGTGACAAAAGATGCAAAGTTGAGGAAGCGAGAAAATGAATGCAGCTGATGAGCAAAGGTGATCAGAAGATGCTGGTCAAAGGCTCTGGAGAGGACGGCTGTGGAGATGATGGAACAGCTATCTTGTGTGGCCAACCAGGCAATGTTTTACAAAAGCCTTTTGTTGACAGATCTGGAGAGAGGACAGTCATAAACAAAACACACTGTTTGTTGCGAGTTTTTTGGTGGTGGTGGTTGGGGTGGGGGGTTGTAATTTGTAATGATAAAGACAGGTATTCTCACGTAATAAGTGTGTTGTCTGGGTTATATTTTTGTTCAGATTGACGTGATCATAAACTGATCCAATATCTGTATCTGGTCCAATATTGATGTTATTTACATATTTGATATGAAGAAAAGGACTGAACTGTTGTCAAATGCATGATGTAATAAGGGGTTGGATTTATTACATCATGCATTTTCTTATGAATCGCCAGGGATGTGTGTATATAATATAGTATAGTGAACACCCCCTTTTCTACTTTTTTTTACTAATAGCCCAATTTCATAGCCTTCAGAGTGTGCATATCATGAATGCTTGGTCTTGTTGGATTTGTGAGGATCTACTGGTACCGCCCATATAACAATAAGAAATATACTCAAAACTTGGATTAATCTTTTTAGTCACATAGCACTACTATTACTCTGAACACTTTGTGTGTGTGTGTGTGTATATATATATATATATATATATATAATATACACACACAAGAGCGTTGCCCGTGGGGATCCACAGGATCTAGATTGGGTAGTGTTTATAAAATAGGTAGCTGACATTTTCAAGGGTGGTAAAGAATTATGCAACATCTGAGTTGCAATGACATGAGTCCAGAATGTTTTTTGTTTTTTTTACCTTAGACCTCAGTTTATAGAAGAAATCGAGCCTTTTTTCTGTAAATTGTAATGTTTTAATGTTATGTTACTTCTATTTTGCCATTTGATTTTTAAATGGACCAATATGGAAATAAGGGATCACTTTCGTGTGTCACTCATGCATTTTTTTTAAACGTATTTATGTCTTTACATTGAAATTAAGTCGCTCATGCACGCCTTTAAGCTATAGATGATACCGCAGCAGCCTGATTGAGGAAGAAGAAATCATTGTCCGCGCTGACGATCCCTCCCAAAAATAGCCAAATCAAAGTGGACATTTATAGATCGTCTAAATTTTTGTGGTCCACAACTTGATCGTAAGTAAAGCAGAATCACGACTTAAACGTGCATGAGTTAACATGGCTCACCTGTTTGTGTGCATGCATTTTCCCTGTTTGTGCTGCACTGATTGACATTTTCGAAGACTTTAAGCATTATATGCTAAAGCTTCTCTATAAAACGTCGCTCAGTTCAGATACCAGAGTGTCGCAGAATGACTCACTGGGTAAGAGGTGAACTGCAATTATTTTATTTTTGTGCTCTGCGCAAAGGACTTTGTAGTGATAATTTCGGACTGCCATTTATGTTGGCCATTTTTATATTTAGGTAGAAATAAGTTGAATTAAAAAAGTTGATACTTTGTATTTCTTTACGAGGTCTGTCCAAAATGTAACGGACCTTTTTATTTTTTTCAAAAACTACAACCCCTGGCAAAAATTATGGAATCACCGGCCTCGGCGGATGTTCATTCAGTTGTTTAATTTTGTAGAAAAAAAGCAGATCACAGACATGACACAAAACTAAAGTCATTTCAAATGGCAACTTTCTGGCTTTAAGAAACACTAAGAAATCAGGAAAAAAAATTGTGGCAGTCAGTAACGGTTACTTTTTTAGACCAAGCAGAGGGAAAAAAATATGGAATCATGAAAAACAAAAGAACGCTCCAACACATCACTAGTATTTTGTTGCACCACCTCTGGCTTTTATAACAGCTTGCAGTCTGAGGCATGGACTTAATGAGTGACAAACAGTACTCTTCATCAATCTGGCTCCAACTTTATCTGATTGCTGTTGCCAGATCAGCTTTGCTGTTTGGAGCCTTGTCATGGACCATTTTCTTCAACTTCCACCAAAGATTTTCAATTGGATTAAGATCCAGACTATTTGCAGGCCATGACATTGACCCTATGTGTCTTTTTGCAAGGAATGTTTTCACAGTTTTTGCTCTATGGCAAGATGCATTATCATCTTGAAAAATGATTTCATCATCCCCAAACATCCTTTCAATTGATGGGATAAGAAAAGTGTCCAAAATATCAACGTAAACTTGTGCATTTATTGATGATGTAATGACAGCCATCTCCCCAGTGCCTTTACCTGACATGCAGCCCCATATCATCAATGACTGTGGAAATTTACATGTTCTCGTCAGGCAGTCATCTTTATAAATCTCATTGGAACGGCACCAAACAAAAGTTCCAGCATCATCACCTTGCCCAATGCAGATTCGAGATTCATCACTGAATATGAGGTGGGCTTCATAGATAATTGGCAAAGCTTCTGGGGAAAACCTGGTCTTGTTAGGAGAGACGGCATCCATCCCACTTTGGATGGAGCAGCTCTCATTTCTAGAAATCTGGCCAATTTTCTTAAATCCTCCAAACCGTGACTATCCAGGGTTGCACCACAGACTAAAACAGTTAAATGTGGTCTATTAAACATTAGGTCTCTCTCTTTTCTAAGTCCCTGTTAGTAAATGATATAATAATTGATCAACATATTGATTTATTCTGCCTTACAGAAACCTGGTTACAGCAGGATGAATATGTTAGTTTAAATGAGTCAACACCCCCGAGTCACACTAACTGCCATAACGCTCGTAGCACGGGCCGAGGCGGAGGATTAGCAGCAATCTTCCATTCCAGCTTATTAATTAATCAAAAACCCAGACAGAGCTTTAATTAATTTGAAAGCTTGACTCTTAGTCTTGTCTATCCAAATTGGAAGTCCCAAAAACCAGTTTTATTTGTTGTCTATCGTCCTCCTGGTCGTTACTGTGAGTTTCTCTGTGAATTTTCAGAACTTTTGTCTGACTTAGTGTTTAGCTCAGATAAGATAATTATAGTGGGCGATTTTAACATCCACACAGATGCTGAGAATGACAGCCTCAACACTGCATTTAATCTATTATTAGACTCAATTGGCTTTGCTCAAAATGTAAATGAGTCCACCCACCACTTTTAATCATATCTTAGATCTTGTTTTGACTTATGGTATGGAAATTGAAGACTTAACAGTATTCCCTGAAAACTCCCTTCTGTCTGATCATTTCTTAATAACATTTACATTGACTCTGATGGACTACCCAGCAGTGGGGAATAAGTTTCATTACACTAGAAGTCTTTCAGAAAGCGCTGTAACTAGGTTTAAGGATATGTTTCATTCTTTATGTTCCCTAATGCCATATACCAACACAGTGCAGAGTAGCTACCTAAACTCTGTAAGTGAGATAGAGTATCTCGTCAATAGTTTTACATCCTCATTGAAGACAACTTTGGATGCTGTAGCTCCTCTGAAAAAGAGAGCTTTAAATCAGAAGTGCCTGACTCCGTGGTATAACTCTCAAACTCGCAGCTTAAAGCAGATAACCCGTAAGTTGGAGAGGAAATGGCGTCTCACTAATTTAGAAGATCTTCACTTAGCCTGGAAAAAGAGTCTGTTGCTCTATAAAAAAGCCCTCTGTAAAGCTAGGACATCTTACTACTCATCACTAATTGAAGAAAATAAGAACAACCCCAGGTTTCTTTTCAGCACTGTAGCCAGGCTGACAGAGTCAGAGCTCTATTGAGCCGAGTATTCCTTTAACTTTAACTAGTAATGACTTTCTTTGCTAATAAAATTTTAACTATTAGAGAAAAAATTACTCATAACCATCCCAAAGACGTATCGTTATCTTTGGCTGCTTTCAGTGATGCCGGTATTTGGTTAGACTCTTTCTCTCAGATTGTTCTGTCTGAGTTGTTTTCATTAGTTACTTCTTCCAAACCACCAACATGTCTATTGGACCCCATTCCTACCAGGCTGCTCAAGGAAGCCCTACCATTATTTAATGCTTCGATCTTAAATATGATCAATCTATCTTTATTAGTTGGCTATGTACCACAGGCTTTTAAGGTGGCAGTAATTAAACCATTACTTAAAAAGCCATCACTTGACCCAGCTATCTTAGCTAATTATAGGCCAATCTCCAACCTTCCTTTTCTCTCAAAAATTCTTGAAAGGGTAGTTGTAAAACAGCTAACTGATAATCTGCAGAGGAATGGTCTATTTGAAGAGTTTCAGTCAGGTTTTAGAATTCATCATAGTACAGAAACAGCATTAGTGAAGGTTACAAATGAACTTCTTATGGCCTCAGACAGTGGACTCATCTCTGTGCTTGTTCTGTTAGACCTCAGTGCTGCTTTTGATACTGTTGACCATAAAATTTTATTACAGAGATTAGAGCATGCCATAGGTATTAAAGGCACTGTGCTGCGGTGGTTTGAATCATATTTATCTAATAGATTACAATTTGTTCATGTAAATGGGGAATCTTCTTCACAGACTAAGGTTAATTATGGAGTTCCACAAGGTTCTGTGCTAGCACCAATTTTATTCACTTTATACATGCTTCCCTTAGGCAGTATTATTAGACGGCATTGCTTAAATTTTCATTGTTACGCAGATGATACCCAGCTTTATCTATCCATGAAGCCAGAGGACACACACCAATTAGCTAAACTGCAGGATTGTCTTACAGACATAAAGACATGGATGACCTCTAATTTCCTGCTTTTAAACTCAGATAAAACTGAAGTTATTGTACTTGGCCCCACAAATCTTAGAAACATGGTGTCTAACCAGATCCTTACTCTGGATGGCATTACCCTGACCTCTAGTAATACTGTGAGAAATCTTGGAGTCATTTTTGATCAGGATATGTCATTCAATGCGCATATTAAACAAATATGTAAGACTGCTTTTTTGCATTTACGCAATATCTTTAAAATTAGAAAGGTCTTGTCTCAGAGTGATGCTGAAAAACTAATTCATGCATTTATTTCCTCTAGGCTGGACTACTGTAATTCATTATCAGGTTGTCCTAAAAGTTCCCTGAAAAGCCTTCAGTTAATTCAAAATGCTGCAGCTAGAGTACTGACGGGGACTAGAAGGAGAGAGCATATCTCACCCATATTGGCCTCTCTTCATTGGCTTCCTGTTAATTCTAGAATAGAATTTAAAATTCTTCTTCTTACTTATAAGGTTTTGAATAATCAGGTCCCTTCTTATCTTAGGGACCTCATAGTACCATATCACCCCAATAGAGCGCTTCGCTCTCAGACTGCAGGCTTACTTGTAGTTCCTAGGGTTTGTAAGAGTAGAATGGGAGGCAGAGCCTTCAGCTTTCAGGCTCCTCTCCTGTGGAACCGGCTCCCAATTCGGATCAGGGAGACAGACACCCTCTCTACTTTTAAGATTAGGCTTAAAGCTTATAGTTAGGGCTGGATCAGGTGACCCTGAACCATCCCTTAGTTATGCTGCTATAGACTTAGACTGCTGGGGGGTTCCCATAATGCACTGAGTGTTTCTTTCTCTTTTTGCTCTGTATGCACCACTCTGCATTTAATCATTAGTGATTGATCTCTGCTCCCCTCCACAGCATGTCTTTTTCCTGGTTCTCTCTCTCAGCCCCAACCAGTCCCAGCAGAAGACTGCCCCTCCCTGAGCCTGGTTCTGCTGGAGGTTTCTTCCTGTTAAAAGGGAGTTTTTCCTTCCCACTGTCGCCAAGTGCTTGCTCACAGGTTGGTCGTTTTGACCTTTGGGGTTTTTACGTAATTATTGTATGGCCTTGCCTTACAATATAAAGCGCCTTGGGCCAACTGTTTGTTGTGATTTGGCGCTATATAAATAAAGTTGAATTGAATATGACTTTCATCCAGTCATCCACAGTCCACGATTGCTTTTCCTTAGCCCATTGTAACCTTGTTTTTTTCTATTTAGGAGTTAATGATGGCTTTCATTTAGCTTTTCTGTATGTAAATCCCATTTCCTTTAGGCGGTTTCTTACAGTTCGGTCACAGATGTTGACTCCAGTTTCCTCCCATTCGTTCCTCATTTGTTTTGTTGTGCATTTTCGATTTTTGAGACATTGTTTTAAGTTTTCTGTCTTGACGCTTTGTCTTCCTTGGTCTACCAGTATGTTTGCCTTTAACCACCTTCCCATGTTGTTTGTATTTGGTCCAGAGTTTAGACACAGCTGACTGTGTGAACAACCAACATCTTTTGCAACATTGCGTGATGATTTACCCTCTTTTAAGAGTTTGATAATCCTCTCCTTTGTTTCAATTGACATCTCTCGTGTTGGAGCCATGATTCATGTCAGGCCACTTGGTGCAACAGCTTTCCCATGTGTGATCACTCCTTTTTACACTCAACAAAAATATAAACGCAACACTTTTGGTTTTGCTCCCATTTTGTATGAGATGAACTCAAAGATCTAAAACTTTTTCCACATACACAATATCACCATTTCCCTCAAATATTGTTCACAAATCAGTCTAAATCTGTGATAGTGAGCACTTCTCCTTTGCTGAGATAATCCATCCCACCTCACAGGTGTGCCATACCAACATGCTGATTAGACACCATGATTAGTGCACAGGTGTGCCTTAGACTGTCCACAATAAAAGGCCACTCTGAAAGGTGCAGTTTTGTTTTATTGGGGGGGGGATACCAGTCAGTATCTGGTGTGACCACCATTTGCCTCATGCAGTGCAACACATCTCCTTCGCATAGAGTTGATCAGGTTGTCAATTGTGGCCTGTGGAATGTTGGTCCACTCCTCTTCAATGGCTGTGCGAAGTTGCTGGATATTGGCAGGAACTGGTACACGCTGTCGTATACGCCGGTCCACAGCATCCCAAACATGCTCAATGGGTGACATGTCCGGTGAGTATGCCGGCCATGCAAGAACTGGGACATTTTCAGCTTCCAAGAATTGTGTACAGATCCTTGCAACATGGGGCCATGCATTATCCTGCTGCAACATGAGGTGATGTTCTTGGATGTATGGCACAACAATGGGCCTCAGGATCACGTCACGGTATCTCTGTGCATTCAAAATGCCATCAATAAAATGCACCTGTGTTCTTCGTCCGTAACAGACTCCTGCCCATACCATAACCCCACCGCCACCATGCGCCACTCGATCCACAACATTGACATCAGAAAACCGCTCACCCACACGACGCCACACACGCTGTCTGCCATCTGCCCTGAACAGTGTGAAACAGGATCCATCCGTGAAGAGAACACCTCTCCAACGTGCCAAACGCCAGCGAATGTGAGCATTTGCCCATTCAAGTCGGTTACGATGACGAACTGGAGTCAGGTCGAGACCCCGATGAGGATGACGAGCATGCAGATGAGCTTTCCTGAGACGGTTTCTGAGAGTTTGTGCAGAAATTCTTTGGTTATGCAAACCGACGACCTTGGAGGTGAACATGCTGGATGTGGAGGTCCTGGGCTGGTGTGGTTACACGTGGTCTGCGGTTGTGAGGCTGGTTGGATGTACTGCCAAATTCTCTGAAATGCCTTTGGAGACGGCTTATGGTAGAGAAATGAACATTCAATACACGAGCAACAGCTCTGGTTGACGTTCCTGCTGTCAGCATGCCAATTGCACGCTCCCTCAAATCTTGCGACATCTGTGGCATTGTGCTGTGTGATAAAACTGCACCTTTCAGAGTGGCCTTTTATTGTGGACAGTCTAAGGCACACCTGTGCACTAATCATGGTGTCTAATCAGCATCTTGATATGGCACACCTGTGAGGTGGGATGGATTATCTCAGCAAAGGAGAAGTGCTCACTATCACAGATTTAGACTGGTTTGTGAACAATATTTGAGGGAAATGGTGATATTGTGTATGTGGAAAAAGTTTTAGATCTTTGAGTTCATCTCATACAAAATGGGAGCAAAACCAAAAGTGTTGCGTTTATATTTTTGTTGAGTGTAGATGCAGACTAATGAGCAGATCTGATTTGATGCAGGTGTTAGTTTTGGGGATGAAAATTTACAGGGTGATTCCATAATTTATTCCTCAGAATTGAGTGAGTCCATATTTTTTTCCCCTCTGCTTGGTCTAAAAAAGTAACCGTTACTGACTGCCACAGTTATTTTTCCTGATTTCTTATAGTGTTTCTTAAAGCCAGAAAGTTGCCATTTGAAATGACTTTAGTTTTGTGTCATGTCTGTGATCTGCTTTTTTCTGCAAAATTAAACAACTGAATGAACATCCTCCGAGGCCGGTGATTCCATAATTATTGCCAGGCGTTGTATATGGATTTGAATCATGTGTGATTGCATCAGCCAAGCTTGAACCTTCGTGCGCATGCGTGAGTTTTTTCACGCCTGTCGGTTGCGTCATTCGCCTGTGGGCAGGCTTTGAGTGAGCACTGGTCCACCCCCCTCGTCGGATTTTCATTGTCAGGGAAATGTCTGAATAATTTGGGGCTTTGCTGCATCAAATGTTTCCAGAAACTGAGAGCCAGGTGGACACCATTCGCTAAACTCAGATGGCTTTCAGGGACGATTTTATGGGGATCACACAGATTGAGTGTTACAGCCGGTTTAAAGACCGCCCACAGGGGCTGAGGGCGCGCCGCGTTCCGAGCGGCGATTGACAGGCTCGTCGTCTGACTACCACAGAAATGGCAGAAGACGTGGACATCAAGACTTTTTCAGCATATTCCACTATTACAGGAGTTTTCCTCATGGAAAGAGGAGCGGAGGAATGTGCCACCGTGCTGCGAATGGCGCAGGACAAAACCACAGGAATTTGAGTGTCGGGACGGAGCCGCATGGCGCAAAGCTTTGATGAAGCCTCACAGGACATGTTCTGGCATATCCAGCTAATCCACAATTTCTCATATAGTCACATGACTGAAAAGCCACCGAAAGCCATCTGAAAACCGTCCTGTGAGACCAACACGGAGGTGGTTTTTTGCCGCACTCCTCCGCTCCTCTTTCCATGACCAAAAACTCATGTAACAGTGGAATGTGCTGAAAAAGTCTTGATGTCCACGTCTTCTGCCATTTCTGTGGTAGTCAGTCGACGTCCCGGATCAACACAGTGTTCAGTTTGGAAATGATCTGGTCGTTTGAGCCTGTCAATCGCCGCTCGGAACGCGGCGCACCCTCAGCCGCTGTGGGCGGTCTTTAAACCGGCTGTAACACTCCTCAATCTGTGTGATCCCCATAAAATCGTCCCTGAAAGCCATCTGGCTCTCTGTTTCTGGAAAAATTTGATGCAGCAAAGCTCCAAATTATTCAGACATTTCCCTGACAATGAAAATCCGACGAGGGGGATGGACCAGTGCTCACTCAAAGCCTGTCCACAGGCGAATGACGCAACCGACAGGCGTGAAAAAACTCACGCATGCGCACGAAGGTTCAAGCTTGGCTGATGCAATCACACGTGACTCAAATCCATATAGTTTTTGAAAAAAATAAAAGGTCCGTTACTTTTTGGACAGACCTCGTATTTTGAACTGTCACAGGTTTGTTGGTGTCAGAGGACTTAAAACTTCTGTGTCCTGTTTTGCATTAAATGGGAACAAAAAGGGACACTTGCACAAGTAGGGGGAAAAAAGCCCACATACTGATTCAGATTTGCTGTCTCTACATAAAGTGCACTGGGATTGCTGTCTTAATTTTACTGTTTTGCAGATGGAGCATATTTGCGTATTAACCTCTTTGTCCTGATGCAAACTATACATGCTTATTCAAATGCTACCTTGGGTCTTTCAGAGATTAAGAGTAACGCGCACAAAGTCCACTGAACCATGAAAATAGAAACTATGCATGAAAATGGCCCTGATTCCTATAAATGCGATAATTTCTTAAACCTCTTGATTTAAAGCTGAAAGTCTGCACTATAAGCACATCTTTGTTTTATTTTGGCTCCATTATGGTAGTGCACAGAGGCATAATTTCAAAATGGTCACTATCCGCATACTTGTGGACCTGGTTGTACATGGGTGTGTGGATTTGTAAATGCCATTTTTGTCAAAGTTTTAGGCGGTCTAAAACATGTTTTGAGTTGAGGTAAGTGTCTGACGCAGTCAGAAACTAACACAGTGCATATACTTGCATGTTTTCATTCTGTTCTTTACCTTCACAATTGGTGATAAACTGAGATGTAGTGAATGGATGATCACACATTGTGCTGAAAAATTATATAACCGCAAAATACGACAGACTCCGGACTGTTGAACAACTGAAGTTGTACATCAAGCAAGAATGGGAAAGAATTCCATAGGTGTGCCGGGGGAAAAAAATCAATTCACATCTGAATCGCGATTATTAAGATTCTGAATCGATCCAAAATGTCCAAGAATCAGTTTTTAAAAAGCAATTTTTGTTAAACATTTTCTTGCTCACTTGCTGTGTGTACTGTTTGTCAGGCAACAGCCTCTGTACTACAGCATCCCCGCGAGAGGAGGGTCCGGCGTGCTTCAAACATTCGTGAGCCGCAGCTTAGCATGGTGGACGAAGAGCTAATTCAGCCAGCACCCTCTTTAATGAAGGCAAAAGTTTGAGCGCATTTTGGATTTTATTTGCTACGTAAGGAGCTTGACATGAGTTATGCAGTGTGCAAAATCTGCAAAATGAAAGTTAAGTACTTCTGAAACACTTCAAATCTGCAAGCCCACAAGTGACGCCATCACCCAGAGCTAAAAGAAGCAGAGCAGCGGTCTCTGCCGACTACTGACCAGCACATATTCCATCACTTCACTAAACTGCCAGCCAGCTCTGAACGAGTAAAGCAGATAAGTAAATTTACATCTTTAGAATCACTTGATTAACCTTGTGAAGCTGCATTTTCTTAAACATAAACATTTTTTAAGTAATATAACTTTTTCTCAGAGCTCTTTCAATCGAAAATCGATTCGGAATTGAATCGTGAGTTGTAAGATTCACATCCCTAGAATTCCACTTACAAAGCTTCAACAATTAGTGTCCTCAGTCAGGAAAGGTGATGTAACACAGCGGTAAACATACCACTGTCCCAGCTTTTTTTGAAATGTGTTGCAGGCATCCATTTCAAAATGATCAAGTATTTGCACAAAAACAGTCTGTCAGTTTGAACATTAAATATCTTGTCTCTGTGGTCTATTCAGTTGAATATAGGTTGAAGAGGATTTGCAAATCATTGCATTGTCTTTAAATTTCACACAACGTCCCAAGTTCATTGGAATTGGGGTTATAGCATAATTTGGATTTTGAGCACACTTTCAACAGTTTTCTTAAAAAAAAAAAAAAAAAAAAAAAAAAAATCATACTGGAATAAGTGAATGTCAAACTGAAGTGTCATGATTCCTATTAAAGTAGACCTGCATTGAAATAAATGTGGTCAGATTTCAGAAAGAAATAGCTATGTATTTATAAGACCCTTGTGAATGCAGTAAAGTAAATCTGTAAGCCCAAATTTGTAATTCAGCGGAGAAATCTTCGTTTAAAAATGACATTTGCAGCTAAAATTTAGCCCTCTGTGAAAACAGTTTGTACAGCCGTATCATTTCCATGACGTCAGGGACAAGACGACGCGCTCCAGCCTTCAGTCCGATCCCGCACTGAAATTGATTTTATCTGTTAGTAATGTTACTTATACACGTCCTGGTTTCAACATCCAAAAGTAAGCTGCAATGAATGTGAGATACAGATCTGTGTGCTCAGATCAGCAACGACATCGACAGCGGGCGCTGTTCTTCCTCTCCCGCTCTCTGCCTCCGCTGCGCTTAAGTCTGCGGGCTCGTTAACCGCCGACGCGGGCCACTCACACCGCCCGTGTCTGCTTTGCAGCCGGCATCACCTCTCTGTCTACTGAATGGAGCTGCAGCACACTTGGCACAAGTCCTGAGATTACGCTCGCTGTTTTAATGCGAAGCGGCCGGTACACCTGTTGCTGCAAGGACAGACTTCTTGCTGCAAAATCCACCGCACGTCTCGGCAATCGGAGCCCCAGAGCTCCATGGACGCTGAGAGAGGTTTATATATTTTTTAATGACTGGGATTCTTTGCGGGTCTCGCCTCCATATCCCGCGATGGTACCGGAGGCGAAAGACAGTAGATTTTCATTGCGACACCACTCAATCAAATGGGCGTATGGGGAAAAAGTCCCCCAAAGTAATTTTCAAGCACAAATAAAAGAAATGTGTACTCACCAAACGTGCCACAAGACAATATGAAGTTTTAAAAAAGTAGATCCTTCCGTATAAGACAAGAAAAAGGTGCAGATGCAAACTGATGTAAATCCACAAATTACAATTGGCGCAATGCATGCTGGGAGAGAGTCTTGTCCGTGACGTCTCGGCAGCGTCCATGATGAGAGGGACAGTTTGCAGAGGGCTAAATGTTAGCTGTAAATTTGTCATTTTCAAATGATTTCTCCGTTGAATGACAGATCTGGGATTGCAGATTTACTTTACTACATTCAGAAGGATCTCATGTGTAAATGTAAGTCATTTTTTGTTCAAAAAATCTGACTGCATTTTTTTCAATGCAGGTCTCCTTTAAGGACTCGTTAACTGGAATGTTACTCAAGCTTTTTTGTTTAATAATATTCAAAGCATGTGAGTACACTAGGGTTTTGGTTCCGTTGTCAGCCACCTAATGGTCCCCCCTGCCTTCACTGGGCATGTGTCATTTCAGAGCATCAGCAGCAATTTACTGATTATCACCTCATTTCTGCTTAAACCTGTACTCATTCATGTATCTCAGCAACATATATCTGAAGCTTTTATACAACAATCCAGATACAGTTGTATGCAGAAGTTTGGGCAACCCTGATAATTTTCATGATTTTTCTTTATAAATCACTGGTTGTCTGGATCAGCAATTTCAGTTAAATATAGCAGACAAACAGTGATATTTAAGAAGTGAAATGAAGTTTATAGGATTTACAGAAAGTGAGCAATAATTCTTTAAACAAAATTAGGCAGGTGCATAAATTTGGGCACCTCAACAGAAAAAATACATCAGTATTTAGGAGATACTCCTTTTGCAGAAATAACAGCCTCTAAACGCTTCCTATAGCTTCCAATGAGAGTCTGGATTGTGGTTGAAGGTATTTTGGACCATTCTTCTTTACAAAATATCTCAGGTTTGTTGGTTTCTGAGCATGGACAGCCCGCTTAAAATCACTCTACAGATTTTCAATAATACTCAGGTCTGGGGACTGAGATGGCCATTCCAGAACATTGTACTTGTTCCTCTGCATGAATGCATTAGTAGATTTTGAGCAGTGTTTAGGGTCGTTGTCTTGTTTAAAGATCCAGCCCCGGCACACCTTCAACTTTCTCACTGATTCATGAACATTGTTCTCAAGAATCTGCTGATACTGACTAAAATCCACGTGACCCTCAACTTTAACAAGATTCCCAGTACCTGCACTAGCCACACAGCATGATGAACCACCTCTAAATTTTACTGTAGGTAGCAAGTGTTTTGCTTGGAATGCTGTTCTTTTTCAGCCATCCATACTGCACCTTATGTCCAAATAGCTCAATTTTAGTTTCATCAGTCCACAGCACCTTATTCCAAAATGAAGATGGCTTGTCCAAATGTGCTTTAGCATACCTCAAGCTACTCTGTGTGGCGTGAACGCAGAAAAGGCTTTCTTTGCATTACAGCATCTCCTTGTGCAAAGTGCGCTGTATAGTTGAATGATGCACAGAGACACTGCAGCAAGATCATGTTGTAGGTCTTTGGAGCAGGTCTATGGGTTGACTGACTGTTCTCACTATCCTTTGCTTCAGCTTAGGAGATTTTTCTCAGTCTGCCACTTTGGGCCTTAATTAGTACTGTGCCTGCGGTCTTCCATTTCCTCATTGGAAACTGACAGCTGAAATCTGAGATAGCTTTTTGTATCCTTCTCCTAAACCATTACGTTAAACAATCCTTGTTTAAGTCATTTGAGAGTTGTTTAGAGGCTCCCATGTTGCCACTCATTAGAGATGCAAAGAGGGGAAACATTTGCAAATGGCCACCTTAAATACCCTTATGATTGGATTCACCTGTGTAAGGAGGCCAAGGGTCAGTGATCTTACCAAACCAATTTTGTGTTCCAAAAATTAATGCTACATGTAATCAAATTAATAAAATGACAAGGGTGCCCAAATTCATGCACCTGCTGAATTTTGTTTAAATAATTATTGCACACTTTCTGTAAATACTAGAAACTTCATTTCACTTCTCAAATATCTGTCTGCTAGATGATACATTTAACTGAAAGTTCTGATCCAGGCAACCAATGACTCAAATCAGGAAAATTATCATGGTTGCCCAAACTTTTGCATACAACTGTAAATTCAGCATTATTTCCGTAAGATGGGAGAGTGATCAGAGTGCACAGCAGCATGTCTGAGTCTGCCTCTTTTCACCCAAAGGGAATAATGTGATTTTTTTTTTTTTTTTTTAAACCATCAGATGACAAGGTACAACCTCTTAAATCATTCTAAAATCACTGACGTTTCAAAATTGCGTAGCAGCACGTCAGACTTAGATGTGCTCTGATGGGTCCCCAGTCTTTTATTAAATAATGCTGAATTTTTGTGGAAATGATTGTTGTACAAAAGCTTCAGATATGTCACTGAGGGAGATGACTGGAGTGCAGTTTTAAGCAGAAACGAGGTGATAATCAGTGAATCACTGACGCTCAGAAATGACGCATGCGCAGTGAAGGCAGGGTGGATTGACGCTTGGGGGGGCTGTTTGGTTGGTGACATCAGGTTAAGTTAACTTCACATGAGATGTTTTTGGATAGATTAATTGTTTTGTGGTAATGTGTTTACATGATAGAGAATTGATGCATCAGTTTTTTTTTTTTTTTTTTTTTTCAGTAGTTGCTTGTATGTCTAATTATTGCATGCACTAATAGACAAATGGACTAGTGACTGTAAAGGGCCTGATTTTATCGGAGATGTAAATTTTGTTGACCATCTGCATAGTCCTCGTATGTGAGCTCCAGACCACTTTTGCTGGGCATCCACACAAACCATGTGTGCTAAAACATGCTTTCCAGCTTACAATTACAAACTTGTTCTCATGTCGTGATCATAATACTACTGGCTTTTTGTATTTGTGTGTGTCAAAACTCATTCCAGAGGTATGAAGGTCATTGAGAACAGAGCAATGAAGGATGAGGAGAAGATGGAGCTTCAGGAGATCCAATTGAAAGAGGCCAAACACATTGCTGAGGAGGCAGATCGCAAATATGAGGAGGCAAGTTTCCCAGCCATTAACAGCAGTCTGAGTTTTTTTTTTTTTT
Source organism: Thalassophryne amazonica (assembly GCF_902500255.1). Lineage (NCBI taxonomy): Eukaryota > Metazoa > Chordata > Actinopteri > Batrachoidiformes > Batrachoididae > Thalassophryne > Thalassophryne amazonica. The sequence continues at coordinate 68,214,293 of NC_047104.1, read as the reverse complement.
TAATTTCACGTATCAGGATTGACTGAAATGTTCCATCGCCAAAGCAGTTATTTCAATAACAAGCAAGATGTAGGAAACAAGTGTCGTGGTCCTTTTTTTCCGGTCGTCTCAGGATGTCTTCTTTAGATAGCACAAACTAACTGCAAGTGGTTTGCAAGAAAAGGACACAACACTTTGGAATAATTCAGCCTTAAGCAAGATAAAATGCACAGAGTTTTTAAGTTTATTTAAGCCTTCGACACAGAGCTTATACAAACTGAGTCCTCTAGAGAGACTGAATATGCGCCGACTGCGCTCATGTATTTATTGGAGACCCACGGGCATCGCTCCTCCTTCGACTTTATTTATTTTATTCCCAAGACATGGTTTTCTATTGGAAGCGTCCTCTAGTGAACCCTAAGCAGGTGTTAGGCCATTATTTCAATGTGACAAACGCTCCCATTAAAACTTGAAGGATTTACAACTGATTTTTTTAAAAAAACACCTTCGGCCACAGGTGCAGCTGGCCTGAGGCCCCCTGCACCTGGCCTGCGGGCTCATCACTGCTGGGATATCAGCCAACTCACCTGCCAACTTGGAAAGTACCTAAGAGGCCTTGGAAAGTACCTGACAGACCGAATGACTAATAGAGCCCTTTTTTGGGTTGAACACCTGCTAGTTCAGCCAGAGGACATATAGTTCAGATCAGGACACTTGATAGTTCATCATAGTTCAAATAAGGACCTAAAAATTCTTCTACACAAGCTTTTCACAATTTATATCTCTATTACATACAGTATTTAATGCTGGCACAATCATATTATAACAAGCATATTGTCTTTAAACCAAAATGTAGTCCAAAATTTCAAGATGCACATAGAACCTTTATTATTTAAGATATACGAGGTCTGTTAGAAAAGTATTGGACCTTTTTGTTTTTTTGCAAAAACCTGATGGATTTGAATCACGTGTGCTTGCATGAGCAAATCTTGAACCTTCGTGCGCATGCGTGAACTTTGTCATGCCTGTCGATTGCAGCCTTTGTGTGAGGTGTGTAGTGTGCTCGGCGGATTTTCATTGCAAGGAAAAAGACGGAACGACTGGAGCAGCGCCGCATCAAATTTTGCCAGAAACTGGGCGACAGCCAGGTGGAAACCATTCGGATGATTCAGATGGCTTTCGGTGACTTTTCAGTCGTGTGACTATCCGAGAAATTGTGGAAGAGGTGGGCATGTCACAGCATGTCCTATGAGACTTCAACACGGAGGTGCTTTTGCTCCGCCGTTAGAAGCACCATGAATTTCACCGCCACTCTTTTTATTTCCAAATCTTCTGTCACAGTGGAATGTACCGAAAAAGTGCTGATGTCCACCTCTTCCGCAATTTCTCAGATAGTCACACAACGGTCCCGCATCACCACAGCGTTCACTTTGGATTGATCTGGTCATTTCAGCATGTTGATGGCCAACCGGAGCGTGGCTCGCTCTCCACCGTTGTGCGGCCGTCTTTAAACCGGTTGTACCACTCCTTAATCTGTGTGATGCCCATAGGATCGTCACCGAAAGCCGTCTGAATTATCCAAATGGTTTCCACCTGGCTGTCGCCCAGTTTCTTGCAAAATTTGAAGCGGCGCTGCTCCAGTCGTTCCGTCTTTCCTTGCAATGAAAATCTGCCGAGTGCACAGCACACATCCCACACAAAGGCTGCTTACCAGAAAATGATGCAATCGACAGGCGTGACAAAGTTCACGCATGTGCACGAAGGTTCAAGGTTTGCTCATGCAAGCACACGTGATTCAAATCCATCAGGTTTTTGCAAAAAATAAAAAAATCTGATACTTTTCTAACAGACCTCGTAGTGCCTGTTTCATGCAAGTGCTATGTTAAAGATTGGCAGCAGATGTCACCATATTTAAAGGACATGCCGTATGGGTTTTTAACATCCCAGTTAGCAAGACAACATAAAAGTACTCATGACTGTAAATCTCTCTGCACGCATGTGCTAGTAATTAGTGATCTCTGTATTTCATTCCTCTCACTCTGAGCACTAGCAGGTGCATTTCCGGAAAATGTCACTCTACAATTCTCGGCATTTTTCGGTATGTTGTGTACATTTTAGAATGAGCAGAAATCTCCCGATGACTGATGGAGGGAGACGAACCTGCTCCATCTGAAAACGAAGCTTCTGAGCTGCTATTCGAAAGTGATGGCTCACATTTACAAACAGATGACACACTTCATCCTGAAACGCTTAACTTTTTCAATGTGTTGGATTTTGGAACCTAAGTGTAGTGACGCACTGTTTGTGTGGATGCTGTCTGCTGAAGCTGTGGACATGGATGTGGGACAATACATGACGCTGTTTTTAAGACTCCCTAGACATGGAGATGGATTTGTTACATTGGAAAAAGTCAGCATATATTATTTCCAGGAGTTGCTGGACATTATTTACACAATCGTGAGAGGACTGAAGGCAGAACTGCAGCTGGCGATCACACGTGTGCTTTGATCATCTGGAGTGTGGTGTGTGGTGTGTGTGTGTTTTTTTTTTTTTTTTTTTTTTTTTTTTGAGTGTGAATTTGGAGCTGGAATGTGTGTGTGTTTGTGTTGTGCAGCTGATGAGAGGCTCCTGCACCTGTGAATGTGTGCACCTCCTGTGCTCTTAGCTGCTGTTTTATAGCATTTCACAACCTTGAGACTCAGAAGCAGCTGACTTTTCAGTAATGATTCAATTCATTTTTCGGAAAATCCGTGCTCGGCGGTGGACAATATGAGATGAGACTTATTGTCATCAGTGCAACAACGAAATTACGTTTACACTCCAGTTACCTCAGACAAGATACCACAATTAATCCACAATTATTACATGTTTACCATAATGACACATCAGAATTAAAGACAACACATATACATTTGACATTGTTTATGTGCGCTAAACTTGAAGCAGTCCGTCATCCAAATTGAGGCAAAGTGGGTGAAGGCCGCAGCAGGAGGGGCCCATGCCACCCAGCTTGGGGGGTTGAAGGCTGCAGCAGTAAAAACGTGCTGCCTTCTAGGTGGCAGGGAAGAAGCCAGGGTGAGGGGAGTGGAGGGGGGGGGGGGTAATGGGGATGGAGGGAGGGAGACGTGTCGTCTGCAGATGAGTCAATTTTCTCTGTGTGTGTATAAAATCTGACGTTACTAGGCAACAGCGGGGGGGTTAGATAGATGAGAAAGGGGAGCCGAATTCCCTCACCAAGGCTGTAGATCCTTCTGGGGGAAGAACAGGGTATTTGGCCTTGTGGAGCTGATAAGGCTGCCATGTTGTTAGGCAGAGAGATGCAGAATTCCATTTACTGCACCTTTGACAAGAGTCCAAATTTATGAAGAATATTCTCCTGTCCTCAGCAGTACATTCCTTTGCAATGCAGTGTATATCCTCCAAGATGATATCCATTTTGCATTTTGAGTTCAAGCAGTCTGAGATTACACAGCATTGCCCAAATCATTAATCATGATGGACTGATTAGCGGACGAGATTCTGGAAGCAGCCGTCTTGCTAATATTTCTGTGGGTCAGTGCAGTGCACAAACCAATCAGCGCGAAACCTCCCACTATAAAGTGAATAAAAATAAATCCTCAACGTCTTCCACAGATAGTGGAGCCAAGCATGTCACACCTCGTCTCTCTCAGGCGTCGAGAGCGTAGCCTGCTGAGTAGGTTCCTTCAGGGCACGCAGGGTCCTCAAACCCTGGTTTCCTTGCCGAAAAAATGGTGTCAATAGCATTGAGATACCAGCCGATCAATTCCAATTTGTTTAATCCAAATCTTAATTTGAAGAATTCAGTCTGGTGAAGCTGGGACTTTGAAAGTCAGAGCAGAGATGCAGAAAGGAGAGGGGAGGAATAATGTGACCATCCTTGCCAGAGTCCCAAGCTTTGTGGAGCCAGATCCAAATCCAAAGCTGTGTGGAAATTTGCAGCTACCCATGGCTTAAAACCCTTGACTGTGGAAGAAACGGCTTGGCTTCAGTTCAGAAACAGCAGAGAACAAACAGCACTTGAGGTTTCACAGATGTGGTTTCTCTCCGGTATCTGAAAATGCCGTATGTTGCATCGGTATTTTCCAATACTTGAATTACGTTTGTATCGGAGGTCTATACTGGATTGGCTCAGTCTCAACCTTAGTTTTTTAAGTGTTCTCACTAGCTTTTACATAATCAGGGTTGGGAGGGTTACTTTAAAAATGTATTCCGATACAGTTACCAGTTACCTGTTGAAAAATGTAGTCAGTAACGTAATCCAAGTACCATAATATTAAAGTAATGTAATTTGATTACTTTCAGTTACTTCTGGATTACTCCAATATCAAATATGTTAATACAGACAAAAGAAACTAAATAGAAAGTCTTGACCACATAGTACAGTTTATTAAGCAAAAATAAAGCTGTTTCTTTTACATGGAATGCTCTGTTTTACTTCAGATTATGAATTAAGAGCGCCACAGTATTGTTTTAAACACACCGTGTTCACCTGTTCAGTTTTCAACAAAAAATGCCAAACAAATGAAGGATAATGAAAACTCAGACGTGTGCGGATGAATTTGTAATTAAAAGTGGCTTGCAGAACAATATACAAAACAAAAAAGTCTACTACGAGGGCTGTCCGTAAAGTATAGGTCCTTTTTATTTTTTTCAAAAACTACATGGATTTCATTCATATGTTTTTACGTCAGACATGCTTGCACCCTCGTGCGCATGCGTGAGTTTTGCCATGCCTGTCGGTGACGTCATTCGCCTGTGAGCACTGCTTGTGGGAGGAGTCATCCAGCCCCTCGTCGGAATTCCTTTGTCTGATAAGTTGCTGAGAGACTGGCGCTTTGTTTGATCAAAATTTTTTCTAAACCTGTGAGACACATCGAAGTGGACATGGTTCGAAAAATTAAGCTGGTTTTCAGTGAAAATTTTAACAGCTGATGAGAGATTTTGAGGTGATTCTGTCGCTTTAAGGACTTTTCACGGTGCGAGACGTCGTGCAGCGCTCTCAGGCGGCGTCATCAGCCTGTTTCAAGCTTAAAACCTCCACATTTCAGGCTCTATTGATCCAGGACCTCGTGAGAGAACAGAAGTTTCAGAAGAAGTCGGTTTCAGCATTTTATCCGGATATTCCACTGTTAAAGGAGATTTTTTTTAATGAAAGACATGCGGACGGGTCCGCGCGTCGGGACGCAGCCGGCGCGGCGGCACAGGAAAAACACCTCCGTGTTGATAACCATTTGTTAAAATCCAGTTGGCTTTTGATGGCTTTCAGTGGAGTGAGTATATGAGAAATTGTTTATCAGCTGGAGATGTTCCAACTTGTCCTCAAGGCTTCCAACAGAGGTGTTTTTCCTGTGGTGGAGCATCGCGGCGGCTGCGAGCCGACGCTGCAATCCGCCCGCACGTCTTTCATTAAAAAAATCTCCTTTAACAGTGGAATATCCGGATAAAATGCTGAAACCGACTTCTGAAACTTCTCTGTTCTCTCACGACGTCCTGGATCAACAGAGCCTGAAATGTGGAGGTTTTAAGCTTGAAACAGGCTGACGCTGCCTGAGAGCGCTGCGCGACGTCTCGCACCGTGAAAAGTCCTTAAAGCGACAGAATCACCTCAAAATCTCTCATCAGCTGTTAAAATTTTCACTGAAGACCAGCTTAATTTTTCGAACCATGTCCACTTCGATGTGTCTCACAGGTTTAGAAAAAATTTTGATCAAACAAAGCGCCAGTCTCTCAGCAACTTCTCAGACAAAGGAATTCCGACGAGGGGCTGGACGACTCCTCCCACAAGGAGTGCTCACAGGCGAATGACGTCACCGACAGGCGTGGAAAAACTCACGCATGCGCACGAGAGTTCAAGCATGTCTGACGTAAAAACATATGAATGAAATCCATATAGTTTTTGAAAAAAATAAAAAGGACCTATACTTTACGGACAGACCTCGTACTTGTTCAGTAAATTCTCACCATGTTTAACATATCAGTCCACTTATTGAACTTTCAAAATAAGAACAGCATAATGAAAACCATTAAGTAAATCTGTCAGTAAGGAGGCGTGATCGTCATTTTAATTCCGGGCAAGTTGGTGATTTGCGTGCATAGAAGTTCAAGAAACAGATGGAATATGCCGGAAAGCTGACCATGTTGGCAAAGCCACAAACGGAGGAACAAGGGAGATATTTCCTTAAGTGGTTTTGGTTCTTCTTGTCACTTTGTCTGTGGTATTTGGATGATAAACAGCTGTATGTTTCCTGCCGTGTCGCCCGATGACACGGACCATTAACTCTTCACTTATGTCTAGTTGATATTTTCCACTGCTAGACCAATGTCTAGTTAAAATACTTGTCGTTAGTGATTAAAATTGATAAGACTGGGGATTTTTTTTTTAATTTGCACCTTAAAATAATGAGATTATAATGACTGTGCCACTCACAGTCACACCCACACATAGAGATGTGTACACACACCACTGACTTCATGAATGAAACTCGGTCAATAAAGGATAATTGTGTAAAAATGTATTGTAATGGTTTTAGGAGCTGCACTGCATTGAACAGCAGCTGCAGCAGGATGCCTCAGCTCAGCAGCTTGAACAGCGCAGATCCGTGTGACTTTTAACACTAATATTTTGGAGTGTGTGTGTGTGTGTGTGTGTCAGAGTAAGTTTAATACTTTCCTGACATAATTTAATGTAATTTAATTTTACTGGCTCAATATCCAGGTCAAAATGGCATTTTTTTAACGTATTTTTCTGAGTGTTCAGTTACGGATCTCCATTGAAAATGCATTAACATTCGGGTACTTCATCAATATTTTGCCTGGTTAGGAGACGTCATGTCGCTGTTCATGTAGGGACGGTACAGCAGCCCAAGTCCCTTCATCATGTCCAGAACGCTGGGGAAGTTTGTTGAGTGGGCAATCTCATTCTGGGTTACCAGTAGATGGCCCTCAGTGAGGCAGTCGGAGTCCATGGACATTAAGTCAAGACTTAAAACCTATTTTTATTCTTTCTTATGAGTAGTTTTTATTTTGTTTTATTCTTTTACTTCTGTTTTTAATTAGGTATTTGATTTTTTTATTTATTTATTTTAATTTTTTATGTTGAACTGTTCTGTGTGAGGCACCTTGAGATGGCTTTTGTTGTAATTTGGCGCTTTATAAGCTGATTAAATTGAAATTAAACAACATTTTGAGTCTTAAAGTAAATATATCTGAAATTGGTTACTGGATCCATAAACTCTACATGGTGGATCCTTGATCTCTGGACATAAACAGAAATAAAATCTTAGTTTTTGTCAAAAGCATTTCCTTTGACATTATTGGCATGAATGTATTTAGCTGAGCTCTTGCAGCTGCACTGCAGGTCAGGTTTATAAAGAATGCAAGACGTCTCATTTTGGGGAGAAAAAACGTTTGTCGACTGTAGTTTCTGTATTGCAACGTTTGTAAGCGGTGTCATTTTATTTAAAGCGGTGATTCGTTTTGAAGTTATTAATTCCGAGCGGAGTCAGAGCCGCGCAGCGTTTAAAGCTGACAAAACGGAGGCCGATTCTCGTTTCTTGACTGCAACAAGACCAGAGTCCCAGTTAGATTTTAATCCACACAAAAGTGACTCATGATATTTTAATGGCTTTCAGAGGGGTTAAGAAGTGGACTTACTGCTTTTGAAGAGCCACGAGCCATTGAATCGAAGCATTGCTTTGATTCACGCTTCAAACTGGAGTCGCGCTGCAGAAACGGTTGATTACAGACGCTGTATTGAAAATCGTAACAGTCCAAAATAAGCATAACGGTGCAAAATTATAGCGTAACGGGCCGTAACGCAAGTTTGCGCTAGCTACGACCCTGGATAATATCATAAAATGCATTAAAATTGTAATCCCCATTTTTACCTGTAATCTGAATACGTCTTTTTTTCTGTAACTGTAGCGGAATAGTTACCTTTTTTTTTTGTATCCTAATTACGTAACGCCGTTACATGTATTCCGTTACTCCCCAAGCCTGTACATAATATATGAGAAACTTATACAACCCCTGGCAGAAATTATGGAATCACCGGCCTCGGAGGATGTTCATTCAGTTGTTTAATTTTGTAGAAAAAAGCAGATCACAGACATGACACAAAACTAAAGTCATTTCAAATGGCAACTTTCTGGCTTTAAGAAACACTATAAGAAATGAAGAAAAAAAATTGTGGCACTCACGGTTACTTTTTAGACCAAGCAGAGGGAAAAAAATATGGAATCACTTAATTCTGAGGAAAAAATTATGGAATCATGAAAAACAAAAGAACGCTCCAACACATCACTAGTATTTTGTTGCACCACCTCTGGCTTTTATAACAGCTTGCAGTCTCTGAGGCATGGACTTAATGAGTGACAAACAGTACTCTTCATCAATCTGGCTCCAACTTTCTCTGATTGCTGCTGCCAGATCAGCTTTGCAGGTTGGAGCCTTGTCATGGACCATTTTCTTCAACTTCCACCAAAGATTTTCAATTGGATTAAGATCCGGACTATTTGCAGGCCATGACATTGACCCTATGTGTCTTTTTGCAAGGAATGTTTTCACAGTTTTTGCTCTATGGCAAGATGCATTATCATCTTGAAAAATGATTTCATCATCCCCAAACATCCTTTCAGTTGATGGGATAAGAAAAGTGTCCAAAATACCAATGTAAACTTGTGCATTTATTGCTGCTGTAATGACAGCCATCTCCCCAGTGCCTTTACCTGACATGCGGTCCCATATCATCGACTGTGGAAATTTACATGTTCTCTTCAGGCAGTCATCTTTATAAATCTCATTGGAACGGCACCAAACAAAAGTTCCATCATCACCTTGCCCAATGCAGATTTGAGATTCATCACTGAATGACTTTCATCTAGTCATCCACAGTCCACGATTGCTTTTCCTTAGCCCATTGTAACCTTGTTTTTTTCTGTTTAGGTGTTAATGATGGCTTTCGTTTAGCTTTTCTATATGTAAATCCCATTTCCTTTAGGCGGTTTCTTACAGGTCAGTCACAGACGTTGACTCCAGTTTCTTCCGATTTGTTCCTCATTTGTTTTGTTGTGCATTTTTGATTTTTGAGACATATTGCTTTAAGTTTTCTGTCTTGACGCTTTGATGTCTTCCTTGGTCTACCAGTATGTTTGCCTTTAACAACCTTCCCATGTTGTTTGTATTTTGGTCCAGAGTTTAGACACAGCTGACTGTGAACAACCAACATCTTCATCATTGCGTGATGATTTACCCTCTTAAGAGTTTGATAATCCTCTCCTTTTTCACTTGACATCTCTCGTGTTGGAGCCATGATTCATGTCAGTCCACTTGGTGCAACAGCTCTCCAAGGTGTGATCACTCCTTTTTAGATGCAGACTAACAAGCAGATCTGATTTGATGCAGGTGTTAGTTTTGGGGATGAAAATTTACAGGGTGATTCCATAATTTATTCCTCAGAATTGAGTGATTCCATATTTTTTTTTTTTTTTCCTTCTGCTTGGTCTAAAAAAGAAACCGTTACTGACTGCCACAATTTTCTTTTTTTTCCTGATTTCTTATAGTGTTTCTTAAAGCCAGAAAGTTGCCATTTGAAATTACTTTAGTTTTGTGTCATGTCTGTGATCTGCTTTTTTTTCTACAAAATTAAACAACTGAATGAACATCCTCCGAGGCTGGTGATTCCATAATTTTTGCCAGGGGTTGTATAAATACGTAGCGGTTTTGAAGAGACCGGTGACTGACGTCACTGTGTAGCTCTATTCTGATTGGCTGTCACTCAAATACAAAACGGATCAGATTGAAACAGAATGTGACTTTTTAACCTCTTAAAATACATCAAAGTTAACCATCTTTGAACTTGTCCAAGGTTTGTGTCCCAAGAATTTTTTCCTGTCAATTTCAAGAGTCTGGCACTGATAGAACTGGACTTATGCTGAGCACGGATGGATGAAAAGCCTTCACAATACCCGATGCCCATATTGGATAGCCTCAGGTAAAAAGAGATGCACATGACTGTGTTTGAAACAACATACTGCTATTGAATTCCTTACATGACTGACTTTTGTGCATCTGTGGACATTAATCAACGAATGACGGTCTGACTATAACGATGCCTGAGTGGTGTCAGTACAGTAAGTAGGTGGGCAGGATTTTGAAGGGAGAAAATCCAGCCATAAGTCTACATGAGCAGGCTTGAAGTGGGCGCCCCATAATAACCTCTGATGCACAGCATTGAGTGTGGGTGAACGAGCGCCAACTGATGGGTGATTCTTTAACTACGGGCACTATTGGCCTTGTAAATGTAATTTCCACCACACCATTGCCTTACAATATAAAGCTCCTTGGGGCAACTGTTTGTTGTGATTTGGCGCTATATACATGTGCTCTGATGTCACTGTTTATCTCCATAGAAACTACCCAAACAATCTTTCATACAAACTGTTTAAAGGGACATTAGTGTTGTGGTGGAAATTACAGCAATAGTGTGGGACAACTGCATTGTTTAAAAAAAGAAAAAAAAAATCACAACAGTTGTATGACATTGAATACCTCAATTATGTTTTGATTATTTTACTGATATTAGAAAAAATGTTTCTTTACCATTCATTTTTATCATTGAAGATCAAAATTCTGGGTGTGGGACAAGCACAAAACGGCAATATTTGCATATAATGATGCTGACAAAAGGTGAAAAAGTCATCATAGACTACTAGAACAAATTTTTTAAGTTTCATTGTAAAGATAACTATAAAAGTGTGAAATTTCCCCTTTTTTCTGTTTTTCATACAATATGATCAAAGGACATAAGTGCCCGTAGTCTAAAAATCACCCTGATATGTAGACTACTAAAGCTATACACACACACACACACACACTTGAAGCATGTTTATCTTGGAAAAGACAATTCTTTTGCATTGTGATACTTTACAACAAACACAGGAGTGGCTCAAACTTTACCACCCCTGCCATACAGTCTAGATCTTGTGCACTCCCACCTTTTTTTTTTTTTTTCCTCAAAGTTGAAAGAATGCCTTCAAAGAGACACTTGCAGGAATGATGCAGAGGTGTAAGCAGCTGTGTTTTACTGGTGCTGAGAAAACACAAACCTTCCCGGTGTTGGCGTGTGTATAAAACAGGGGTCTCAAACTCAGATTGCAGAGGGCCGCTGAGCATCCAATGTTGTTACAAGAAGGCCGCTTCAGGTATTGCATAAAAAAAGGAAAAAACATTCAACTGTTCGAACTGTCCTTCGCAACATGAACTCCCAGACACTTGAGAGCGCTTTTTCTCAAATAGCTTAGCCACATTTGCTCTGAGGGAAGTGGCAGTTGAAACCCTCAGTATGGCTTTAAGGTGGTCATCACTGAGTCTGGATCTATACTTTGATTTATTAAAGTTCTTGGTGGAGAATAGTTTTTCACAGAGATATGTGCTTTGAAAAAGACCCATGGTCCTCAAGAATATCCTGGAAAGATGGGGGCAATTCTCTCAAATTGTCCAAGCATTTCTGCTTTTCCATTGGTCTCTCTGAACTTGGCTTTGAATTGAGAATTGCACTGCAGGTCAATGAGCTCCATTTGTAGCACACTGGGAGCATTCTGCACATCAAAGGAGAAGGGGTCAGCAAACATTTCAAAAGTGGCACTGTCTTGAAATCTGTAAACCGCTGCTCAAATTCCTGCTGTAACTTCTCAATGGCAGCAACATATTTTTCACCACTGAATGCTTTGCCCTTCTCTACAAGAGAGCTGCATGCTGGGAAGTGGAAGTTTTCTCAGATCTGGGCTTTCCATAACATCAGTTTTGTCATGAAAGCGCTGACATTTTTGAAAGCTGCAGTGATGATCTGGCCTGGGCCCTGCAACATCAGATTGAGTGTGTTCAGTTCCTCTGTGATGTCAACTAGGAAAGCTAGGTCCATCAGCCACTTGGGATCATCAAGCTCAGGAAGGTCCAGCCTGCCCTCCATGAACATCTTCACTTCTGTTCTCAGCTGAAAAAAAAACCCTTCAGGACAGCTCCCCTGCTGAGCCACCGTACCTCTGTGACGTACAGCACATCTCAAGGATTCAAGGATTCAAAAGAATTTTGTCATATGCACAAGGGAACATGTTCCCTGCACAATGAAATGTTTACTGCATTTAACCCATCCTAATTGCCAGTTAGGAGCAGAAGTCGCCTTTAGGCGCCCGGGGACCAGCTCCAGATGTATGTCCTGCCTTAGGTCAACAGCAGGGCTGAGCAAACCATGACTGGCCTCATGACGACAAACACACAAGTCGGCCCGGTACATGAACACATGGGTGATTCTTAGACTACGGGCACTTATGTCCTTTGATCATAAGTGTTTTGTTTTTTTTTTCCCAGTTTGTATGAAAGATTGTTTGGGTAGTTTCTACGAAGATACAGTGACATCAGAGCACATGTATATAGCGTCAAATCACAAACAGTTGCCCCAAGGAGCTTTATATTGTAAGGCAATGGTGTGGTGGAAATTACATTTACAAGGCCGATAGTGCCCGTAGTTAAAGAATCACCCACATATAAAAAGCACACACAAGGTAAAACTTGGGAAAGAAAAACCTTCATTGCTGCTGCATTGAATCATGCAGCAGCAATGCAGGAAAAAACCCATCAGCACAATGATCACACACAACAGGATGACAGACGACGACCGAGATTTGTAAGAGTCCAGTTATCAGACAGAACACCCGGAGGCCGCCTTTAGGCGCCATCAACGGCCTTGCTCGTCCGTTTTGGAGGGAGGAAGGGCCCAGCCCTGAACAGTCCACTGTCCACAGTCAGCGTCAGAGCTGGAGAAGCTGAGGGCGGGGGAAGAGCAGGGGGGGTGAGGCATGAGCATTGTTCTTCTCCAGGAGGTTTTTATCACAGCGGCCTTGAAGTACAGCTGTGTTTTGGGAAGCCGAATGAAAATCCAGATTAGCAGACGCCTGAAAGATTCCACAGTCTGAGACAGAGTGGCTTCCAATACATCCGAATTAGGAGAGATGTCATTACTGATGATCAATGCGGTTTTCCAGTGCAGCCATCCTACCAGAGATGGTTTCCAACGCGCTGTTAACACCCGCCAACTGAGCTGACACTGCCCTTCCAATCGAATCAGTCATGTGGGGCAGCCTGGACGGGCAAATTATTGCCGCTTCCACTTTCTTAATTTTCCAGTAAACCAGCGCTATGCCCGCTCCACACAGCAGGAACCCGGTCACCACCATGCCAAATATATACACATCTTCAACGTCCTCCACAGACAGCGTGTAAAGGCACATGACCTGCCATTTCCTCCAACTGTCCATCACGTAACCCATCACATGTGTCCCGGCAGGACAGATCGGGTCCTCCGCTCCCGAATGTCTTGTAGAAAAAATAGTGTCAGTTGCGTTCAGAGACCACTTTAACAGATCCATTTTTGCTGTTTCCAGAAGAGCAAAGCTGGCAGCCTCACAGGCAACACGCCACAGAAGCAGGAATAAGGAGGGAGGGAGAAGAGAAAAATGTGACCGTCTCGGCCGAGAGCAAGGAGGCAAAAATATATGATGCATCCGTTTCCTCTAAAAAGGCACGGAACTGGTGGTGCTGTAAGGCTCTGGATCTGATGAAATTGATGCATTTCACGACAGCAGACATCACATTGTCAAACTTTAAGCACCTGCTGCACAGCACCTGCTGGTGGATAATGCAGTGCAGAGCACTTGCAGAATCTGCACCTTCCTCCTCCCATTTTTTTTGAACAAGCACGACGAGTCCATTTTTCCTCCCTATCATTGATGGTGCGCCATCTGTTGTTCTTACCAGAGACTTCAGGGAGAGGCCGACCTGCTCAATTGTGTCACACAGCAGCTGAATTACATCCTTAGCAGTGGTACGACTTTGCATCGGGTTCACGCTGAGCAGCTCTTCTGTTAATTCGAACTGGTCATTAATACCGCAGACATAAATGGCGAGCTGAGCCGTGTCATTGTCTGTGCTCTCATCCAGAGCCACAGAGTACGCGCTGAAACGTTTACCTCTGTCACGTAAGTGTTCATAAATGTCATTTGAAAGCTCAGTGATCCGCTCTGCCACTGTGTTGGCTGACAGACTGTCGCTGAATTGGCTCTTTCTTTTCTGGACAGACAATATCTGCAACTTTCAGCATGGAGTCTTTCACAAACTGACCTTCAGTGAACGGCTTTCCCGCTTTAATGATCATCTCACTCACGACGTAACTTGCTTCAAGTGCTGCATCGGCCTCCTTTCTCTGTCTGGAATAAGTTTTTTGAGATGATAGCTCTTTCTTTAACTGTGCAGCTCACTGTGTCCACTCTTCTCCCTTGAACTTTGCATACTGCTCCGCATGTTTAGTTAAAAAATGCTGTTTGAGATTATATTCCTTCAGAATGCCAACTTTCTGCTTGTAGATAAGGCAGGTGGCGTTCCCCTTAAACTCCACAATAAAATAATCATTTTCCCACCTCTTGAAACACTCTGTGCTTCAAGACACTCTGTGCATCAACTTTTCTTTTAGCCTTTGAAAGACATTTTGATTTACATTGTGAGGGTGCTGCCAGTGTGCAGAATGTTTTTTTTTTGTTTTTTTTTTTCTTGCTTGTTTGGGTTCACGTTGTAAATATGCTGCGTTTCACCTCAGAAACTGGAAATTTCTTTCTCCGTCCCGACAGCGGGCCGGATTTCACTATAAGGGTGATTCTTAGACTACGGGCACTTATTATGTCCTTTGATCATATTGTATGAAAAATAGCAAAAAGGGGAAATTTCACACTTTTATAGTTATCTTTACAATGAAAGTGTGTTAAGAAATTTGTTCTAGGAGTCTATGATGACTTTTCACCTTTTTTCAGCATCATTATATGCAAATATTGCCGTTTTGTGCTTGTCTCACACCCAGACTTTTGATCTTCAATGATAAAAATGAATGGTAAACGTTTTTTCTAATGTTATAAAATATCAGTAAAATAATCAAAACATAATTGGGGTATTCAATGTCATACAACTGTTTTTTTTTTTTAACAAAATGTAGTTGTCCCACACTATTGCCGTAATTTCCACCACAACACTGTAATGTCCCTAAACAGTTTGTATGAAAGATTGTTTGGGTAGTCTCTATGGAGATAAACAGTGACATCAGAGCACATGTATATAGCGCCAAATCGCAACAAACAGTTGCCCCAAGGTGCTTTATATTGTATGGCAATGGTGTGGTGGAAATTACATTTACAAGGCCATTAGTGCCCGTAGTTAAAGAATCACCCATAAATTGATATCAAGTGGCAAGCAGGATGAAATTATCTCGCGGACCAGATTTGACCCGCAGGCCTTGAGTTTGAGACCCCGGGTATAAAAGGAAGGTGACTGCTTGGAAAAGTTACACTGCCTGATGGAGAACATTCCAGGGTGATTCTTTAACTACGGGCACTATTGGCCTTGTAAATATAATTTCCAGCACACCATTGCCTTACAATATAAAGCGCCTTGGGGCAGCTGTTGTGATTTGGCGCTATATACATGTGCTCTGATGTCACTGTTTATCTCCATATAAACTACCCAAACAATCTTTCATACAAACTGTTTAAAGGGACATTACAGCGTTGTGGTGGAAATTACGGCAATAGTGTGGGACAACTACATTTTGTTTAAAAAATCACAACAGTTGTATGACATTGAATACCCCAATTGTTTTGATTATTTCACTGATATTTTATTCAGAGAGATTTTAAAACATTAGAAAAAATGTTTCTTTACCATTCATTTTTATCATTGAAGATCAAAAGTCTGGGTGTGGGACAAGCACAAAACGGCAATATTTGTAAATAATGATGCTGAAAAAAGGTGAAAAAGTCATCATAGACTACTAGAACAAATTTCTTAACACTTTCATTATAAAGATAACTATATAAGTGTGAAATTTCCCCTTTTTTCTGTTTTTCATACAATATGATCAAAGGACATAAGTGCCCGTAGTCTAAGAATCACCCTCCAAGCTTTAATCAGGTAATGCCATTCATCTTGCTTGTTTGAAATAATCTCGTAGGAAGCACAACTTTTCAACCAATCATAATATGGCAGCTGAAGTCACACATCTTGTGTTAAAGGGCTTCCAATTAAAACAAATGGAATGGATGAACTACGAGGTCTGTTAGAAAAGTATCCGACCTTATTATTTTTTTCAAAAAACATATGGATTTGAATCACGTGTGATTGCGTCAGCCAAGCTTGAACTCTCGTGCGCATGCGTGAGTTTTTTCATGCCTGTTGGTTGCGTCATTCGCCTGTGAGCAGGCTTTGAGTGAGGTGTGGTCTACCTCTCTCGTCTATTTTTTTATTGCGAATAAATGTCTGAACGATTTGGATCTTTGCTGCATCAAATTTTTTCCAGAAACTGTAAGTGACGTCCAGGTGGACACCGTTCGAAAAATGAAGATGGCTTTCAGGGACGATTTTATGGGGATTAAACAGATTAGAGTGTTACTGCCCCTTTATGGACGGCCCATAACTGCTGAGAGCGCAGCGTGCTCCCAGAGCCGATGGACAGGCTGATACCCCGCACAAACGACCAAATCATTTCCAACGTGAAAGCTTTGTTGATCCGGGACCTCGTCTGACTTTCACAAAAAGGCAGAAGATGTGGACATCAGCACTTTTTCTGGCACATTCCACCGTTACAGAAGTTTTTCTTTTTTTTTTTTTTTCATGGAATAAGAAGCCGAGGGACGCGCCACGAAGCCGTAAATTACGCGGGACAAAACCACCTCGGTGTTGGTCTCACAGGACGGCTTAAAGGTGGATTTCAGAAGGATTCCAGTTGCTTTCCAGTCGTGTGACTATCCGATTGTGCATGAGCTGGACATGCCAGAACATATCCTGTGAGGCTTCATCACGGCGTTTCTTTTCACCATGCAGCTCCGCCGCGACGCGCGGAATTCCTCTGCCTTTGTTCCTCTTTCCATGACAAAAACTCCTGTAACAGTGAAATGTGCCGTTCATTTCTAAACTGGACGCTGTCTTGATCCGGTATGTCCTGACTAACACAGGAATTGTGAAAAGACGTGGACATCAGCATTTTTTCCGGCACATTCCACCGTTACAAGAGTTGTTTTTTTTTTTGTTTTTTTTCCATGGAAAAAGAAGCCGAGGGACGCGCGCCACCGTGCCGCTCTTGACGCGGCACAAAACCACCTCGGTGTTGGTCTCTCAGGACGGCTTTCTGACGAATTCCGTTGCTTTTCAGTCGTGTGAATATCCGAGAAATTGAGCTTGAGCTGGACATGCCCCAACATGTCCTGTGAGGCTTCATCACGGCGTTTCTTTGCGCCGAGCGGTTGCACCACGACGCGCCGAACTCCTCCGCACGTCTGTCTTAATGTGCCGAAAAAGTGCTGATGTCCACGTCTTTTCACAATTCCTGTGCTAGTCAGAGGACATACCAGATCAAGACAGCGTCCAGTTTAGAAATGAATGGCACATTTCACTGTTACAGGAGTTTTTGTCATGGAAAGAGGAACAAAGGAGGAATTCCGCGCGTCGCTGCGGAGCTGCATGGCGAAAAGAAACGCTGTGATGAAGCCTCACAGGACATGTTCTGGCATGTCCAGCTCATGCACAGTCACAATCGGATATTCACACGACTGGAACACAACCGGAATCCATCTGAAATCCACCTTTAAACCGTCCTCTGAGACCAACACCGAGGTGGTTTTGTCCCGCGTAATGAACGGCTCTGTGGCGCGTCCCTCTGCTTCTTTTTCCATGGGAAAAAAAAACTCCTGTAACGGTGGAATGTGCCGGAAAAAGTGCTGATGTCCACATCTTCTGCTTTTTTGTGAAAGTCAGACGAGGTCCCGGATCAACAAAGCTTTCACGTTGGAAATGATCTGGTTGTTTGTGCGGGGTGTCAGCCTGTCCATCGGCGCTGGGAGCGCGCTGCGCTCTCACCAGTTGTGGGCCGTCCTTAAAGGGGCAGTAACACTCCTTAATCTGTTTAATCCCCATAAAATCGTCCCTGAAAGCCATATTAATTTTCGAATGGTGTCCACCTGGAGGTCTCTAACAGTTTCTGGAAAAAAATTGATGCAGCAAAGCTTCAAATCGTTCATTTATTGGCAATAAAAAATAGACTAGAGGGGTGGACCACACCTCACTCAAAGCCTGCTCACAGGTGAATGAAGCAACCGACAGGCATGAAAAAACTCATGCATGCGCACGAAGCTTGGCTGACGCAATCACACGTGAGTCAAATCCATATGGTTTTTGAAAAAAATAAGGTCAGATACTTTTCTAACAGACCTCGTACATTTTGACAGTGAGTTTTGTAAAAGAAAAGAAATCCAAAGGCCTTTGATTGAAGTTGTAACAACTTCAGAATTTTTTTTTTTTAATTTTTAAATGAGGATATTTATATTATTGCCTTCTCCTTGTAAATATCCACCCCCTCCCACATGAATACTGTGAAACAAATTTTGTTGTACAAGAAGGGATATGCCAAAATATTAGGTACAATTATCCAAAATTGTTCAGTCTGTCGCTGCTGAAGTCCAGGCCTTGTCGACATGTTGCGAGTTCTCCTTTTCTGTCACTTGTACAGGCTCAGAAAAATAAATGGGAAAACTGTTGTATGTTGTAACCTGTAGGTGGCCCGTAAGCTGGTGATCACTGAGAGTGACTTGGAACGCACAGAAGAACGTGCTGAGCGGTCTGAAAGGTAAAGTGTGTTTTGCGCTTCATGTGTTACCAGTCATAGCCTACAAGTAATCAGCTCGGGTTCTGTTTTGGAACAAGCAGCTGGGTGTCTTCAGCTACAAACCTCTAGATATTTATGTGGATGAAGGAGAGCCTTAATCACTTGTTCTTTGGTCATTTAATCTGTGGCACCTTTATCTGCATATTTCCACCTGTTCTGCATCATGAATCTCTAGCAAATGTTCTGAGCTCGAGGAGGAATTGAAGACTGTGCAGAACAACCGGAAGTCTCTGGAAGCTCAGGCAGAGAAGGTAGGCTGGACAGTGAGCTGTGATGAAAGGTCTGACATTTCTAGACTTAAAAGGGACATTGACATGGCATGTTTGACAGCTGATGGCCCATATAACACTGACACCAATATATTATCATGTTGATGGAGTCAGACTAGACAATTAAATGGGCAATAATTATAACTGCCACACACCCAAACAACAGTTGGAGTGGGGGTAGTAATTGCTCAGTCTAATGGTGCAACTAGTCTTAATTTCTTTGGATTTCTATGAACATTATTAACACAGTGGTAGCACACCGCATGAAGGAAAAAAATTGATCTAACCTCTTCAAGGCAAAATAACTTTTAAGAAACAGGTTGACTAATTTATTAATTCACGTATTTAATCACAAGATGTATATTTTCGTCAGCCTGTCCGGTGGTGAGCACAGTTACACTAATTAGTGAAGCTAATATTTGTTAGTGGATTAGTTTTCAGCTAACTTTGAAAACCACCAGCAGACCAATTAGCTTCTGCTAAATTTAGTTCCGCTTACTTCCACTTTTTTTTTTTTTGCTGGTATATTGCGTAAACCTTAACTGTCAAAAACATCTGTAAACCCTTAAACAGTGGTGTCCAAAATATTCTAGAAAGGGCCAAGAGGGTGCAGGTTTTCTTTGCAGCCACTGACTCCAGCAGGTGATTTCACTGATTAACATCAGTTTGAGTAGATGTGATGAGTTCATCAGTGAAATCACCTGCTGGAGTCAGTGGCTGCAAAGAAAACCTGCACCCTCTTGGCCCTTTCTAGAATACTTTGGACACCACTGCCCTAAAATCAAACCTATTGGTTCCTATTGTGTTTTGCAACACTCAGGCTGCTGTGAGGAGCTCAGCCCTCCCTCAGCAAAAAAAAAGGGGGGTGGCGGCTGCCAGCTGCTGCTGCAAAGTCACTTTTAACACACAACACAGACGATGACAGAGATCAAATGCAAAGCACTTTTCACTCATGTTCACAACCTAACTTCACCAAACTAACTACACTTCTTGAACTATAAAAACACAACAAATCTATAACAAGCACTGCTAAACTAACATGTACAGTCACTTGCCCAGTTCCGGATCATTGCCAGTTCCAGATCACTGCTGTAGTTTTTGCGCCGCTGTTTCTCATAATCAGCACAAATAAGCTAATACTTGGTACCAATGGAGAGATTGTTTTGTCTACAAATCACCAAGCTCGACCGGATCCAGCCATCCTTGTGATCAGCAGAGAAATCAAACATCCTGGTGTCTGCGGTGTGCGCGCTTTTTCTGACTCACTCATTCCTGCAAGTTTTAAAGTAGCAATCTCTAAAACATAGCAAAGGTGAGTTAGCCGTTCGGTGTTTTTAGTTCTAGAGTGGGAAAATACTTACTTACTTGGGTAGAAAATGTCAGTGTGTTATGTCTTGCTGTTTAATTGCTGCGCGCATTTATCTCCGACGCGAAAATTTGCCGGTTGCGGATCACTGAAGCAGCAGCCTCGTGTCTGTAGCTGTGAGCCTTGTGGACTTTGGGGGGTCATCTCAACATCACGAATGGACATGAATGTGGGGGCTTTTACTTTTTAATTCGGGAGAAATCTCACCCCCATACTTCATTGTTTTGCTGGTAAAAATGTATAACTGCGCTTTTCGAAACAAAGTAAATTCTCATTTAATAAGTATAATTTATATCATTTTGTGTTCAAAACACATTCTCGGGCACAGTGTGTATCATTCTGCATTAGAAGAGCTCCAGCCAGATGCCAGGAATGCCCCCAAAGTGAGGCAGAGTGGTGTGATCCGGAACTGGCAAAAGTGATCCATTTCTGGCGAATGTTTGCACCACACATAATGTGGCTTCACACTTTAAGTAGAAGCACTACTCCACCCAGACTTTTTCAGCTAAATAACATCCAAATACCCAATACAACAATACACAATTAAAGGACATTCAGTTGCATTATGGCTCCGTATAACGGGAATTTAAAAAGGTGATCCGGAACTGGGCAACCGTCTGTACTACAATAAATGCCCTGATCAATCAGCTCTGATTAAACCTGTGACTTTAAAATAAAAGCACACGCGCTGCATGTCTTGTGCTCATCAAACGCTCTGATCAAATCTGTGACTTTAAAATAAAAGTGCACTCGCTGCATGTCGGTGCACTCATCAAATGCCCTGATTATGACAGTAATGCAACTGTAAAAAAAAAAATCTCATGATACAGTCCACTGTTTTCCAAGTGCAGTGATGTGTTCTGCACAGCCGGCAGTAGTGAACTGGGTTTAAATAGCGGCAAGGTACACGCGACTGTGTGCACATTAAAAAAGCAAACAAACGCAGCCCCAAGTATGAAATGAACGGGGGGGGCGTGGTTCATGAGTGCAGTTGAGATGAGTTTGTATCAGTCAGATGAGTTTGTATCAGTTTGTCAGTGTGCATAATGTCTGGAGTTGCCTTGACAACATCAGACTCACTGTCGGGGAGGGTAGAAGATAAGAGGGCACCCGACTGGTTCACCAAGGCTGTAGAAATTCTTCTGGAGGAAAACAGCGGAGTGTTTTGACCTTCAAAGGCTGATAAGCCTGCCATGTTTAGGGTTGAGCAGAGAAAACACATTTGCAGCTCCTCTGACCAACTAAATCCAATTTATGAGTATTCTCTCGTCTCCGACTTCTTCCTATAGTGTTGTCCCCACTCTCTCTATGCTCCAAAAATCATCTAGCACTGAGTGTCTCAAATTTCTTTCACTTTGACCCCCACCTATTCTCACACCAGTGGTGGGCACAGCTAACTAAAAACTTAGCTTTGGTATTCGCTAACTGAAAAGTTAACCTTTATAACTATAAACTGATAATAAATTTAGCATAAGCTACAACTAACTGCTAACTTTTAGTATTGACTCTGGTACACTGTCACCTACTGACAAACCAGTTTTGAGTTTAAGCACCACCGATGCTTCTGAGTAGAACCAAAGGCGATCACAAACTCAACACGAACAAGGAGTCAGAGCATCTGTCTTTGTGCACCCTGCCCACTGCTGTAAGGAACAGTCATTTACATTCACAACATGCAGAGCCCTGACGTGGGCCAAAGGCATAACAGAAAAGCAGGTTTGACTTATGGTTTGATTTTTAAAAACCAAACTAATTCCGGACAGTTTGATATTAACGTTAACTCTATCATTTTTATAAAGTGAAAATATCACAAATATCTATTAGTTTTAAAGTAATACACTAATTCTGAAAGTTTGAGCATTAAAACTCAGATGCCAAAAGGCATTATGGGAAATTGAGCCTTCTCACCGTTGGTTGGTTGTGTAAAAAGAAAAAAAAACACACATTACTGTAACTTGTTGTTTTTAACAAATCTGTATTTGTAAATATGTATTTTTAATTTTTTTCCATTTGTTAAAAAAAAGGCATTTGCAAAACTGAAAATTCAGTTTAAGTGTGATACAGCACGCAACTGTGATAGTTGGATGCTATTTACACTCCCATCCAGTAGATGGTGTTGCATTAATTGTATGTATTAATTGGTCCACTGACTTTGAAGTTAGCTGAAAAGCTAATCTGCTAACAAAAGTTAGCTTCGCTAATTAGCGGTTAGTGAAAGTGTGCCCACCACTGCCCCACATGCACTAGCACATAATGGTCCAGTCACACGGCACTTAAAGGGCAAAGAAGCCCTAACAAAATTAGAAATCTGGACTTTCGTTGGCATCATTTAACCTTTGCGCAGCTTTGTTCCTGCAGTTGGTGCTTCGTCAGGATTTTTAAACTGTTGAAAAATTTGAACGAAGGCTAACAAAAACCTCAATTCATCCGTGTTTTGTTTTGCTTTCGTTCTTAACGTTTTTTTTAATCGTTTGCTTAGTTTTTGTAACATTAGTGTTTGACTTTGTTTGACCAGCTGAATGTTTTCACACAGTGCAGAAGCTTCTTCTGAGCACTGCTGCTGACGCTGCGTTCATGTACCGTTGGAAATTACAGGGCATACGCAGCCTACTTGCTTAATTTTTATTTATTTATTTTTTATCTAGATGATCCCTGTTTTGTTCTGGACAATTAACCAAAGCAGGTGGGTCCATCAACGTGCTCCACAGCTTCTGTTTGCAGTTTCTCCAGTGCCGAGTCCTGGAACTCAGAGATGCAGACACACACACTGCTCCAGCTGTGGCTCCAGGGGCATTTTGTTTAAAGCGTCGATCGTTAGCTTTGGTTTTGTGTTGTTTCTCTTTCGTCCCTTTTGCATTCTTGCTTCGCAGGCTATTCGGTGATAAAGCTCTTTCGTCCACCTTTTCTCAACAAATTGTGACCTTTTTTCCCTACATTCAGGAATCGACGTGTGCTGTGTGACTGGGCCATAAGGCAGACATGACTGATGCGTGAACCAACAAAAATGTATGTGGAAATTTGCTCTAAGGCTATCCATTCAGCATCAGCTGCTGTTAAGCCCCTTTCACACCGGGGCTGCTCCGTTGCGTCATTATGACGCCGTCGCGTGGAAGCAACCTAGTGCCGAGACGATGCAGCTCGGCGCCACAACAGCGCAAGGGGCGCAAACAAAAATTAAACATGTTTAATTTTTTTTGCGTCCTCTGTTCGGTGCAGAATTAAGTGGTTTCAGCGCAAGTCAAAGCAACAGGACGGTACTCTGCGTGACTGGAAGCCACACACTCACAAGACGACGTTACCCGACGCCAGTTTGATTCCTGCTGTGTTCCATTGTTCCCGCAGTATAAATAACGCAGGATTGTTTTTATACCGTGTACTCTACAGTAAAACTACAACCCCTGGCAATAATTATGGAATCATCGGCCTCGAAGGATGTTCATTCAGTTAATTTTGTAGAAAAAAAGCAGGTCACAGACATGACACAAAACTAAAGTCATTTCAAATGGCAACTTTCTGGCTTTAAGAAACACTATAAGAAATCAGGAAAAAAAATTGTGGCAGTCAGTAACTGTTACTTTTCTAGACCAAGCAGAGGGAAAAAAATATGGAATCACCCTGTAAATTTTCATCCCCAAAACTAACACCTGCATCAAATCAGATCTGGTCGTTAGTCTGCATCTAAAAAAGAGTGATCACACCTTGGAGAGCTGTTGCACCAAGTGGACTGACATGAATCATGGCTCCAACACGAGAGATATCAATTTAAACAAAGGAGAGGATTATCAAACTCTGAAAAGAGGGTAAATCATCACGCAATGTTGCAAAAGATGTTGGTTCAGTCAGCTGTGTCTAAACTCTGGACCAAATACAAACATGGGAAGGTTGTTAAAGGCAAACATACTGGTAGACCAAGGAAGACATTAAAGCGTCAAGACAGAAAACTTAATATGTCTCAAAAATCGAAAATGCACAACAAAACAATTGAGGGACGAATAGGAGGAAACTGGAGTCAACGTCTGTGACTGAACTGTAAGAAACCGCCTAAAGGAAATGGGATTTACATACAGAAAAGCTAAACGAAAGCCATCATTAACACCTAAACAGAAAAAACAAGGTTACAATGGGCTAAGGAAAAGCAATCGTGGACTGTGGATGACTGGATGAAAGTCATATTCAGTGATGAATCTAGAATCTGCATTGGGCAAGGTGATGATGCTGGAACTTTTGTTTGGTGCCATCCCAATGAGATTTATAAAGATGACTGACTGAAGAGAACATGTAACTTTCCACAGTCACTGATGATATGGGGCTGCATGTCAGGTAAAGGCACTGGGGAGATGGCTGTCATTACATCATCAATAAATGCACAAGTTTACGTTGATATTTTGGACACTTTTCTTATCCCATCAATTGAAAGGATGTTTGGGGATGATATCATTTTTCAAGATAATGCATCTTGCCATAGAGCAAAAACTGTGAAAACATTCCTTGCAAAAAGACACACAGGGTTAATGTCATGGCTTGCAAATAGTCCGGATCTTAATCCAATTGAAAATCTTTGGAAGTTGAAGAAAATTGTCCATGACAAGGCTCCAACCTGCAAAGCTGATCTGGCAACAGCAATCAGAGAAAGTTGGAGCCAGATTGATGAAGAGTACTGTTTGTCACTCATTAAGTCCATGCCTCAGAGACTGCAAGCTGTTATAAAAGCCAGAGGTGGTGCAACAAAATACTAGTGATGTGTTGGAGCGTTCTTTTTTCATGATTCCATAATGTTTTCCTCAGAATTGAGTGATTCCATATTTTTTTTTTTCCCTCTGCTTGGTCTAAAAAGTAACCGTGACTGCCACAATTTTTTTTTTTTCCTGATTTCTTAGTGTTTCTTAAAGCCAGAAAGTTGCCATTTGAAATGACTTTAGTTTTGTGTCATGTCTGTGATCTGCTTTTTTTCTACAAAATTAAACAACTGAATGAACATCCTCCGAGGCCGGCGATTCCATAATTATTGCCAGGGGTTGTATAACTCCAGACATCTCCACATTTGCTCACGGACGGTTCATTCACACACGCACGTGAACAATAAATAAAGGGGGAAAAAAACTGTCTGGCTGCAGGCATTAGTTCCTTGTTCTCCCCTCAAACTCTCATCACTGTGTTTAAAAAAAGGACATAAGTCCTGCTCCCAGACTGATTGCCAGCGACAGGACATGTCAACATCAAGTAGAACTCCAGACATCTCCACATTTGCTCACGGACGGTTCGTTCGCGTGCGCATATCGAGGTCAAAGGAGGAAAGATGAACTATAACAGAACTCAGAGCGCAGACCTGCAGCTCAGCACAAGAACAAATATAAAGTAGAATAGAAGTCAGAGTGCACAGTCTGGCTGCAGCCAAACTGTGCACTCTGACTTCTCTGTGCAGAGAACCCGCAGGCTGCATCCCCACCACCTCTTTGCCCCCTGCTGCGCGCACCTGACACAGAAATTCCTGCGTTGTCATGACGTAACAGGGAGCAACTGGGAGCAGCCCAGGTGTGAAAGGGGCTTTAGTGTGGCTGCATATGCTACCGTTACCCAGGATTAGCATTTTCTTTAATGCAACCTGTGTATCATCAAATGCATCACGTCAATAAACCAGTGTCTGGTATACTTTGTTTGGAAATTATATAATTCCTGGATAATTTTTTACTCAGCTATAAAGACTGACAGTTACAGGTATCTATGAAATACGAGTATTGACAACATTAATACAAGTGTTCACATGGTTTCATGTTGTTTGTGTGCCATCACAGTACTCTCAAAAGGAGGACAAGTATGAGGAGGAGATTAAGGTTCTTCTAGACAAACTGAAGGAGGTGAGTTAGCCCATCATCTGTTATCTGTCCTTAATCTTCTTGAATAGAAGTTGACATGCCTTTTTAGTTGAAGTAGTTTTAAACATCAAATTGTTTCTAGTGTGTGGTTAATATTTTACTGTCCCTGCACTTAGGCTGAAACTCGTGCAGAGTTTGCAGAGAGGACAGTCGCCAAGCTTGAGAAGACAATTGATGAACTTGAAGGTAGGTGTCTTCTTACTCAGTTTCACTCACAAAATAATGTAAACCATTGTTTTATTCTGCAGTACGGGTGTTTATGCTCACTACACTGTTAAAACGTCCTCAGGACAAATGCCTAAACTGTTGGTTGTTCAGGGTCACAGTACGTGACAGTATCTCTGCAAGTCTTTGAAATTCTGACACATTGGCAGCTCTGACACATGCTCTCCCTGTTCCTGTCCTGTTTATCTTCTTGACCTTTGTTCTTACTTTTTTTTTTGTATCTCTGTGTTGCAAATACTTCATGCGGCTTTGTAATTAAAACCATACAAAAGATGAGCTGTATGCACAGAAACTGAAGTACAAGGCCATCAGCGAGGAGCTGGACCACGCCTTGGACGACATGACTTCCATGTAACTGCTCATGATGTCTATAATCATCCTTTAATAGCTCTAGTGCCACCTGGGGCATGTTATAGTGCATTGTTTAGTGTTCCACATTAGAAATGGGTAGATTTGTTACCTCATAGCTTTTTGCTGCTTTTTAAAAACACTTTTAAAGCATTAATTTGTGGGTTTTTAACCCAGATTTGACAGACATCTTGTGTTGAGTAAACCACTAACAGCATTTAGCTTTAGGCACTAGTATCTTTCAAACCCTGGCTTAGTTCTCATCTTTGTTTTTCCTGATTTGTTTCTGCATGTCATTTGTTCCATTCTTCGTCTTTCACTCAGCACTTTTGTTTTTCATCTCTTTCCACAGTTAACTTTTTGTACAACACCTCACTCCAGAATCCATCTGCTGGTTGAGTATTGTCTGTCTCCTGTACAGCGTTGCTCACTTTTCATTCCGTCTGTTTTGCTTTCCTTCCCCAACAACACACCGAACAGTCCGTCTGTCATGTGGAGCCACATTACTGCCAGTAAAATATCTTCCATCTATGCAATTTCTTTCCCCTTTTCTTCTGCCATGTTTCTTAATTTCTATTTAAAACATATGTTTTTGTTCTGTGATTTATTTGGTTGTAGTTTTTGAGTAAATTATAAAGCTTCTCTGCCTTTCACTGTTACTTTTTGTTCCCCCTTCCTTTTCTTTTTCTTCTTTGGGAGGACTGTTTTCTGGTTTACTGGCCATATTTGGGTTCTTGTGACAAATTCACTACTGTTTTTCTGTAAACTAGAACAGGAAAGTAACTTGGAATGAGGTGCCTGCTTGTTTGGTCAGTTTAGACATCAGTTTAATTTGCAGTTATACATTATTTACAAATAAAGAACCAGTATTTTCAAAACATAATGGAGCCTGGGTCCCTCCCCCCACCCCCTTAAAATCAACAGCAACAATCAAAATGACCTGTGACGGTGACTAGAAGAGCACTTATTCAGGTGCACTTCTGTCAACAGCCAACAATTTCTTGACATGCATCTAGATCAGTCTTCAAATTGTAGATAATGATCTTCAATTGGACAGCGCAGTCTAGTTTGAAACCCTGTGTGATATCGTGGGATTTGACCATCTGGGGACAGCCTGCACAGACACGGGAGAGACTGATCCCCGGAAGGAGTGTGGGAGTTTCAGCACCAACCATTCAGCCTGGCTCTGTAAACTTAAAAGCATTCTCACTGCCACCTAGCGGTCATGCCAGTTTTCAATTCATCCATCCATCCATCCATCCATTTTCTTCGGCTTTATCCAGAGTCGGGTTGCGGGGGCAGCAGCTCAGGCAAAGCTGCCCAGACCTCCCGATCCACACACACCTCCCCCAGCTTCTCCGGGGGAACCCCAAGGCGTTCCCAAGCCAGCCGAGAGATGTAGTCCCTCCAGCGTGTCCTGGGTCTTCCCCGGGGGCCTCCTCCCAATGGGACGTGCCCGGAACACCTTTCCAGCGAGGCGTCCAGGGGGCATCCGGAAAAGATGCCCGAGCCACCTCAAATGACTCCTTTTGATATGGAGGAGCAGCGGCTCGACTCTGAGGTCCTCCCGAACGAGAGAAGAACGAGATCGCGAGTACAAGCGGCCGAGTTTTCGATTCAATTTATTTCAATTTATTTTCCTTTATATAGTGCCAAATCACAACAGAGTTGCCTCAAGGCGCTTCACACAAGTAAAGTCTAACCTTACCAACCCCCAGAGCAACAGTGGTAAGGAAAAACATCCTCTGAGGAAGAAACCTCAAGCAGACCAGACTCAAAGGGGTGACACTCTGCTTGGGCCATGCTACAGACATAAATTACAGTACAATTCCCAAAACAGGAAATGCTGTTGGTGCACAGGACAGGAGGGTCTCCAGCACAAATACAACTCCCATCTCTGGATGGAGCTGCACCTTAAACGGAGAGAAAAAAAAAAACACAATCAGGCATCAGAAAGACAAGAAATACAGTATAATTTGCCAGCATTAAACAAGAAAAACAGGAAATACTAAGGTGATCACCAGCCACTAGCCCTAAGCTTCACTAAAAGTCCCAGAATTTAGGTAAAGTTGAGGCCGCAGCACGCTCTGATTACTAATAAAATGAATTAAGAGTAAAGGTGCAAAACAAAACGGTACCAGTATGCTAGCCATACGAAAGGGAAATAAGTGTGTCATAAGTCTGGACTTGAAAGTCTCCACAGAATTTGTTTTATTGATGCATGGAGTTCATTCCACAGAACAGGGGCACGATAAGAGAAAGCTCTGACCAGCAGACTTCCTATTCACCCTAGGGACACTAAGTAGTTCTGTATCCTGAGAACGCAAAGCCCAGGCCGGTACGTAAGGTTTAATTAGGTCAGCTAGGTAGGGAGGTGCTAGTCTGTAAACAATTTTATAGACTAGTAGCAGAACCTTAAAATGTGATCTCACTGGGATAGGAAGCCAGTGAAGGGATGCCAAAATGGGTGTGATGTGGTTGAACTTTCTGCTTCTTGTCAAAAGTCTGGCTGCAGCATTTTGAACCAATTGGCGAGCCCTAATGCTGGACTGCAGTATACCAGAAAATAGAACATTGCAGTAGTCCTATCTAGGAAAGAAACACATGGATGAAGGTCTCAGCATCAGCCATAAACAGGATGGGATGAATCTTCGCTATATTTTGCAGGTGGAATTAAACAGTCCTCGTAATATTTCTAATGTGGAGGTCAAAGGACAATGTAGGATCAAAAATTACCCCAAGGTTCCTCACTTTGTCTGTGTGATGTATGACACACGAGCCTAGGCTAAGCGTTAACTGGTCAAATTGATGCTGATGTCTCACTGGACCAAGAACCATCATTTCAGTCTTTTCAGAGTTTAAAAGTAGGAAGTTTCCAGACATCCAACTTCTCATTGATGCAAGGCAATCTTCTAAGGATTTTATGTGAACGGGATTACCAGCAGTTATCGGCATGTACAGTAGTGTTCAGAATAATAGTAGTGCTGTGTGACTAAAAAGATTAATCCAGGTTTTGAGTATATTTCTTATTGTTACGTGGGGAACAAAGTACCAGTAGATTCAGTAGATTCTCACAAATCCAACAAGGCCAAGCATTCATGATATGCACACTCTTAAGGCTATGAAATTGGGCTATTAGTAAAAAAAAAAAGTAGAAAAGGGGGTGTTCACAATAATAGTAGTGTGGTATTTGGTCAGTGAGTTCGTCAGTTTAGTGGAACAAACAGGTGTGAATCAGGTGTCCCCTATGTAAGGATGAAGCCAGCACCTGTTGAACATGCTTTTCTCTTTGAAAGCCTGAGGAAAATGGGACGTTCAAGACATTGTTCAGAAGAACAGCGTAGTTTGATTAAAAAGTTGATTGGAGAGGGGAAAACTTATACGCAGGTGCAAAAAATTGTAGGCTGTTCATCTACAATGATCTCCAATGCTTTAAAATGGACAAAAAAAAAAAAAGACGCATAGAAGAAAATGGAAAACCATCAAAATGGATAGAAGAATAACCAGAATGGGAAAGGCTCACCCATTGATCAGCTCCAGGATGATCAAAGACAGTCTGGAGTTACCTGTAAGTGCTGTGACAGTTAGAAGATGCCTGTGTGAAGCGAATTTATTTGCAAGAATCCCCCTCAAAGTTCCTCTGTTAAATTAGACGTGCAGAAGAGGTTACAGTTTGCCAAAGAACACATCAACTGGCCTAAAGAGAAATGGAGGAATGTTTTGTGGACTGATGAGAATAAAATTGTTCTTTTTGGGTCCAAGGGCCGCAGACAGTTTCTGAGACGACCCCCAAACAATGAATTCAAGCCACAGTTCACAGTGAAGCCAGTGAAGCATGGTGGTGCAAGCATCATGATATGGGCATGTTTCTCCTACTATGGTGTTGGGCTTATATATCGCATACCAGGTATCATGGATCAGTTTGGATATGTCAAAATACTTGAAGAGGTCATGTTGCCTTATGCTGAAGAGGACATGCCCTTGAAATGGGTGTTTCAGCAAGACAATGACCCCAAGCACACTAGTAAGTGAGCAAAATCTCATGAAAAAAATGAAGAAATCATGAAAAAACTGTGGTTATACAACTAAATACTAGTTTAGTGATTCACAGGATTGCCAAAAAAGCAGTTTGAACATAAGTTTTGAGTTTGTAGCTTGCTGTTGACGCTTTTATGTTTAACCTAATGTCTTAAATTTTCTTCTCAAAGTAATCCAGGAAATCTTGTGCTGTAAAAGGACAGCGAACTACAGGTGGTTGTCCATGAATAAGTGTTGCCACCGTGTCATACAAGAACTTTGTGTTATGCTTGTTTTTGTTGCTCAAATCAAAGTAGTAGGTCCCGTTTGTAGCCAGTAATGCATACTTATAGTCTAAGATAGTATCATGCCACACAAGGTGGAATACTTCTAATTTTGATTGGCGCCATTTGTGTTCCAGACCTCTAGCCTTATGCTTGAGGTCACGCAGGTAATCATTGAACCAAGGTGACTGTGTTTTGGGGGAGCGCGGTTTTAACACAGGTGGCGCAATCATGTCGAGTGTAGTTTTGAGCACTGAGTTTAAGCTATCCACAAGTCTGTCTGCTGATTGCGTATTGGCCAGATGTGAAGCTAAGACATCAGGCAGTCTAGCTTCAAATTCATTCTTAGTTGAGTTGATGCATCGCCGTAGTAATACATAAGGTTGTTGTTCCACTAAACACGGCAGTGAAACTGTAAACTTAATGAGTGATCAGAGACCACTGATGTAAGAGGCATGATGTCAATATTCGTGACAGCAATACCATGTGCGAGAACCAAATCTAGGGTATTTCCACTAATGTGCGTCGAGTCCCGAATGCATTGCCGAAATCCTAATGCATCCACAATTTCCATAAATGATTTGCAGAGAGGATCAGAAGGCTTATTTATATGAACATTAAAGTCACCAATAATCAGAATGTTCTCTGCACTCGTTGACAAGTTAGAGATGAACGCACCAAATTCATCTAAGAATTCAGAATATGGGCCAGGAGGCCTATATACAGTGACGCAGTAATACGGCTGATTTTTATTGTGACCTTGGCAATGAGAATGAGATGCTTAAACGAGTTATATTTGTAACCCCAACAGCTAATAAGATAAACCTAGATTTATAAATAAGAGCAACACCCCCGCCTTGCTTCGCGTCACGAGGAACGTGACTAAATGTATATGCTGGTGGGCAGGCCTCATTTAAGGGGAGGACAGCTGTAGGTTTAAGCCATGTTTCACATAACCCAATCATATCTAAGTGATGATCAATAATTAGATCATTAATCAACAATGATTTTGAGGATAGTGATCTTATGTTAATGAGGCGCAGACTAAGGACCTTAGTGGGGTTGACAGTTGAACTGTTTAGATTTACGAGTGGTTCCAGAGTAGCATATATAAGATGCCTAGAAGTAGGTCTAGGTTTGAGACATTCCACACGCCTTGTAGGTAGCAGACATGAAATCTTTGCTATTACTGGAACAACCATTGGGGTATCCTCAAATTCAACATCATCCAGTGTAGTAATGGGTACTAAGTTTACAAAGCATATCACTCTGATTTTTATGGACACATCTATGGAAGCAGGCCACAGTCTCAATTTGTTGAATTTCCCTCTCTGGCAGATAAACTGCACTATCACCATAGTGGATTTTCTGCACTAATTTTCCCACTAAGCTAATGGATTCCATATCCACATTTGTCATAAGCCTTGCAGGGTCCAGTTGAAGACTTGCTGGTTTAAAATGTTTTCTGCTGAAACCCCCATCCTCCGAATGGTTTGTGCTGACACTCCCACACTCCTCCTGGGGATTAGTCTCTCCCCATAAAGAGCATCACTTCTAACAAAAATGGTGTACTGTTTTGTTTTCGGCTGCAATCACCAATGCAGTCACAAAAAAAGTGCCCCCCCACTGGAGAAGGGACGACGAGGCAAATGGGAGAGGTCGTGTTGGTAAGTGTTAGACGACACACCTAGCCAGAGTAGCTGCGTTCTCTCGCCTGTGCAACCGCCTCGACATGTTTGAGCTCTGGGTCAGAAACACAGTGCAACACACGTTCACTTTCCACTGCATCATCACTTTTTCTTTGCTTGTTCATTTTGTTTGCTGTGTAATTTGCACAGAAACTTAAAGTGCCATGTCTCTGATGGGGACAGACTAGCGCTGTCCCCAGATGTAGAAAAATTGCATCATATTTTACCTCTTTAGCACCCACCCTCAAACTAGACTGTGTTGCCCAATAGAATCTTTTATTTTTATGCAGCTGTCCTTTTTCCATTAACCATCTCTCAAGTTTAGTAAAAAATAATTCACTGTACAAAGAAATTATTTTAAGGAAGAAGACAAATTTTGACTGCTTCCTTCAACAAATACAACCAATCTCCCGTGTGTGTATATGTGTATGCATGTATAACCCCTGGCAATAATTATGGAATCACCGGCCTCGGAGGATGTTCATTCAGTTTTTTAATTTTATAGAAAAAAAGCAGATCAGACATGACACAAAACTGAAGTCATTTCAAATGGCAACTTTCTGGCTTTAAGAAACACTATAAGAAATCAGGAAAAATAATTGTGGCAGTCAGTAACGGTTACTTTTTAGACCAAGCAGAGGGAAAAAAAAATATGGAATCACCCTGTAAATTTTGATCCCCAAAACTAACACCTGCATCAAATCAGATCTGCTCGTTAGTCTGCATCTAAAAAGGAGTGATCACACCTTGGAGAGCTGTTGCACCAAGTGGACTGACTTGAATCATGACTTCAACACGAGAGATGTCAATTGAAACAAAGGAGAGGATTATCAAACTCTTAAGAGGGTAAATCATCACACAATGTTGCAAAAGATGTTGGTTGTTCAGTCAGCTGTGTCTAAACTCTAGACCAAATACAAACATGGGAAGGTTGTTAAAGGCAAACATACTGGTAGACCAAGGAAGACATCAAGCGTCAAGACAGAAAACTTAAAGCAATATGTCTCAAAAATCGAAAATGCACAACAAAACAAATGAGGAATGAATGGGAGGAAACTGGAGTCAACGTCTGACTGAACTGTAAGAAACCGCCTAAAGGAAATGGGATTTACATACAGAAAAGCTAAACGAAAGCAATCAACACCTAAACAGAAAAAAACAAGGTTACAATGGGCTAAGGAAAAGCAATCGTGGACTGTGGATGATTGGATGAAAGTCATATTCAGTGATGAATCTCGAATCTGCATTGGGCAAGGTGATGATGCTGGAACTTTTGTTTGGTGCCGTTCCAATGAGATTTATAAAGATGACTGTCTGAAGAGAACATGTAAATTTCCACAGTCATTGATGATATGGGGCTGCATGTCAGGTAAAGGCACTGGGGAGATGGCTATCATTACATCATCAATAAATGCACAAGTTTACGTTGATACTTTGGACACTTTTATTATCCCATCAATTGAAATTGGGGATGATGAAATCATTTTTAAAGATGATAATGCATCTTGCCATAAAGCAAAAACTGTGAAAACATTCCTTGCAAAAAGACACATAGGGTCAATGTCATGGCCTGCAAATAGTCCGGATCTTAATCCAATTGAAAATCTTTGGTGGAAGTTGAAGAAAATGGTCCATGACAAGGCTCCAACCTGCAAAGCTGATCTGGCAACAGCAATCAGAGAAAGTTGGAGCCAGATTGATGAAGAGTACTGTTTGTCACACATTAAGTCCATGCATCAGAGACTGCAAGCTGTTATAAAAGCCAGAGGTGGTGCAACAAAATACTAGTTATGTGTTGGAGCATTGTTTTGTTTTTCATGATTCCATAACTTTTTCCTCAGAATTGAGTGAGTCCATATTTTTTTCCCTCTGCTTGGTCTAAAAAGTAACCATTACTGACTGCCACAATTTTTTTTTTCCTGATTTCTTAGTGTTTCTTAAAGCCAGAAAGTTGCTGTTTAAAATGACTTTAGTTTTGTGTCATGTCTGTGATCTGCTTTTTTTTCTACAAAATTAAACAACTGAATGAACATCCTCCAAGGCCAGTGATTCCATAATTATTGCCAGGGGTTGTGTATTTGTTTTTTTTTTTTTTTTTTTTTTTTTTTTTTTTTTAACTGAAATTCAATGATGGATTTTTGGACTGCTGCTCACACTTCACATCACTTTGTTAATCTGGGAATTGTAATGACATAAAAAACTAATATTTACAGTGCATCTGGAAAGTATTCACAGCGCTTCACCTTATCCACATGTTATGTTAGCCTTATTCCAAAATGGAGTAAATTAATTTTTTTTTTCTCAAAATTGTCAACACCCTATAATGACATGAAAAGTTTCTTTTGAAACTTTTTGCAAACTTGTTAAACAAAAACTAGGAAATCACACATACGTAAGTATTCACACCCTTTGCTCAATACTTTGTTGACGCACCATCGGCAGCAATTACAGCCTCAAGTCTTCTTGAATATGATGCCGCAAGCTTGTTGCACCTATCTTTGGGCAGTTTTGTCCATTCCTCTTTGCAGCACCTCTCAAGCTCCATCAGGCTGGATGGGGTGTGTCGGCGTACAGCTATTTTCAGATCTCTCCAGAGATACGAGGGCTGTCAAAGTATAGGTCCTTTTTTATTTTTTTCAAAAACTATATGGATTTCATTCATATGTTTTTACGTCAGACATGCTTGAACCCTCGTGCGCATGCGTGAGTTTTTCCACGCCTGTCGGTGACGTCATTCGCCTGTGAACACTCCTTGTGGGAGGAGTCGTCCAGCCCCTCGTCGGAATTCCTTTGTCTGAGAAGTTGCTGAGAGACTGGCGCTTTGTTTGATCAAAATTTTTTCTAAACCTGTGAGACACGGTTCGAAAAATTAAGCTGGTTTTCGGTGAAAATTTTAACGGCTGATGAGAGATTTTGAGGTGATACTGTTGCTTTAAGGACTTCCCACGGAGCGAGATGTCGTGCAGCACTCCCAGGCGCCGTCGTCAGCCTGTTTCAAGCTGAAAACCTACACATTTCAGGCTCTATTGGTCCAGGACGTCGTGAGAGAACAGAAGTTTCAGAAGAAGTCGGTTTCAGCATTTTATCCGGATATTCCACTGTTAAAGGAGATTTTTTTTTAATGAAAGACGTGCGGGCGGATTGCAGCATCGGCTCGCAGCCGCCGCGACGCTCCGCCACAGGAAAAACACCTCCGTTGGAAGCCTTAAGGACAAGTTGGAACATGTCCAACTGTTAAACAATTTCTCATATACTCACTCCACTGAAAGCCATCAAAAGCCGCCTGGATTTTACAAATGGTTATCAACACGGAGGTGTTTTTCCTGTGCCGCCCACACCGTGCCGGCTGCGTCCCGTCTTTCATTAAAAAAATCTCCTTTAACAGTGGAATATCTGGATATAAAATGCTGAAACCGACTTCTTCTGAAACTTCTGTTCTCTCACGACGTCCTGGATCAATAGAGCCTGAAATGTGGAGGTTTTCAGCTTGAAACAGGCTGACGACGGCGCCTGGGAGTGCTGCACGACGTCTCGCTCCGTGGGAAGTCCTTAAAGCGACAGTATCACCTCAAAATCTCTCATTAGCCATTAAAATTTTCACCGAAAACCAGCTTAATTTTTCGAACCGTGTCCACTTCGATGTGTCTCACAGGTTTAGAAAAAATTTGATCAAACAAAGCGCCAGTCTCTCAGCAACTTCTCAGACAAAGGAATTTTGACGAGGGGCTGGACGACTCCTCCACAAGGAGTGCTCACAGGCGAATGACGTCACCGACAGGCGTGGAAAAACTCACGCATGCCCACGAGGGTTCAAGCATGTCTGACGTAAAAACATATGAATGAAATCCATATAGTTTTTGAAAAAAATTAAAAGGACCTATACTTTATTGACAGACCTCGTATTCAATATGATTCAGGTCTGGGCTCTGGGTGGGCCACTCCAGGACAACTCTGTGAATGTCCTTAAGTCACTCCTTTGATATCTTGGCTGTGTGCTTTGGATCATTGTCCTGCTGAAAGATGAACCATCTGGCATTCATGCTAGAGTTAAATATGTCTTATCAGACCAGTGAATTTGCTTCTCATGGTCTGAGAGTCCTTCAGGTGTCTTTTGGCAAACTACAGCTGGGCTGCCATGTACCGTTTACTAAGGCGTGGCTTCCGTCTGACCACTCTGCCATACAGGCCTGATTGGTGGATTGCTGCAGAGATGGTTGTCTTTCTGGAAGGTTCTCCTTTCTCCACAGAGGAATGCTGGAGCTCTGACAGAGTGACAGTCTAGTTCTTGGTCATCACGACTAAGGCCCTTCTCCCCTGATTGCTCATTTAGATGGGCGACCAGCTCTAGAAAGACTCCTGGTGGATCTGAACTTCTTCCATTTATGGATGATGGAGGCCACTGTGCTTATTGGGACCTTCAAAGCAGCAGAAATGTTTTTGTACATTTCCCCAGATTTGTGCCTCGAGACAATCCAGTCTTGGAGGTGTATAGATAATTCCTTTGACTTCATTCTTGGTTTGTGTTCTGACATGCACTGCCAACTGTGGGACTTTATACAGGTTTGTGCGTTTCCAAATCATGTCCAATCAACTGAATTTACTGTATTTTTACTCCAGTTTAAGCTGTAGAAACATCTGAAGGATGATCAGTGGAAATGAGTTGCACCTGAGCTCAAATTGAGATTCATGGAGAAGACTGTGAATACTTTAGTCACCTTGACACTTGCACAAATTTGATCTCCACGTTGGCATGCAATGTTGTGTGTCAGTGAGTAAACTTGTAAACTCTGCAAGGCCCTGCGTGCTTTGACATGCAGTGTTTGCAACAGGTTGCACAATGTTAATGACTAGTTCATGCAAGTGGCATGAAATTTATGCATCCCAGAAATTTTGAACATTTCAAAATTTTCTTTGCGCACTGGCATGCAGCCTTGCACGCTACGTGTAATTTAACCATGTTTTATGACGAGTTTACTCATTGCCATTCAAGATTGCATGCTAGTGCAATGATTAAATTTGTGCAAGTATTGAGTCCTGGATGAAAACCTACTCCATAGCACTCTTGACATTAGACAGCAGGATGATGACCCTAAGCACACAGCCAAGATATCAAAGGAGTGGCTTCAGTTCAACTCTGTCAATATCCTTGAGTGGACCAGCCCAGACCTGAATTTGGTTGAACGTCTTTGGAGAGATCTGAAAATGGCTGTGCACCAATGCTCCCCATCCAACCTGATGGAGCTTGAGAGGTGTTGCAAAGAGGAATGAACAAAACTGCTCAAAGATAGATGCACCAAGCTTGTGGCATCATATTCAAGAAGACTTGAGGCTGTAATTGCTGCCAAAGGTGCATCAAGAAATTATTGAACAAAGGGTGTGAATACTTATGTACATGTGATTTATTCATTTTTTTTTTTTATATTAAATTTGCAAAAATCTGAAACTCTTTTTCACAATGTTATTATGGTGTATTGTGTATAGAATTTTTCAGGAAAAAAAATTAACTTAATCCACTTTGGAATAGGGCTGTAACAAAATGTGGAAAAAATGAATCGCTGTGAATACTTTCTGGATGCACTGTTTGTTGAAACATAGGAATGACTTAAGAGGATAAGGCCCACTTGAGCCTCTTCTAAAAAATATCCCCCTCTCCCAATTTTTATAGCCTTTACTTTGTGTTATCGCAGGTTTTTTCTTTTCTTTTGATCATTTTATGCTTAGAAGGGATGGATGTAAAGTCACAAAGCTAGTTTTTGTCTTTGGGCTCAGTTACCTGTGTCATCTAGAGACAAAAACACCCTGAATATTTTTTATTAAACACAATGCTAACCAACAGTGAAGGTCTCTAGCTGGTGAAGTGCAAATTTTACTTTTTTTTGCTACTGAATCTTTCTCATAATTTAGTTACACAAAAGATGACTTTTTCAC
Source organism: Thalassophryne amazonica (assembly GCF_902500255.1). Classification (NCBI taxonomy): domain Eukaryota; kingdom Metazoa; phylum Chordata; class Actinopteri; order Batrachoidiformes; family Batrachoididae; genus Thalassophryne; species Thalassophryne amazonica. Next base: position 68,175,541 of record NC_047104.1, on the reverse strand, counting down.
ATTTTCGCTCTTGGTGTTTTTTATTTTTGACAAATTGAAGTAATTAACTTGCTCAACTATTGATTCTGAATAATCTGAGTTCAGCTCCAGTAATTAAAAATCTTTTATGCAGAGTAAAGTTGTGGTTGGAAAAAGTATGCTGTGTACACTTTTGTTTGGACCACAATTTTTATTTCTAAGACATACTATATAACACTATGTAACACAATTTTTGTTCCTGGCTTCTAAGTGTTATATTTCAACTGCTTATGTCTAAAGTCTATGGAAAAATGACTACATTCAGCACAAACTTTGATTTTTTTTTTTTAAACGTTCTAGAAAGCTCTAAAAGTTTCTTGAAATTTCTAGATAATTCTGGACAGTTCTAGCAGTTAAAGAATATTCTAGAAGACTACTCGGTAGTAGTGAAGGCGAATTGAGAATATTCTTGAAAACAGACAAATTTCAAAATATCTTTGTCCTGATCACAGAAGCAAAGTTTCTGTGGAATAACAGCTATTTTCTATTTATTTAAGGCATAACAGGTTAGGAAAACACACTGTGTACCCAGGAACAAAACAAAAATAAAAACTTGTTACATAGCGTTATCATCACTGTCAGACTTTGTGAAATAACAATTCTCTGTACATGTGCAGTGTAGCATTTTCCTAGAGAGATATTCAAACGAAATATAACTGGACTGGAATAGATTGAATCAAGAGTCACAATGAGAAAGTGCAAGTTACTTTTTTTAAATTAATTGTGAGTGACTGAGTTATGACTGTTCAGAAAGTTCTTAAGACTGACTGTGATATAAAAATCATCTTTTACCTTTATTGTTCACAAAACTCGAATATGACCAATTCTGTCTTTTGTACTAACTTTTGTCTCTTGTCCTTCTCTTATCTGCTTTCTGACTGTCAAGACCATCTGTACAAGCAGCTTGAGAAAAACCGTCTTCTGTCTAATGAGCTGAGAGTAGCCTTGAACGAGGCTTAAACTGGAATAAGCTCTAAGACTTTTAACTATTTAGAAGAACTTGGTTTCAAACTATTTGTGTAATTCCAGCAATTTATATTGCATGCTTATAAATCTGATGACCTCAGGTTATGAACTGATATTTCTGAGATTTTAAGGCCCCATTAACATTTTAAAGGCTGTGGAGTATCAATCCACTTAAAATCTGAACTGCTCTTTGTGGTGAGAACTGGTGATGATCGTGTAATCGAAACTAGTCTGCACTCCTAAAACCTCCTCTGTAGTATTGTCATTACTAACCAGAAAGAATGTCCAGTACTGTACTTGCAGCAAAATAATCTTTCAATATCGAAAGGGGGTGCAGGGTGCTGTATTGTTTGTTCAAGCATTTGACTTCATTTTCAGTGGAGTGAAACTGAAGCTTTTCATTCAGGACTCCTACTTCAAAGTTTTAACATTCATTTTAGTCAGCAATGCAACAGGCTAACTGCGCTTGCTGCTACATTAAAGCTACCCAAAGTTAACTCACAGCGCAAAGAAATGATGTACAAATATGCTCTTGGAAAAAAAAAAAAACGTGATGAGACCAAATTTGTCTAAATTACAGCTTCCGAGTGAGTTTATGCTGAAGCATTGGCTTGTTACAACTTGAATGATGCAAATCTTGAAAAAACAAAAACAGTAAAATCCCTGGGAGTCCTGTTTAGCTCTTCACTGTTCCTGCAGTACTGTAACACAATCTGCACATGCGACATGTAAGTTGCACGACCCTGCTGTGAGTTTATCAATAAATTTAATGTGATTGGGGGCGGGATAGAGAGCTTATAACCAAATCAGTAAAGGATGCTGACAATCACGTTTGAACAGTTAAGAACTGGTCCCACCAAATAATGAAGGATGAATAATGAGCAACGCAGCATGTTTTTATTTTTATTTATTTATTTGCTACAAGAGGGTTTACTCGACTCATATCGTGGGAGAATGGTGACTCTTCGAGGCAGTATCTTCGGTTAACGAGGCTCATCTCTGAGCGTGGTAATAATTTCAAGATGTTCAAAATTTAGCAACAACAGCGTGGGACAGTTTATGTATGAGTTACTACGATGACTAACGTGAATTTTAGAGGCATGTTTGTGGTGTGGATGAGGCTGCTAAAAAAAGCCCATTATCCCAGGCCTGGCAGCAGGACCTGAGAGGCTATTTTTGGAGCGGCTGCCCTCTTGCACACACAATTCCACCTGCTCTGTGCTCCGGACGCTGTATATAAAATTTTGTAGTGGATTATAATAATTTTCTGCCAAACCTTGGATGCTGAAAACGCCTCTAATCACTTCTGGAATCAGACCGTTTCATCTGGATGCTTTTTTTCCCTCTTTGCTACTCTGAGGAAACATTGTGGGAGGGTAGGGCAGAGGGTAGGACCAAACGTGTGTTCGTGCATCAGTGTCGCGCTATATGGCACTACGTGGCTTAGCGTGCCTGATACAAGCTGTTTGAGGCTCTGACCGGTCAGTCGTAGCTCACTAGAGGCTGCTACGTGGCACATGCGGGGTACAGAGAAGCACATAGAGGTGCCTTAGTAGTGGATACGTGATAGATGAAAACTTTGGTTATTCCTTGCATAATCACTACACACCCATGCGTGGCTCATTATTATCATTATTATTAACATGGCTTATTATTCGGTAGGACCGAGGCTTAAGTTGCTCATCCTGAGTGGAGTTTTCGGGTCCTGGGACCTTCTCCAACTTTCTCATATCATGGTCAGTGGTGACTATTGCATGTGTAAACATTCAAGCAATGATGGACAAATCAACGTAACTATAACCAGATTAAAAGCATAGCTGGAGGCGTTTAACTTTGGCAGGTGGTTTCATGTGTGAATCCTGATGTGGTCTGAGGATTGAGTTATCCTGATCAAGACAACACGCTCATTAAAATTTGGTGCTCATTTGGTGCTGGTGTCTTCTAGTAAGCCCCCATTCACTCCCTTGTCCTACAAACCACCCCAAATTTCAGAGTTGGCCTGCAATTGGGTATGTGTTTACTGTAGTAACTTCAGATATTTTGTTGAGCTAAAATCTGTAATCACCTTCTTAAAATCCCAGATCACACCATTCGCTGCTTCAAATTGGTTAGACTTTGAGTAACGTTCAGACGATGAGCGAGCACGGTGACAAAACTCCACTAAATAAGAAGCTTCCACCAGCCCAGACACTGTGGATGATGGTCTTTTCTTTCTAATCTCTTACTATCAAAGAATAGGTACAGAAGACACAAGACAAATCTCAAAATTAGAATATTTTTTAAAGGTAAAAGTTATTTTAGCGCAATTTTTATTTATTCATTATATAAACTAAAATGTTTCAGCATTTTTAATTTTGATAATTATGGCTTGCATCTTTAACAAAAGATTAGGAAAAACAAATCTCAAAACAGAATATTTCCTGAGCAATCCAATAAGTGTTTTCATTTATGTACTTAATACTTTAAGTCATCTCTTTGCACAAATTGCTGCATCAGTGTGGCGTGGCATGGATGTAATCAATCTGTGGTACTACTGAGGTGTTATGGAAGCCCAGGTTGGTTTGATGGCAGCCTTCAGCTAGTCTGTATTGTTGTTTCTGGTCTTATCGTCCTGTTGACAGTACCTCATTGATACTCTGAGGGTTAGAGGAGTTGGCTGCCTAATCAACTTAAACAATACCATGGTCAGCAAAGCAGTTATAATACAACCCCAATTCCGTTGAAGTTTGGTCATTGTGTAAAATGTAAATAAAACAGAACACAATGATTTGAAAATCCTCTTCAATGTATATTCAACTGAATACACCACAAAGACAAGATATTTAATGTTCAAACTGAAACTTTGTTTTTGTGCAAATATTTGCTCATTTTGAAATGGATGCCTGCAGCACATTTTAAAAAAGCTGGGACAGTGGTATGTTTACCACTGTTACATCACCTTGCCTGTTTCCAATTAGGTGTTCTGTGAGCATTCATCAACTTTCCCAGTCTTTTGTTGCCCTGTCCCAACTTTTTTGAAACGTGTTGTAGGCATCCATTTCAAAATGAGCAATTATTTGCAATTATATCCCTGTTGCTTGTGAGTCTTTTCCACCTCAGTTTTTCCTTCCACTCTGAAAACGGCTAGCCCTTTCAGCAGTGACCTAACCTCTTTGTGGAGGTTGTTCATGAGTGTTTTCTGGACAACTGTCAAATTGGTAGTCTTCCCCATGGTTGTGCATGTGTACTGAATCACAGAGTCATGCTATTTATATGGCATAAATGACTTACACAAATTTGTAAATACTTAAATATTTTAATGTGGAGTTGCGTCAGGAAGGGCATCTGGTGTAAAACTTGTGCCAAATCCACATGCATCCCCACTTTGGATCTGCTGTGGAAAAACAAGGGAGTAGCTGAAGGGACTTATTTTGAGATGCTTTTTTTTGCACTGTAGACTATAGTTATCTATGGAAGTGTAAAAAAAAAAAAAGTGACCGCTGATCTCGAGATATGTCCATACCATCCATTTTCTTCTGCTTTATCCGGAAGTCAGGTCACGGGTGGCAGCAGCTCAAGCAAAGTCACCAAACCTCTGATCCACACGCACCTCCGGGGAACCCCGAGCTGTTACCATGTCAGTCAAGAGAGACAGTCCTCCAGCGTGTCCTGGGTCTTCGCGGGGCCTCCTCCAATGGGACGTGCCTCTGAACACCTCTCCAGCGAGGCGTCCAGGGGGCATCCGGAAAAGATGCCCGAGAAACCTCAACTGGCTCCTTTCGAGGTGGAGGAGCAGCGGCTCGATTCAGAGCTCCTCCCAAGTGACCGAGCTCCTCACCCTATCTGTAAGGGAGTGCCCAGCCACCCTGCGGAGGAAACTCATCTCGGTCGCTTGTACTCGCAATCTCGTTGTTTCGTCATGAGCCAAATCTCATGACCATAGGTGAGGATCGGAACGTAGATCGATCAGGAAATTGAGAGCTTTGCCCCCCCCCCGCTCAGCTCTCTTCACCACGACAGTCCGATACAGCGACCACATCACTGCAGACACTGCGCCAATCTGTCAATCTCACGCTCCATCCGTCCCTCCCTCGTGAACAAGACCCCGAGATACTTAAACTCCTCAACTTGAGGCAAGGACACTCCACCGACCTGAAGAGGGCAAGGCACCTTTTTCCAGTCAAGAACCATGGCCTCGGATTTGGAGGTGCTGATTTTCATTCCGGACGCTTCACACGCGGCTGCAAACTGCCCCAGTGCACGCTGAAGGTCCTGATTTGACGAAGCCAACAGAACCACATCGTCCGCAAACAGCAGAGATGAGATTCTGTGGTTCCCAAACCAGACCCCCACTACATCCTGGCTGCACCTAGAAATTCTGTCCATAAAGGTAATGAACACAACCGGTGACACAATGCAGCCCTGGCGGAGGCCAGTGTACACTGGAAACAGGTTTGACTTACTACTTAAATATATACACTTCTGTACTTTCAGTCCCTCAGTAATGAAGCGGGTTAAAGTTAGGCAATGATAACGCACTGTATCAAACAGTGTGGATTTTCCCTTGAAGTGCTCCTGGATGAATGTCCATGGAAGAGCACGGTCGTCTCACCAAAATGAGATGTATCTCACTCCCCTCCAGACTTCCAGGTTTGACTGACACAGCCCCACCGACGACTGAGGGACAAAGAGGCGCTCACTCCCAGTCAGGCTCATAGCAGTCTGGGTGCCCTGTGCCCCGCCTCGCTGGAAGAGTTTCATTCATCCAGGAACATCTCGGGGGGAAAATCCACATTTTGGGGGCACATGGTATGCGATCGCACGTGCAGTGTTGCGGTTACAAATTGGCAGATTTTCGATTGTGACTTGGCAATTCTCACACTTGTTTTTACTGAGGGACTGGAAGTATGGAAACCCATTGTATGGAAGTTGCTTATCTCATAATTAGATATTTTTTCGTAATTTTGGGATCTGTGGTCTTTTTTTAATCCAGTGAATACAATACGCTTCCATAGTTACCAAAGTAAAATTTTAAAATGCTTGAAACATTTTAGTTCATGTGCAATGAGTTTAGAATTTATGCAATTTACTGTATGAAATAACTGACAAATGTTTAACTTTTTAATTTTGAGATTCGTGTGTGTGTGTGTGTGCTTAATATAGCTCAAATTAAAAGGCTCCCTGATTCAAACACTTTAAAATGACTGCAGGTGGAGGTGATGTTGGTTAACTGTTGCCTTTGGAATTTACTCTTTCAACTAATAAAACTGAGCTGTTTGATGGAGGTAAGACCACTCCTGTGTCGATTTAGTAATTCAAGCAGCTTGAGGTGTTATTGATTTTGACATGAAACTGCTTTTAGAGTGGGTGGAGCAAAGAGTGGCAAATGAATCTTATGGTGCTTTTTTTTTTTTTACTTTAATATTACTCCAGTATCACACCAATATAAAAGCTTCTACAGTCACCATTTCAGTTTGTAGTTTGGCTACACTGTGATTAACGTCTCATCAATCTGCAACCGAAAACATCAAACTACCAAAAATTTAGAAGCCGTAGTTCTCATATTAATCATAATGGTTGTGAAAACATGTCTCACTTCATAAAGAACTCACTGGGCTGCACCTTTTGTTATACTGTATGCATTAATGCTGTCTTGATGAGATAACTGATGCAATACTACATTAACAGATAAACTGTCTCGTGCAAAGGAAGAACACCTGAGAGTAAAGCAGATTCTGGATCAGACTCTAATGGAGATGTGTAACATTTGATCATCTCTGTTCCTGTGCTCACATCTGCACTGAACATGACTGACTCCTGTGCACAGCTGTGACCGGTAACGCCAAGCGTCGTTTGTCCGTCTCTTCTGACTTTGCCACCCTGAAGGAAGTTCTTCAAAAGGTAGCATGGACATTCTTGGTGTCCTACTTGTAGTCAGTTAACATTGTAATTAATCAGGTCAGTAGAAATTCACTGTAAATCTTTATTTGCTTTGTGTATTGGGGAAATTCACTTTCTCAGCAAAGAACTGCACATAATCATTGTAAACAAAGCCATATGTTAAGTCAGTGTCATGTAAAGTGTTTTATTATGTATAGCTTTATAAGTCTCTTTGTCTCTTATGTATTGTGAACATTTATTCATTGATGGCCATGATGCACACTTCCAATTTAGCAAGGAAGAAATTCTTGGCACATTTGCTTGAATGTCGTGTTCTGCGTCATCATCTTAAAGGAAAGAAGCGTGCACTATACTCGCTTTTGTTTTGCATTCACCCAAAATATTTGTTTGTATCCCATTTTATCATGAAAATGTAAAGATCCAAAATAAATGTTTGAATGTTCATTTTATTCTTGCTCATCAATCATGGATGAAACCTAATATTCAGGTTAAAAAAAATAAACGACTGGTTCTTCAGTAACCTATAATGTGAAAGAAGTGGTACTAAATTGCATTTTAATCTAATTCTCTTTGAATGCAGTAAAACTGCTGCTTGAGCTGGTCAAAGAATGTTTTAGCAGTGTTCCTGGAATATCTTGATGAAAGGTTGAACTATGACCTCCAGTGTGTGTGTGTGAGATGGGTGACTTATGAACATGTGGTGAGCACACAATGCCTTTTTAGAATTAAAACATTTTTTTGAACGTATTTTTTTAACTGCAATTTTGGGGCAGCCTTAACTGGCAAAGCCAGTTAGGTAGAAATTGACATAAGGAGCTGGGATGAGTAGGCAAACAAGCAGAAATTACTTTGACCCCAACAATTGACCTCTGACTAATTTGACCTTGCTCTGCAATTCCAGAATTGTCCTCCATTTGTCTGCAAATCAAAGTTAACAGCTTTTTGAGTGACTTTTGCACAAATGAACCATTTTAAAGGCAATTTTGAGGTTGGCATCTACACATTTTCGTGTTAAAAAAATTGAACTTTTAAGAAATATTTTTGTGTACAACCCCCAAAACACAAGAAGTTGACTGTACAGAAAATGCATACCCCCCCCCACACCTCAGTGACTCTTGCTTTAACTTCTGTTTCAAAGCAGATGGTGTGAACAAAAGATAATTCATGTTACATGTTTCATTTAATTTAACATGTCCATTCCTGCATTTCAGACCTACAGCACATTTCTTTATAGACACACACATCACCCTTTAGAAATCTAACCTCATTACCAACCCTAAATTACCCGGGGAGTGATTTAGGGTTCGTAATGAGGTTAAATTTCTAACGGGTGATGTCAACAGGTGACTATAATCATGACTTGTAAATATAGCATCAATGAGAGGCTGAATTTTTGAGGACCAAAGATGGGCAGAGGCTCCCCACTTTATAAGCAAATTGAAATGTTTAAAAATTCTCAAAAAAATGTGAAGGGAGTTGCATATTTCTCATTCTACAGTACACACTGTCATTAAGTGAATCAAAGTGGAATGTCTTTGCGTATAGGGCAAGGGTGCAAGCTTCAGCTGAACACTGGTGATCACTGTTCTCTCAAATGGCATGACATCAAAAACAATCAATCTATATAATAATAGCAAAGTGGCCTCTGTGCGTGCATGTGTATGGCTTCGATCATGGACAAATTTGGGAGAGCTGACATTTGCCGTTTGATAGGTTTATGTATTTTGGGTCAAGGATGAATGCCTCAAACAGTATGTTGATGGGACTAATTTTTGGAGAAACTAAAGATATGAGCTATAAGCAGTGGTGGGCACAGAACCAAAAAATTAACTTCGATAACAGATAATCAGAACTGAAAAGTTCGATATCTTTTGAAAGATAAAACGATAAACCACCCAAAAATGTATCGGAAGTTACAGATAACCGATAAATTCCAGTATTGTCTCTGGTACATTTGCAACTACTAACAAACTGAATTTGAGTTTTAATACCACGATCGCTTCTGGTAGCATCAAAAGCGACAACAGAACCGAACAATGAGCCTGCACTTCTGTCTTTGAACATCTTGCCCCCTGCTGGAAACTCTTGTTTACTACATGGCACAGCAGCAAGCTGAGAACAGCCAATGCCGAGCTCTCTATCCAGTCGCAACGCTCCGGTCAGGCGGAGGTCTTGGAAAATAGTCATGCAGACTTATGGTTTGGTGTGAATACTGATAGAATAACTCCATTAATGTCAATTCTGTCATTTGTACAAAGTTAAAATATATCTTTTAATGTTGAATAATGCACTAATTCTGAAGTTTTGTAACAGACAGATCGCAAAGGATTCTGGGTAAAATGTGCCTCTTCTGCTAAACACTGGTTGAGTCATTCATTATGTAAACCAACACGTTAATGCAACGTGTCGTGTATTGGTGTTTACAGATAAATGTGCTTTTGTAAAATATTCCATTTTTTTATTTGTAAAAACAGGCATTTTTACGGAGCCCTGGAAGTGTCATCGGAAAATGTTTTCCATGTGGAGAGTGTGTGCACGCTTTATGATGTTGTGCACATGTTCTATGATGTTGTAAAACATGCACTCAGTATCGTCTTGACACATAAATGTTGGCCGCCCTATTGATGTTTCAAAACCTCGGAGAGGTCGCCGGAGGTAATCACACATAATCCGTGTCTGCTACATTTAATATGCGTGGAATTTAATAAACGCAGACACAATGTCTATAAACCCACAGAATATATTCACAAGAGTTTTAGGCACTAGAGTTTAATGCTGTTGTCTGTAGAGCCTGATCAGTGTTTCAAATGCATTTCTCATGTCGTGAATGTACTGAGATTACCCTATCCTACCCATAATGCACTGCTGGGCACAGCATATATCCACACTAAAACTTTAAAATTAGCGCATTACTTTAAAACTAAAACATATATCTGATATTTTCACTTTATAAAACTTCAGACATGACATTAAATAACTTGTCTGAAATTATTTTGGTTAAACGTTGAACCATAAGTTATAAATGTATGCCTCTGGATGACTTGGGTGATAATTGCCTGTGTTTCAGTATGTGGTTAAGAGAAATGGTTTTTGGGGGGGGCTAGTTCTCCTTTGCCTGCAGAGGATAGAGCGTTTTTTTTTTCTTAAAGCAGCTCTTCTGTTTTGCAGAGGGTAGAACTACACATCAGCTCCAAAACATTTAACAGGTAGGTGCTCAACTGATTTTAAGTTTTATAAATATTTGTAGCTGTTCGCTTTATTTACATTATCGGTCTAAAAATTATCGGACAAAAAATTTATTGCAAGATAATTAATCCGATAATGGTTTTTAAAGTTATCTAAAAAGATAATCCGATAATGAAAACGTTATCTTCAATAATTGGCTATAAGCACAGTGGACATTGAGAATTCAATTCTGGATGCAGCTGTTGCTCAGCCATTGCAGCAAGGGGTAAATCATATAAGTGAAATGGCATTTGAGAGGCAATCGATTGTAGTTTAGCAGTTGTGGTGGCTTCTTTTCCGTTGGTAAATCCACTTCTTTTATCCGCTCCTCAAATATTGCCTTTTCCTCCTCTCCCACTTCTCATGCCTTGAGTATGCCGCTGCACTGGGAGAAGTTGCAACATTGCTCTCCTCACACACCATGTGCCTAGGTGTGATTTGGGGACCCCCTTTCTTAACTTTTCCATATTTGCCTTGTGTTTTTAGCTGGGGTTTGTCTTCATTGAAACGTCCTCATACCAAGATCTCTCCTTGCAAACTCTCTTCACAGTGGGACAGAGGACACTCCAGGCTAGTGTCCAGTAAGAACTCTTAAGCCACCACTGGCATCAGTGTATGTGTACATGATTTTATTTAAATTCAATGTAATTGTAAATACATAAAAAAAAAATTACATGGATGACAGTGATTTCCAGTGTGGTCCATTTAATAATCAAATGACAAAATAGAAGTTGTAGTAATAGTGTGTGTGTGTGTGTGTGTGTGTGTGTGTATGTATATATATATATATATATATATGTGTATATCATTTATAGATTATGGCAGTAAATTAACATTAAAATATTATGTAATTAACAGGATCCCCGTGGGCAACACTCTAGTAGCCGATACGGGCAAGGGATTACTTTACAAATCCTTTGTCAAGCACTACAATATGGAGTTACATTCACAAATGCCACAAAGCGTTACTGTTTAAAATTGCCCAGAAGCAGGGTCTCCTTCTCTGAATGTGGAGGCATCTGCATTAGAACATTATACAGCAGAAATCTGTATTGTGGTCAGATTAATTACTGTTCCAGATTTTTATTTCAAAGAAGTGGACAGTGTGCTCCGGATAAAGGATGGAAAAGACTGAGACAGTTATCGGCAACAAAAAGACAGGGTGCCCTTGGTGAAGGTAATTTACACTTTTGTGATGGCAGCATCAATGCATTGAGATTCTGGGCAACTTCTCCTGGGCTGGCTATGCATTTTTCAACAAGACAATACTACATTTATTCTTCACAAAGGGGAACATGTTTTTTGTAAGACTGCTACAATGAAAAGCTGAATATAAAGTCAGCAAATGACTATATAATTCATGAAATAAAAATGACCACACAAATCCTAAAACCTGAGGAGTATAAGCTTTTTCACACTCTTGCTCTCTGCGAGGTCAAAGAGCAGGAGGTGTAAACTGCAGTCTCGTGACTGTGTGGCCAGCAAGAATGACAGACTTTGATTATTTTTCCTGTTGGAGTCTTGATTGCTTGAAAGATTTTTTTTTTTTTTTTTTTTGGTGAAAAAGTATGTGTTCAAGGAAGAAAAAAGTTTTTCCTGCACACGAACTGAAAATTCAGGTTTTGCCCAACTCGACCAACTGTCGACCCAGGCAGTGTCTACAACCCCTGGCAAAAATTATGGAATCACTGGCCTCGGAGGATGTTCATTCAGTTGTTTAATTTTGTAGAAAAAAGGCAGATCACAGACATGACACAAAACTAAAGTCATTTCAAATGGCAACTTTCTGGCTTTAAGAAACACTATGAGAAATCAAGAAAAAAAGATTGTGGCAGCCAGTAACGGTTACTTTTTTAGACCAAGCAGAGGAAAAAAATATGGAATCACTCAATTCTGAGGAAAAAATTATGGAATCACCCTGTAAATTTTCATCCCCAAAACTAACACCTGCATCATATCAGATCTGCTTGTTAGTCTGCATCTAAAAAGGAGTGATCACACCTTGGAGAGCTGTTGCACCAAGTGGACTGACATGAATCATGGCTCCAACACGAGAGATGTCAATTGAAACAAAGGAGAGGATTATCAAACTCTTAAAAGAGAGTAAATCATCACGCAATGTTGCAAAAGATGTTGGTTGTTCACAGTCAGCTGTGTCTAAACTCTGGACCAAATACAAACAACATGGGAAGGTTGTTAAAGGCAAACATACTGGTAGACCAAGGAAGACATCAAAGCGTCAAGACAGAAAACTTAAAGCAATATGTCTCAAAAATCGAAAAATGCACAACAAAACAAATGAACGAATGGGAGGAAACTGGAGTCAACATCTGTGACCGAACTGTAAGAAACCGCCTAAAGGAAATGGGATTTACATACAGAAAAGCTAAATGAAAGCCATCATTAACACCTAAACAGAAAAAAACAAGGTTACAATGGGCTAAAGCAATTGTGGACTGTGGATGACTGGATGAAAGTCATATTCAGTGATGAATCTCGAATCTGCATTGGGCAAGGTGATGATGCTGGAACTTTTGTTTGGTGCCTTTCCAATGAGATTTATAAAGATGACTGCCTGAAGAGAACATGTAAATTTCCACAGTCATTGATGATATGGGGCTGCATGTCAGGTAAAGGCACTGGGGAGATGGCTGTCATTACATCATCAATAAATGCACAAGTTTATGTTGATATTTTGGACAATTGAAAGGATGTTTGGGGATGATATCATTTTTCAAGATGATAATGCATCTTGCCATAGAGCAAAAACTGCAAAAACATTCCTTGCAAAAAGACACATAGGGTCAATGTCATGGCACAGGGTCAATGTCAATGAGCAGATCTGATTTGATGCAGGTGTTAATTTGGGGGATGAAAATTTACAGGGTGATTCCATAATTTTTTCCTCAGAATTGAGTGATTCCATATTTTTTTCCTCTGCTTGGTCTAAAAAAGTAACCGTTACTGACTGCCACAATCTTTTTTTCTTGATTTCTTAGAGTGTTTCTTAAAGCCAGAGAGTTGCCATTTGAAATGACTTTAGTTTTGTGTCATGTTTGTGATCTGCTTTTTTTCTACAAAATTAAACAACTGAATGAACATCCTCTGAGGCCGGTGATTCCATAATTTTTGCCAGGGGTTGTATTCATAAACATAGAATCGGCTGATCACTTTCGCTTTGCGGACCTCTATAAATCTTGTGCACTACGGTTGTATTTCCGAGTGTGTGAAATAAATTCATGAAGAATAAAATTAATCATGGATCTGGTTGGTGAATGGCAGTTGAATGGTGTCTCTTAAGTAAATAATCACAAAGTAACTGTCCGGCCCATTTCACTGCATGTTCTGTCATTTATTAGGATTATGGGCACACGTGTCTGTGATATGGATCAATTACGGAATAACCCTGTTGTGTCTGATTTGGAGACGTTCATGGTGGTTATATGGTAGCAAATTGAGCTTTACCGGCGACGCGTTAGTGGAGCAGATATTTGCGACTGTATAACATGAACATCTGCAAGTTACCAGACACATGGGCGTTATTCCCATTCTAATCCAGTTCCATCATTTGCACGGTTTATTTTTCTGTAGGTAATTCGGTCAGTGACTGGTGACGACCAACTGGAGAGAGCAGCCCAGGACTGAGGAATCTGGCGGACTGTTGTCAGTGGCCTATGCTCTGAGACGAGCGACGGGCACAATGAATGAATGAATGAATTCGGTCAGTGAAGCTTACCGTGAGGTAGCGTCGCTCCAACAGCGGTCAGGGTGCTGAGTAAACCATCAAATGTGAAACTGTAATTCTGTATCAGAATCCACATCAATACTTTCGTATGGTATCTTAAATTCACCCATTTCGGCGGTGGCGGCGATACATGACTTTCTCTCACAGCTAGCAGCGCACGGAGCCGGTGTTCTGTCAAATTGTGCATCTCGTTGCATAAATCGACAGTTCCGCGTCCGACAATATTGCATGGACGGCAGGAATGATATCTCGTCTCAACACCGGTCAGGGTGCGGAGTAATACAGCCAAATGTGAAATGGTTGAATGTTTTGCCACTGTTCCCCCAATATTATACGGTCCGAAATCTCACACGATTAACCAATTAGATTTGCTGAAAGATGTAATTGGATTAGAACACAGAAGTAGAGAGACTGGAATGCCAACTCAAGATCTCGTTCCATTGAGTTCTGTTGGAGCTTGCGAGCCCGAGATTTCAGCCACGAGAGTTGGGGTAACTCACTTTCGGTTGTCTGCCAGCAATGACCCCAGATCCGCTTGTACAGAATGAATGAATAAGATTTATTGTCATTGTCATTACACGAGTGCAACAACAATGAAATTACGTTTACACTCCAATTGCCTCAGACAAAATACAGCAATTCATCCACAGTTACTAGTTTACCGTAATAATGGCACACATCAGAATTAAAGACATTGACATTATGTGCACTGAACTCGAAGCAGTCCTTCATCTGAATTGAGGCAAAGCGGGTGAAGATTGCAGCACGAGGGGCCTGTGCCACCCAGCTTGGGGAGTTGAAGGCTGCAGCAGTAAAAACTGCTGCCTTTGAGGTGGCAGGGAGGAAGCCAGGGTGAGGGGAGTCGAGAGACACGGGGGGTGTGGAGGGAGGGACGACGAGACGTGACGTGTGCAGATGAGGTAAGTTTCTGTGTGTGTGTGTGTGTGTGTGTGTGTGTGTGTGTGTGTGTGTGTGAGTGTGAGAAGTCTGGTGTTGGTAGGCAACAGCAGGCTGCGTGGGGGGTGGGGGTGGGGGGTAGATAGATAGATGAGAAGGAGCTGAATTCCTTCACCAAGGCTGTAGATCCTTCTACGGACAGTTTCTGCATGTTTACTGCCGTGGCTTCAGCCACTTATCCCCTTAAAGTATGTTTAAAGTGTAGCTTGAATTAAGTTCTTGTTGATTTTAAATCGTATTCAGGACAAAACTTGTGAATATTATTGATAACAGCATGCAGACTGTCAGCAACTGTGGTGGAAAATCATGGTCAATGATCATTAATTATTCATGAAATGTGTATAAAAATACAATAAAAGCACACATTTGTCATTTAAAAAAAGCATCCTAGTAAAACTCATAAATGGCACAGTAAAAGTCAGCAAATGTCATACTAAAATCGTAAATACCAACCACCATAAAATAATCATAGTATTCCTTTGAAGTAATAACACTTGGAGCATTTACCACATGATGAGTGAGGCTGTTCCACAAAGTTACAACTATAAAATATTTTCTTGAGTCATATCTGAATATTTGCACCTCAAAAATGTGAGAGTGACCTCTCAAATATAAATAAAATCTATTTTGGGGGAAAAAAATTATGGCCTGGAAAATATATATATATGTATGTGTGTGTGTGTATATATATACACTCAACAAAAATATAAACGCAACACTTTTGGTTTTGCTCCCATTTTGTATGAGATGAACTCAAAGATCTAAAACTTTTTCCACATACACAATATCACCATTTCCCTCAAATACTGTTCACAAACCAGTCTAAATCTGTGATAGTGAGCACTTCTCCTTTGCTGAGATAATCCATCCCACCTCACAGGTGTGCCATATCAAAATGCTGATTAGACACCATGATTAGTGCACAGGTGTGCCTTAGACTGCCCACAATAAAAGGCCACTCTGAAAGGTGCAGTTTTATCACACAGCACAATGCCACAGATGTCGCAAGATTTGAGGGAGCGTGCAATTGGCATACTGACAGCAGGAATGTCAACCAGAGCTGTTGCTCATGTATTGAATGTTCATTTCTCTACCATAAGCTGTCTCCAAAGGCGTTTCAGAGAATTTGGCAGTACATCCAACCAGCCTCACAACCGCAGACCACGTGTAACCACACCAGCCCAGGACCTCCACATCCAGCATGTTCACCTCCAAGATCGTCTGAGACCAGCCCCTCGGACAGCTGCTGAAACAATCGGTTTGCATAACCAAAGAATTTCTGCACAAACTGTCAGAAACCGTCTCAGGGAAGCTCATATGCATGCTCGTCGTCCTCATCGGGGTCTCGACCTGACTCCAGTTCGTCGTCGTAACCGACTTGAGTGGGCAAATGCTCACATTCGCTGGCGTTTGGCACATTGGAGAGGTGTTCTCTTCACGGATGAATCCCGGTTCACACTGTCCAGGGCAGATGGCAGACAGCGTGTGTGGCGTCGTGTGGGTGAGCGGTTTTCTAATGTCAATGTTGTGGATCGAGTGGCCCATGGTGGCGGTGGCGTTATGGTATTGGCAGGATGAATCAAATCAAATCAATTTCATTTATATAGCGCCAAATCACAACAAACAGTTGCCCCAAGGCGCTTCATATTGCAAGGCAAAGCCATACAATAATTACAGAAAAACCCCAACTGTCAAAACAACCCCCTGTGAGCAAGCACTTGGCGACAGTGGGAAGGTAAACTCCTTTTTAACAGGAAGAAACCTCCAGCAGAACCAGGCTCAGGGAGGGGCAGTCTTCTGCTGGGACTGGTTGGGGCTGAGGGAGAGAACCAGGAAAAAGACATGCTGTGGAGGGGAGCAGAGATCAATCACTAATGATTAAATGCAGAGTGGTGCATACAGAGCAAAAAGAGAAATGCATCATGGGAACCCCCCAGCAGTCTAAGTCTATAGCAGCATAACTAAGGGATGGTTCAGGGTCACCTGATCCAGCCCTAACTATAAGCTTTAGCAAAAAGGAAAGTTTTAAGCCTAATCTTAAAAGTAGAGAGGGTGTCTCTCTCCCTGATCCGAATTGGGAGCTGGTTCCAGAGGAGAGGAGCCTGAAAGCTGAAGGCTCTGCCTCCCATTCTACTCTTATAAACCTTAGGAACTACAAGTAAGCCTGCAGTCTGAGAGCGAAGCGCTCTATTGGGGTGATATGGTACTATGAGGTCCCTAAGATAAGATGGGACCTGATTATTCAAAACATTATAAGTAAGAAGAAGAATTTTAAATTCTATTCTAGAATTAACAGGAAGCCAATGAAGAGAGGCCAATATGGGTGAGATATGCTCTCTCCTTCTAGTCCCTGTCAGTACTCTAGCTGCAGCATTTTGAATTAACTGAAGGCTTTTCAGGGAACTTTTAGGACAACCTGATAATAATGAATTACAATAGTTCAGCCTAGAGGAAATAAATGCATGAATTAGTTTTTCAGCATCACTCTGAGACAAGACCTTTCTAATTTTAGAGATATTGCGCAAATGCAAAAAAGCAGTCCTACATATTTGTTTAATATGCGCATTGAATGACATATCCTGATCAAAAATGACTCCAAGATTTCTCACAGTATTACTAGAGGTCAGGGTAATGCCATCCAGAGTAAGGATCTGGTTAGACACCATGTTTCTAAGATTTGTGGGGCCAAGTACAATAACTTCAGTTTTATCTGAGTTTAAAAGCAGGAAATTAGAGGTCATCCATGTCTTTATGTCTGTAAGACAATCCTGCAGTTTAGCTAATTGGTGTGTGTCCTCTGGCTTCATGGATAGATAAAGCTGAGTATCATCTGCGTAACAATGAAAATTTAAGCAATGCTGTCTAATAATACTGCCTAAGGGAAGCATGTATAAAGTGAATAAAATTGGTCCTAGCACAGAACCTTGTGGAACTCCATAATTAACCTTAGTCTGTGAAGAAGATTCCCCATTTACATGAACAAATTGTAATCTATTAGATAAATATGATTCAAACCACTGCAGCGCAGTGCCTTTAATACCTATGGCATGCTCTAATCTCTGTAATAAAATTTTATGGTCAACAGTATCAAAAGCAGCACTGAGGTCTAACAGAACAAGCACAGAGATGAGTCCACTGTCTGAGGCCATAAGATCATTTGTAACCTTCACTAATGCTGTTTCTGTACTATGATGAATTCTAAACCTTGACTGAAACTCTTCAAATAGACCATTCCTCTGCAGATGATCAGTTAGCTGTTTTACAACTACCCTTTCAAGAATTTTTGAGAGAAAAGGAAGGTTGGAGATTGGCCTATAATTAGCTAAGATAGCTGGGTCAAGTGATGGCTTTTTAAGTAATGGTTTAATTACTGCCACCTTAAAAGCCTGTGGTACATAGCCGATATGTCTTTGGGATGGTTATGAGTAATTTTTTCTCTAATAGTTAAAATTTTATTAGCAAAGAAAGTCATGAAGTCATTACTAGTTAAAGTTAAAGGAATACTCGGCTCAATAGAGCTCTGACTCTTTGTCAGCCTGGCTACAGTGCTGAAAAGAAACCTGGGGTTGTTCTTATTTTCTTCAATTAGTGATGAGTAGTAAGATGTCCTAGCTTTACAGAGGGCTTTTTTATAGAGCAACAGACTCTTTTTCCAGGCTAAGTGAAGATCTTCTAAATTAGTGAGACGCCATTTCCTCTCCAACTTACGGGTTATCTGCTTTAAGCTGCGAGTTTGTGAGTTATACCACGGAGTCAGGCACTTCTGATTTAAGGCTCTCTTTTCAGAGGAGCTACAGCATCCAAAGTTGTCCTCAATGAGGATATAAAACTATTGACGAGATAATCTATCTCACTCAGAGTTTAGGTAGCTACTCTGCCCTGTGTTGGCATATGGCATTCGAAAACATAAAGAAGGAATCATATCCTTAAACCTAGTTACAGCGCTTTCTGAAAGACTTCTACTGTAATGAAACTTATTCCCCACTACTGGGTAGTCCATCAGAGTAAATGTAAATGTTATTAAGAAATGATCAGACAGAAGGGGGTTTTCAGGGAATACTGTTAAGTCTTCAATTTCCATACCATAAGTCAGAACAAGATCTAAGGTATGATTAAAGTGGTGGTTGGACTCATTTACATTTTGAGCAAAGCCAATCGAGTCTAACAATAGATTAAATGCAGTGTTGAGGCTGTCATTCTCAGCATCTGTGAACACAGGTGCATTTTATTGATGGCATTTTGAATGCACAGAGATACCGTGATGAGATCCTGAGTGTTCATTGTTGTGCCATACATCCAAGAACATCACCTCATGTTGCAGCAGGATAATGCACAGCCCCATGTTGCAAGGATCTGTACACAATTCTTGGAAGCTGAAAATGTCCCAGTTCTTGCATGACCGGCATGCTCACCAGACATGTCACCCATTGAGCATGTTTGGGATGCTTTTGACCGGCGTATACGACAGTGTGTACCAGTTCCTGCCAATATCCAGCAACTTCGCACAGCCATTGAAGAGGAGTGGACCAACATTCCACAGGCCACAATTGACACCCTGATCAACTCTATGTGGAGATGTGTTGCACTGCATGAGGCAAATGGTGGTCACACCAGATACTGACTGGTATCCTCCCCCCCCAATAAAACAAAACTGCACCTTTCAGAGTGGCCTTTTATTGTGGGCAGTCTAAGGCACACCTGTGCACTAATCATGGTGTCTAATCAGCATCTTGATATGGCACACCTGTGAGGTGGGATGGATTATCTCAGCAAAGGAGATGTGCTCACTATCACAGATTTAGACTGGTTTGTGAACAATATTTGAGGGAAATGGTGATATTGTGTATGTGGAAAAAGTTTTAGATCTTTGAGTTAATCTCATGCAAAATGGGAGCAAAACCAAAAGTGTTGCGTTTATATTTTTGTTGAGTATATGTATATATATATATATATATATATATATATATATATATATATATTCCCAGCAGAATATTGGCGTTTATAATACCTGTGAACGAAGCTCTGGCTGAAGAGCAAAGGCACTCTGCTCAGTGCCGCTCTCATTGGACCCACATCTCTGCTATTTTGGAATTGTGGGATAGCTCGCGCGCACAGGTTGAGCTCGCCGGACTACTTTCGCCACCCGCTTTCATTGGAGCAGTTACACAGAATTTGTCTCTTCCCAGATAGATCTCTTTCAGTGTAGCTTCTGACTTTAACACCCAAGTCTTTCATTGCCAACTGTAAATGGTAATCAACATTCCAACTGTATCATTCTGAACTCTTCCGCATCAAACTTCATTGTGTCAATGTTTACAATGTGCAGTTGCTCATAAACTTAGTTTCTTAAATATTTATTACGGCCACTCTTAAAACTTCAGTTATCGTCATAATTTTATTACTGGTAAATTATATATATATATATATATATATATATATATATATATATATATATATATATACTCTATCTCACAGGAATATATCACAGTTATCTGGGAACTACTTTTTGCACAGGAATTCATCAAGCATGTCGGCCACGGACGCGTACTAACACAGAATAGCCAGAAACTGGAAAGTAGTTCGGCTATAACGAGAGCGTCCACTTTTACCTTTTCATAAGCTAAGCTAGTGGCGCTCGTGAGAGTGTGGAAAAGCTGCTGTACAAAGTTTCTGAGTAGGCTAACCCGGTTAAGGCTGGGTTTCAAAAGGCATTCTTTGTGAAACGTTTGAAACCCAGCCTTAACCGGGGAGGGGGTCTGAGACACGCTTTATCCCCTGTTTACAATGAGGTACTCAGGTCAAAGCAGTTTCAGTCTTTTGTTCATGGTAATGAGTCATTCACATCATCAGCAGAGTCGTCAAGGGAGCCATCAAGAGAGGGTCCGTCCCATCATTAGGAGGGACAGCTGCCCTGTCATTAGGAGGGTGCTAACTAGAGCACAATAGGTGCTAATTAGAGCTATTGTTTAGTCACCAGCCTATAGCAGTCTGCCTCTCAGTAGGAGGGGTCTGGTTAGGTTTAAAACTCCAGCTTTTGGGACTTCTTGATTATTCTTCTCTACAAGAGTCAAGACAGAAGTCAGACCACCAGAGCAAGAATTTTAGCTGAGGAAGCTTCTGCGATTTGAAGCGAAACATCCTCGCGTCATGCAACCCAGTCCAGTCGAAGATTCAAGCTTCTCTACTGCTGTACAAAATTCCTCTGTGCTTCTGGAGTGATTAGAAATGGTTTTATCAGCCAGTCTCTGAGAGCAAATTAGTCCGCTATGAAATTATTTTATATAACACAGCGTCCAGCAGCACACAGCGCGGCATCCAGCGGGTCACAGTGGCGCAGCAAATTGCGGGAGTTAAATGTGCGGTAGTGTCTTCGAGTCATGCCGCTCTTATCATCCAGCCCGCCGGAGTCAAGTTCGGATATCGGGTCGGGGAATGATTTGCCGTTGTCATCTTTTAAAAGGGCAGTGTAATCTGTCGCCTTGCTCTGTTGTGATACAAATCAGTGTTTTATCCCACCTGTGTTCGTTATTCATTCTAATCATAGTAGAGAGATCTCGGGGACTGAGGTTGTGTCGCGCATGCGCGAGAGAAGTTTGGGTTCTTCACTTCCGGTCTTTTGCTCCACACTCTCACGAGTGCCAAACTTATGAGCTTTTTAAACATTGACACGATGGAGTTTGATGCGGAAGAGTTCAGAAAGATACGATTGGAATGTTTTGATTACCATTTACAACTGGCAATGAAAGACTTGGGTGTTAACTTCGTGTTAAAGTCAGAACAAGAAGCTACACTGAAAGAGATGTGTTCCTCCGACAGCGGCACGCTGAGCAGGGTGGCGAAAGTAGTCCGTCGAGCTCATCACAATTCCATAACAGCAGAGATGTCGGTCCAGTGAGAGTGACACTCTGAGCAGGGCGCAGCTTTTCTTGTGCGCTTCATGGAGTGGAGACAGCGTATAGGATAATCTCGTAGGACATTATTTGGCTTGGTAAAACAGTTGCATTTTCACTCCTGCTTATAAGCATCTTTAAAATGTTTATTATGTATTTAGACAGTTGTTTGACTGACGCTGTTACTGACCAACCGAGTGTCTGTTTACGTTTTTACACCTCTCGGCCTTTGAACCAACCTGGTCACGCATGCGAGTGTGAAACGGCTTATTTATAGGTCTGACTTGAAAATAAATTTATTGTGAGCGAAGCGTCGGCTTCATGGACACCGGCACAAGCTCACACTGGCAGAGCGAAGCTGAAACTGGAAATGCCAAATGTTGAGTCGACACTGAAGCTGGAACTACTTAATGCTGAACTCTTCCTGGAGCGACCAGAGGAGATCTTGCGCAAATTCACTGGACAGCCGACAATGAAGCTGAAAATACGATTTATTTTTTTTTATTTATGACTCGAACACAAATAAAACAGTTACTGTACAAAATCTTGAAATAGCTGCATACATGAAAATAAGAGCATGAGGTGCATATTGTATATTATTAACATATAATAAAAGAAAATATAGGGCAACCAAGCATTTACAGATCAAATTTGTCATTATGACCCTTGACAGTGCTTCTTCTACAGTTTCATTTTCTAACAATTAGCTGGAAACAGTCTTCAGCAATTTCATTTTTTAACATTTAAGTTTACAACACTATTATACTATACTGAGGGGAAAAAAGGTCTGAAGTAGTGATGGGATGAACAACACTAGTGCGTCAACACTGTGCCGAGCACACAAGAGTGAAACCCCGTATCGGTGCATGTATCGCTTTAAGAGAAAATCACGTGACCGATACAGGAACTGTCGTTCGGCTGCCCGCGCGCCAAATTGTGTTTATAAGGAAACAAACTATAGACATGTTGCGGATTTGTTGGATGGAGTTTTGCTGGTGGAGTTTTGTTTGCCCTCACTTTGCTCCACTGACTTCATGGCATGTTCAAAGACGTTTCCCCAGTCTGGAATAATTTTGATCTTTTGACGCTAAATAAGATCAATCTTTTTCTCCTTTCAGCATTGTTTACTGTTATTTTTCCAATTAGATATGTTTGTACTCCTTTACAGTACTGGAAGAATAACCAGAAAACATATCCACAACTTTATCAACTCGCACTGAAATTTTTATGCTCACCATCTTCATCTGTACCCCGTGAAAGAGTTTTTTCTAAGGCAGGGGAACTGGTGTGTAAGAGGAGTTATCGCCTTGGAGCAAAGACACTTCACAAACCTTTGTTCCTCAATAAAAATGCATAAATGAATCTATTTTCGGTCTTTTATTTCGTATGCTTTAATACTTAAGTTAACAAATTTCCATACACAATTTACAAATTTTAACTCTGAATTTTGTTACAGACAAATTTGCTATATTTTACAAACCAACTCAGTTTAGCATTTACACAAACAGGGTTTTAAGCAAATTTTAAACTCTTCTCATGAACAGCTTAACTCGACACACAAATTGAGCACATGAAATTATGCAATGATGAGATCATATTTTAAATAGAGGACTGGCGTTTAACTATTTCACAGGCTGACGTTGCGTTTGCAGCACGGTAACTTTTCCATCTTATTTACCTGCAATGATTTTATAACTACTGCAGGGGTCACTATTGAGCGACCAACACAGTGCCGACACAGTTTGTGTAGTGTGTCAATACACTCCTTGAGGTATCATCATCCCATCACTAGTCTGAAGGACCTAAATGACATGGTGAGGAGTTTGGATCATTAATGTCGGCGACATAGATTTGTGCCCTAAAGAAAGTTATTGATTGGCTGTTTTTATATTTAGCTGCTATCGCTACATGTCACCTGGAGAGGTCAGTGCGTATCTGCGCAGTGAGGACTCAACCAAGATAGCTGTGTCTAAATTAAACGATAAGTAAAACGACGCACGTAAACAATGGCAAGTTCAGTACAGAAGGAATAAGTAAAGACATTTGTAAACGCACAAGGCAGATTTGGCCCATGTAAAGTATTACTGTGTTCGCACTCCATTCCAGTAGGTGGCGGTGATCATACACAACGTCGGATGTCAACCAAAGAACGCGAAAACGTACCGGTCAAAGTTCGTGGCTGGACACCCCGGATTCCTCTACTCAAGAAGACAGTATGGGTGAAAATAAAGATTTTTCCGTTTCTTTGCAAGAAAGTAAGGTTGCGTATATACTCAGCAACGTCGCAGAAGTGGTGGAGAAAATATTGACTTTTGTACCAACGAAGTCGCTTCTCAGAATCGCCAGGTAACGAGGTTTGAGATCTTAGCATGTAGCTGGCTAACTTTAACCATGAACTGCTAAATTTTGTGTCTATGTGTGTTGCAACCTTGTTCTGATGTGTTTATATATGCACATTATTTAAGCGAAAATGAAAGTTTACAGTTCACACATCAGCCTGTAGAACAGATTAAACTGTCTTTTTAGAAACCTGGAAACCTTAAATGTAATGATCACCAGAGACCGTAAACTACAGAGAAAATTGATCGTCAATCTAAGGTCTTTGAAGGAGGTATAATCTTACATAATTCCCACAATGAAGGATATTTACACACTCATTGACACCCCTCCCCCCATTACAAACATGGAAACTGCAGTGTCCGGGTGTTCAAAGAACTGAAATTTAGAATGTTTTGGTTGGAAAATGAGTGTTGTCCAGTACCACAGTTTGCACATGACTAAGTTCATTCATTCATTTTATATACTTGCTTATTCCAATTAAGGGTCATTGAAGAAACTGGTGCCTATCCCAGCGGTCATTGGGGAAGAGGCAGGGAACGCCCAGGACAGTGTGCAAGTTCATTGCAGGGCCACATACAGACAGACAAACACAACTGCATACAACTTGCCCCCAATCTCAATTCTCTTTTGTACCCCTTCCCCTTGGCCCTGCCCCTACGCCTACCCCTTTAAAACAAGGGGTAAGGCGAAGGGGTATGCCCCAAGCCCTATGAATTGAGACACCCCCCCCCCCCCCCCTTAGGAGAAAAAAAAAAACTGCCTGTGTCAAACTGCCGTCTTCACTGTTTGTTAACATGGCAACCAAAACGCAACTTGTTGCAGTAGCCTGTTTGCTCTTTTTATTTTTTCGCCTTTCTGCATAAATGCAAAGAAATAGAAGTCGCATATTTCTTTGACGCATCGCAATCATGTCTTGTTAATTTAATTTGTCATTTATAATAATAGTATTAATAATTAATTTGTAATTAATGTTAACAATAATAATGAATCAATAGTAATAATGTTTGATTAATCATTAATTGATTAGTAATTAAAATAAACACTTGAAATATATCAGTCTGTGGAATGAATGTGTACATTATGCAAGTTTCACTTTTTGACTAGAATTACTGAAATAAATCAACTTTTTCATGGTATTCTAATTATATGACCAGTACCTTGTATGTATGTTATGGGCTGCATCTAGTTCTGTTAACCTCATATTTCTTTTTCAAATTCTCCCATTTTTTGCATCCAGCCCTATTTCCTTTAGAAATCTCCTTGACAAATAATAGCAGTCTATTAGGACATCAGGCTATGTGTTACCCATATACATGTGTGTGTGTATATATTTTTACTCCCATTGGTGAAACTTCTCATTTTCTGCCTGAAAGCTTATTAGGACACACACACACCTTACAGACCTTGAAATCCAACAGCAGGGTCACTATTATCCAAAGATTTATGAACATATAAATTAACGTGCTTATCCTTTATCATGATTTTCTCCATTGTGAGATATAAAAGTGTCTTATCGTAGCGTTCGTGTGTATATGCATTATAACGCCTCAGCGCACGAGCGAAGTTACGATATTCTTCAGAGCAACAATATACGCAACATGCATCCAGCAGCATACACGTTGCTGTCATAGGCAACTGCCTGTAAAGTTTTTTGGCAAGTTATAACTTTCCAAACAGCATAATTTGTAACGAAAGCCACATACATTTGTGCGGCCCTGGGCGCCATGTTTGTTTCTGTGGAGCCAACAGTAAGCTCCAACTCCAAACTCCAAACGGAGTGTGCATCCAGATTCACTCCATTCGGAGGGTTTTGAAGCCCTTCGCCTCCCCCTCCGCCTCGCTCCAAAAAGAGAATTGAGACACCCCTCTGTCTCTTGTGCCTGTGCAAAACGCAGGGTAAGGGGTAAGGGGAAGGGCCAAGGGGTAGAATTGAGATTCAGCCTTGGTTTCCAGTTTACCTAAACTGCATTTGGTTGTGGGAGGAAGCCGGATTGCCAGGAGCGAACCCACGCAAACTACAAAAAGGGCTAATTGTACATTGCGTGACATAAAAGTTCATTAATTGAATGGGGACTCCAAACCTTTCACCCCATCTAGTCCAAGGGACTCCAAATTTACAAACCCTAAATTGAACCCTCCCAAGGTAAGTGGATGCCTCCACTTTTCACAGCATGTAGATACACCTTTGATGGAAAAGTGTAAGAACTCATTGAAAGCCTCAATCCTAGTCTTAATCCAGGGCAATCGCAAATCCACACACCAAGTCACTCCATTGATTCCACACAAATCACAGCATCATCCACAAAGTTAAGGACTGTAAATCTTTACTCACCAACAAAGGCACCTAAGGCACTGTCACCATGACTCTAACCAACACTCAGTACATGCAAGCTTTGAACAGAGCAAGAGACAGAACATATTCCTGATGAATGCCAGTATTTATTGAGAAGATGACATTCTGCTGCACTCACACCACCCATGTATAGAGCAGCTATGTATGAAGGGTCAAAGTGATCAAAATTAATTGAAATATTGAATGTGGTAAATATGAATGCAGTAAAACATAGATTGTGGTAAAAATGAAAGCAGTAAAACTTTGAATGTGGTGAAAATGAAAGCAGTAAAACAATTAATGTGGTTAAAAGTGAAAACAGTAAATATTGAATGTGGTTAAAAAATCAAACGTGTTAAAACTGGACCTGATAAAAATGGAAGGTGTAAAGTACTAAACATGAAAATGTCTCGATTTTAGTACCGCTACTTTACCCACTTCAGTTGTATCATTTGCTGTACTTGATTTAATGTTGAATGTTTTCATTCACTGCCTCAATTTTAGCAGGTCCACTTTGCCGACTTCAGTTTTATCATTCACTGCGTCAGCTGTGCAGTTTTGCTCACTTCCGCTGGATTGGAATATGGCAGCAGCCACTGTTGCGGCAGAGGAAATTTGTAGTCCAGACCCACTGCGCATGTCACTGACCGTGGGGGGGGCGCCATTGGGAGTCGCAGGCAGAGAGCGCCCAAATCTAAAAGCGCTTTTCTACTTCACAAAAGTAGCACTGCTCTGCTCTACTCGGCTCGACTCTACTTGTTTTTTTTTTTTTTTTGCTTTTCTATTAGGATTAGTACCTGGTACCGAGTGCTTTTTTTAGTACCTGCTCAGGAACGGTTCCAAGCGAGCCGAGCCGATACTAAAATGTAACGTCAACAGGCTGCCGGCCACTGATTGGTCAGAGATGTCGTCACTGGGCGAGTCATGAACGCTTTTATGGCATCCAAATTTAACAATTCTAATTTTCAAAGGGGCAATAGTTAATCAGATTTTTTACATCACGCATTTTCATGTTTAGGTACCTTCCATTTTTATCAGGTCCAGTTTTACCCTTTTGATTTTTTTAACCACATTCAGTATTACTGCTTTCATTTTTAACCACATTAATTGTTTTACTGCTTTCATTTTCACCACATTCAAAGTTTTACTGCTTTCATTTTTACCACAATCTATGTTTTACTGCGTTCATATTTACCATATTCAATATTTCAAATAATTTTGATCACTTTGATCCTTCATAGCTATGATATCCACCAACTTGATGGGGATCCTGCTAGTTTTACAAAATGTCCCGGTCACCTGAATAAAGAACACATGATGTAATTTCTTTTGATTGGTAAGTGAGAAGAAACAAATTTTATGTGATTTATGCTCTGTGCCAGCTGACTTCATAGTGAGCAGAAAATACAGCTGCTGAGACTTGTTATATTTCTGCTTATTTGATGTTCATGTTCAGTGCTTAGTGTGTGCAGGCTGTGGAGGAATTGTGCCCGAAGAGTGCTGAGGACTCAGCAGCAGTTGGCCTGGGTGTCGGCCAGTGGTCCATCCAACAATGATCTCCATGTTCTCTGTAGCATCCTGGCTCAGGAAGTGGAGGTAAAATTTTGCTCTTATGTCCAATGACAAGGATCACCGTGTTGATGAAGGGCGTTTAGTACAGCAAAGTGCGATATTAACTGTTTAGTTTAACGGAACCCCATGACTTAAGTTTTGTGACACAGGTGACTGTGACAAGATGCAGTAACTTTTCAATTTAGAATTTGTTTGAATTTTGGAATGTTTCAACCTGGGCCCTATTTTTATTTATTTATTCATCTGTTTATTTTCAATGTGCTTTGGCTCCAACACTGAAGCATTCCCATTTGCACACCAATGTGCACAAAATAACCATTTGTGTGCATGCACACAGAGATGCATGTGCATAACTGCGTCACATTTTCTGCTATTTTTTGTGTGCAAATAGATGTTTGGGAGATGCTCTCGTGATCCAAAGCCACATTTGTGATCACCTGCTTAGAGTTGAACATTTATACAAATGAATAAAATAACATCCCATGTTTGTGTGGAAAATTATGTTTTGTATTTGCAAACTCTGCGTGAGATGTGGCCAGAACACATACTGGGGGGAAAAAAGTTAAAACCCACAGAAAACATGAACTACATGAAAATTACCTTTCGGATGAATCAGTTGTTTTCAGACCTGAGAACAAAGAAAACTGCACAGAAGCCTGGTTATTTATTTATTTATTTATTTGTTTAAGGTTGTTAACCCCCAAAACGTGAATCAGTGGCAAATCGTGAATCATCCCTAAACTGTTGATTGCAAAACGTGAATACTGAAAAAATATCTCTGAAAATGTGAATGCAGGTCTTGCAAAACGTGAATATCATTCATGATATATCCTTTTTTTTTTTTTTTTTAGTTTAGTTTAAGTGGTCGACGAATTTCAGTTTACGGATCACTTACTTCAGGAAATCTTGGTCACAAACCCTATCTCTGCAAAAAAAATGTGTTTTTTTGGGGGGGGGGGGGTGTCACTAGAGCCGGGGAGGTGAGCCCCAAGCGCTCTCCTCCGCTCTGGTGTCATTGCTCGGCCTGCTGGGCATGATCTGCCTGGGGACAGTGACAGGTGGGGAGTTTGACTGGGGTGGTATACCGGTCAAACTGTGATGTAGTGTCAAACTTAGAGAGGACAGAAACCTCCCATGGAGACGCCGGTAAAATTAAGAAAGATGTTCCACGGTTCAATAATTTTAAGAGAAAAGTTTTAGAAAAACAAACACTAGTTTCTAACCTCAGGAAGGTAGATAATGAGCTACAACCTCTTTTTTATCCATATGGCCGTCCTCTGAGCTTGAAAAATAACACTGATCTGAAGGAGCAGGTGGCTGAGAAATGGTAGGTTGTCATCCAGAATCAGGTATTTCTATGTCTGGTGGATGGCCATTCGCCCAGACTGGACTTAGGTTATTTTGGGTTCAATGTTTAGTGGGCATAAAAAAACACTGATAATTGCTCAATTTTCAATTTATTTCATTTATATAGCACCAAATCACAACAAGTCACCTTCACGCAAGCAATTGCTCCAGTCCAATATTGAGGTAAATCAAGTGGTAAACTTTGATGGCCTCAGATTAAGCCCTATTGGAAGCATAAAAAGTTGCATTTCCTTGACTGGCCGCTGAGGACAGACTCCAAAATGGAGCATATTTCCAGTAAGTGTACATGTAAAATGTCCAACTTTGAGGTTCCGGTTTGGGTCATGAAGGAGTAGGCAGCGCATGTGAAGAGCTCCGACTTAACTTGTAACATATGTGACCAAATTTAATACCTTTACCATAGGACTGGTGTAATTTACGCAAGCTACAGGTTATACGACCTTGAACAGCTAATGGCTACCTCTACCTACACAAAACAACTTCTTTGTGACCACGCGGACACCGTTTCTAGTAACTAGCTATCAATGGCTGCTGACGCTAGCCCTCCAAAAGCGACGGAATAACCATGACACAGCTGGGCAAGAACTAACCAAGCAGCGAGAAAGTTTAGAAAGAAGAAGACATCTCTACCCTCATATCAAGAATCACTTGTGCCGTTACAACTTCAGTGAATGCTTTGACAGAAACGGTGGACTCTGTGAACAACGGCTGACTTCGGCAGAATCACTTGCAGGTGATAATTTTGAGAAGATATGTGCAACCGAATCTGCCGTTGAGGCTCTGAAATCCAAAATGCGGGCACTCCTCGGACCGTATCGAAGATTATAGAAACAGGTCACTCGCCGCAATAACTTTAGGAATTATAAATGTTCCAGAAGGCAGCGGGGGTGTTGAAAATACTGTTAACTTCGTGGCGAACATGTTTATGGAGATCACCGGTGGCAGTGCACTGTTTGACTCTACTCCAGTGCTGGAGCGAGCGTACAGAGTGGGCAGAAAACCCGACGATGCTGATCACCCCCCACGTCCCTTTGTGGTGAGTTTTCAAAGGCACCAGGAGAAGGAACGATTACTGCAATGGGCAAGGCAGAACACTGTTACCTACCAGGGCGTCACACTGAGAATATATCCAGATTACAGCACTGCCCTGTCGAGGAAACACGCTGGGTTTAACGGTATTAAACAAGCACTTTACAAGAAGAGTATAAAATTCCGCTTGCGCTATCCAGCTGTCTTACAAGTCTTCCACAAGGGAAAGACCTACAATTTCAACACACCGGAGGAGACACGGGCTTACTATGATCAACAGGTGGCTGGCAAAGAAGATTGATATGACCTGGACAGTTTATGCATACCGGATGGAAGGAAGCCGTTTTACCGTTTCACTGCTTGGAGGACGTTTTGACATGTCTGTGAATTCAAACTTTCGTCAACGTCTACTTTGGTCTAACGGATCATTTCCCCCCCTTTTTTTTTTCACCTTCCCTTGGTAAGTGCCTTTACCTGTTTTTTTTTTTTTTGTTTTTTTTCCTCTCTCTCCCTCTCTTTGAGATAATGGTCAACTGATAGCCTACGTGCTGGCTGCTGCTCTGCTAATGTTTGATGGTGGTTGGACTTTTTTTTTTCTTTCTGCTCCTGTTGGGAAAGTGTAGGTACACGGACTCACAACAGGGGGCGCAAATGAATGGACAATGGAGGAAGTCAAATAGCAACACTTTACTGTTGTGAATAAGCACAACAAACACAACGGATCACAACAATTGACAACGAAGTCAATTCACAAGAAGGTGTCATGTGGGCAGGCTCGAAGATAAGAGACGTCTGTCCAAAGCAGAACCGGAACCACACGATTTCCTCCGCCACCGAACCCCGGGAATACTGGAGCCGCCAAGTCCCGAACTCCCAGGTGGCCACTGCCTCTGCATGTCGGATCTGGTACTGCTGGCGAGGAGCAAAAACAGAAGTGGGTGCGTGTGCACCCAGCAACACGTATGGTGGGAAACCACCTCCACCTCTCGTCGAAAAAAGAAACGGAATATCCAACTCACACAATCAACAGATATTCACAGTCAGCTGAGAAATTACCATTATCAGATGATTGGTAACAGCTGTCGTAGGTGACAGCTGTCACCCCGGCTGCTCCTGTGGGATGGCAGCGCCCTCTGGTGCCTGGAGCCCGCACTCCAGGCAGGGTGCCCTCTGGTGGTGGTGGGCCAGCAGTACCTCCTCTTCAGCGGCCCACACAACAGCTCCCTTTTGTTTATTCATTGAGCGTGTCGGAAGTGACTGGAGGACCATCAGCAGCATATTTGACTGCGTGCTTTTCATTTAAATTTTAACATGGAAATGGTTTCAACTAATATCCATCACTGCTAAATGGTCATAGGCTCTTCACAGTTTAGAAGGAGAGGATGTATCGGAAGGTCCAGGAGTTAGAAGAGAGCCTGCAGTCTGCCCATGTTCCGGGGGCGGGCATAGGATATGTTATGTTTGGGGTTAAAGGGGATTCATCCCTATGAAAGTGTTATTGTTTTTTTTCTACTGAGCGGAGATTTTATGCTGCTTTTTTTTATATATATATATATATATATTATTTAGTATATTTTTGTTTGTTACTGACAGACGCCTTGGGGTGCACAACCTGCTTTTCATTTCTAATCATGTCATATGTCGCATGACATAAATAATGTCAGGGCGGATGTAGGTGTAACATCAACATGTTTCATTACCTGGAATGTGAAAGGAATGAATGGGCCTAATAAGAGAGCCGAGATATTTTCTCATTTAAAGAGGTTAAATGCAGAAATAATATTTTTACAGGAAACACATTTGAAAATAGCAGATCATATCAGGCTTAGGAAGAACTGGATTGGACAGAGCTTCCATTCTAACTTCAATAATAAGGCACGGGGGGCAGCCATCCTGATCCATAAAAAAATATTGTTTACACCATCTCAGACCCCCAAGGGCGATTTGTGATAGTATCTGGGCTGCTATTCAGCACTCCAGTAATATTAGCAAGTGTTTATGCTCCAAACTGGGATGATGTTAGCTTTATACATAAACTCACCTCTCTTTTCCCAAACTTAGACATAGTCTTATTCTATCTGGTGACTTTAACACGGTTATGGACCCAGCTATGGACCGCTCCAGCCCTAGAACTTTGGCACGCTCTAAAATGTCTCTTGCTCTTGGTGAGTTTGCTGACAAAGCCGGCTGTGTTGACCCTTGGAGGTTTTTTAATCCTCACAAAAAGGAATTTTCCTACTTTTCACATGTTCATCACACATATAGTCGGATCGATTTTTTTCCTCATTGAAAAGACACTTTTCCCTTTTATAAAGAAAACTGACTATACTGCAATTGTCGAATCTGATCATGCACCAGTTTTCTTGGATATTTCATTTTCCCAAAATGTTACACAGCCAAGAGTCTGGAGATTAGACACATCCCTACTATCAGACAGTCACTTCTGTGAATTCATTGGTGAAGCAATAGATGAGTTCATATACTTTAACTCCATATCCCCATCTACATTATGGGAAACGCTTAAAGTCGTTATAAGAGGGAAGATTATTTCTTATTCTATTTCACGTAGTAAGGAGAGAAAACAAAAAGAAAAAGAACTCCTGGAATCAATAAGACACATTGATCAGCAATATTCTACCACCCCAACACCTGAGTTATATAAAGAAAGGGTTGCACTGATAACCTAATATGACCTATTGTCAACAGAACAGAAAAACGTCAGCTTTGGTTAAAAGGACATTATTATGAACATGGGGATAAAGCAGGTCATCTTCTGGCCTACCAGCTTAAGTGTAAATCCGCGTCTCGCTTAATACCTCAGATACGTAACACATCACAATGCTTGACTGTAGACCCAATAGAGATAAATAACACTTTTAGAGATTTTTACTCCAAACTATACACATCTTCTTCCCCACAAGATAAATCAAATATGATGACTTTCTTAGACAACATTGATATCCCACAAGTAGACACAGAGGCCAAAGACAGCCTTGAAGAAACCATAAAGTTACAGGAGATTGTTGACTCCATTCATAAAATGCAAAGTGGCAAATCACCTGGGCTGGACGGCTATACTGTTGAGTTTTATAAAAAGTTGTCTCCTCAACTCACTCCCCTGCTACTTGAAATGTTTAACCACTCCTTCAGTCAGAGCCATTTACCACAAACTTTAACAGAGGCTTCCATTTCACTTCTTTTAAAGCCAGACAAGGACCCAAATGATTGTGGGTCATATTGACCTATATCCTTGCTTAACGTTGATGTTAAAATTTTAGCCAAACTGTTAGCTTCAAGACTAGAGAATGTTACCACCAATATCATCTCAACGGAACAAACTGGTTTCATAAAGGGCTGTCAGTCCTTCACAAATATCTGTAAACTTTTAAATGTTATTTACTCTCCTGCGTCCAGGGAGACTCCTGAAGTTGTTGTCTCCCTGGATATGGAAAAAGCATTTGACAGAGTGGAATTCAGTTACTTATTTACTGTATTGGAGAAATTTGGTTTCAGCTCAAACTTCATATCCTGGATACGTTTATTATATACATCTCCTAAAGCATCAGTAATTACAAACAAGATATCTTCCCAACCATTCTCTCTCAAGAGGTACACGCCAGGGCTACCCTCTTAGCCCACTTTTATTTGCATTAGCTATCGAACCTTTATCAATCAAATTTAGGGCAACCCCTAATGTCTTTGGTATTCGTAGGTTCGAAACTGAACATAAAATCTCTTTATATGCTGACAACTTACTTCTGTATATTTCTGACCCATTATCATGTATTCCGAATATTGTCAATATCCTTAATGACTTTGGGCTTTTCTCTGGTTACAAATTAAACTTCTCTAAGAGTGAATGCTTTCCACTTAATAATTTGGCTCTTCAGCTACCAGACAATACATTCCCTTTCCATATATCAAAGTCTGGATTTAAATATTTAGGCATATACATCACCCGTGCTCTCTCTGATCTCTATGAAAAGAACTTTAAACCCCTCTTGCTGAAATTCGAAGCTGATTTTAAGAGATGGTCTGGTCTTTACTTATCTCTTCCAGGTAGAGTTAGTTGTATAAAAATGAATCTTACCCCGTTTCTTATACCAGTTTCAATGTCTCCCAATATTTTTGTCTTTTTTCCAATCTTTAAATAAATTAATCTCCTCTTTGGGCAAATAAAAATGCTAGAATCCACAGAGAGTTTTTAGAAAGGCCTAGGGATAAGGGTGGCCTGGCACTACCTAATATGAGAAACTACTACTGGGCATCTAATATTCAAAAAATTATATATTGGTACCAGAGTCCTCAGTTAGATTGGTGTAAGATTGAGGCAAACTCCTGTAACTCTACCTCACTTCCTGCTTTGCTCACTGCCGGTTTACCACTCTCACCCTCTAAATTCACTTCTAGCCCTGTGGTATCTTCTACTCTGAGGATATGGATACAATTCAGACAACATTTCAAACTAAAAGATTTTTCTATATAAAGCCCTATTTGTAATAATCACCTTTTCCCTGCTGCCAGAATAGACCATACCTTCACTTTATGGAGGAGGAATGGTTTGGATGCATGTAACCGCCTCTATATAGATGGCATTTTTGCCAATTTTACGGACCTCTCTGCCAAATTCCACTTACAAAAATCTGACCTATTCAGATATTTTCAGGTCCGTCATTTTGTTCAAAGTCAAAGTCCAACATTTCCTGCTTCTCCAGCTGACTCAGGACTTGAGAAGATTTTGCGTAACCCTATGCATTTCAGGAGGCATATCGCAAATATCTCAAATATAATTACCTCTCTTCAGGAAACGACATTAGATGGGCTTAGAACTGCATGGTCTGAAGAACTTGGCTCTGAAATTCCTGGATACATTTGGGAACGTGCTCAGGAAAGAATTAATGGAACATCATCTTGTGCCCGGCTCAGC
Organism: Thalassophryne amazonica; assembly: GCF_902500255.1. Classification (NCBI taxonomy): domain Eukaryota; kingdom Metazoa; phylum Chordata; class Actinopteri; order Batrachoidiformes; family Batrachoididae; genus Thalassophryne; species Thalassophryne amazonica. The sequence continues at coordinate 68,140,292 of NC_047104.1, read as the reverse complement.
CTGTATGGACACTGTATGGACAACTTAACTCTTACCAGCATTACTATTATCATTATTATTATTGTTTTTCCCTTTAGTTATTTATTTAATCTATTTAATATCTTGTATTGTTCATTTATTTAACTTAGCTATCTATGCTTATGTTTTTTTTTTGTTGTTTTTTTTTCTCCGTTACAGCAGTATATGGGTGCTGTGGGTGGGTGGGTTTGTTTGTTAAAAAAAAAAAAAAGAAAACAAATCCAACTCAAGATATTGTATTTAAATGCATCTTACTTTGTGCTTTCTTGAATAAAAAATATACTTAAAAAAAAAGTCCAACTTTACAGCACATGCTTACAGCCTGGTACAAAAAACAGCATTCTCTGTAGATGGCTTCCCCCTCTATGAGAACTTGGTGTGGGGGGAGGGGGTCTAATGTCTTAGTTTCAGATGTTTTAAGCAATAAAGTTCTGAGTCTTGGTCACTTTGAATAACGGCATCTGAGCCCAGTGACTTTGCCCCTTGTAGCGGCTGACCATAACTCTTTGTCCGCTTGATATGGCTGGTAGCTGTTGTGGAGGTTGTCTGTTTCGTTTAGAGTATTTCATTGCAAAGACCTTGAATAATCTGATTTACTGTTTGGTGAAGCATCCTAAAAGATAAAGTCAGACTTCCCTGCTGCAGTTGTCCTACTGAGTGAAAATTGTTGTATTTAATGTTGTATGCTAATGATTTTAGCACTTTTAGCGGCTGTCGGTAGCCTCATCTGTTAATGCATGATTACTAAGAACATAAGCGGTTTATAATTTTTAATGTCTACATCAAAGCAAATTACTAAGAGAACCACCCACACAGCCCCCCAAAATAGTATTTAATAAACACTGAACCGAGGTTAGCCTGTTAGCTTAGGTGGTTGGAACTCGAAGAGAGGGGCATGTTCAAGCTAGTTTCGTCGCACACTGAGCCATCAATGCACCACCCCTTAATGCATTAGTGAGTTAATCGTGAATAAGCGCGGGAACTGCTGTCAACATATCATATTGGCTGTTGTGGGAAAAATTTATGGGTGACATGACACAGGCTTTGTTGTGTGTCATACAGAGCCTATGGATAAAACGCTAACACCTTCACAGGCTAAACAGCTATGCAATGTACAATGCAATCCGGAAATTATTCATAGCACTTGACTTTTTCCATTTTTTGTTATGTTACAGCTTTATTCCAAATATGAATAAAATTAACTTTTTTCCCCTCAAACTTCTACACACAATACCCCATAAAGACCATGTGAAAAAAGTGTTTTTTTTTTTGTTGTTTTTTTTTTTGGAGGTTTTTGCAAATTTCTTAAATATAAAAAACTAAGAAATCACATGTATATAAGTATTCACAGCCTTTAGCATGAAGCTGAACATTGAGCACAGGTGCATCTTGTTTCCACTGATCATCATTGAGGTGTTTCTACAGCTTAATTGGAGTCCACCTGGGGTAAATTCAGTTGATTGGACATGATTTGGAAAGGCACACACCTGTCTACATATAAGGTCCCACAGTTGACAGTGCATGTCAGCACAAACCAAGCATGAAGTCAAAGGAATTCTCTGTAGACCTCTGACACAGGATTTTGTTGAGGCACAAATCTGGAGATGGGTACAGAAACATTTCTGCTGCATTGAAGGTCCCAATGAGCACAGTGCCCTCCGTCATCTGTAAATGATAGTTTGGATCCACCAGGACTCTTCCTAGACCTGGTTGCCCATCTAAACTGGGTAATCGGGGGAGAAGGGCCTTAGATCAGTGAGGTGACCAAGAACCCAATGGTCACTCTGTCAGAGCTCCAGCATTCTTCTGTGGAAAGAGGCAAACCTTCCAGAAGGACAACCATCTCGACAGCAATCCACCAATCAGGCCTGTATGGTAGAGTGGCCAGACAGAAGCCACTCCTTAGTAAAAGGCACATGGCAGCCCACCTGGAGTTTGCCAAAAGGCACCTGAAGGACTCACACCATGAGAAAAAAACATTTTCTGGTCTAATGAAACAACAATTGAACGCTTTGGTGTGAATGCCAGGTGTCATATTTAGAGGAAACCAGGCACCATCCCTGCAGTGAAGCATGTTGGTGGCAGCATCATACTGTGGGGATGTTTTCAGCGGCATGAACTGAGAAACTAGACAGGATTGAGGGGGAGCTGAATGGAGCAATGTACAGAGACATCCTGAATGAAAACCTGCTCCAGAGTGCTCTTGACCTCAGACGAGGGTGAAGGTTTGTCTTTCAGCAGGACAATGACCCTAAGCACAGAGCCAAGATATCAAAGGAGTGGCTTCAGTTCAACTCTTTGAATGTCCTTGAGTGGTCCAGCCATAGCCTAGACCTGAATCTGATTGAACATCTCTGGAGAGATCTGAAAATGGCTGTGCACCGACGCTCCCCATCCATCCTGATGGAGCTTGAGAGGTGCTGCAAAGAGAAATCCAAAGATGGGTGCACCGAGCTTGTGGCATCATATTCAAGAAGACTTGAGGCTGTAATTGCTGCCAAAGGTGCACCAACAAAGTATTGAGCAAAGGATGTGAATACTTATGTACATGAGATTTATTTATTTAATAAACTTATAACAAGAACCCCCCAAAACAAAACACTTTTCATGTTGTCATTATGGGATGTTGTGAGTTGAATTTTTGTGGTGACATTTTGGAATAAGGCTGTAACATAGCAAAATGTGGAAAAAGTGAAGCACAGAGAATACTTTTCGGATGCACTGTCAGGCTTTGGGACAGTTGGAAAAAAAACCCCTCAAAATAAACCACTTACTGTCACTATTGAATAGGGGGAAAAAGTCACTAGAAAGTGTGATAGCATGGAGAAGAGATCCTTATGCTGCGTTTACACATGACAAGTCACGAATACCATGAAGTACACATTCTTGGCTGCTGATCACGAATGTGATTATTCAGGGCAGAGGCATCAGGTGTCCTCAGGAACTGTTGCAACCTGTTACCACACATTATGATTAATGGCACGTGTTGCTGGAGAATTATCAGGAACCATTACGCACGGTAAAGAATAATGTTCTGCGTTGTTGTGTGCTATTGCGCGTAACAGCGCATCGTTAAGTTCTGTCATGCTGTGAACGAGGTGAATTGTCTCCACACACACACACCCATATTCATCCAACCGTTGCTAACAATTCAGATCGCTCCAGTTTCTCAGAAGAACTTTGTGACTGCATGCATAGTTGGGCTCTGTGCCATGGAGTGGCGCAGAGAGGAGGAGTAGATGGAAAGAGCCAGATGTGTAGCTTTATGCGGCTCTCGTCTCGCGCGTTTTCCGAAACATCAGGCACATGCAGCAGGTGGAACACCTGCAGGAGCGCACTGAAGAGCACTGAAATGAGACTTTTAGCCGACTTGGTGTCAGCAATCAAACTGAATGCGGTGCAGCAGGGTTTAATTGTGCGCGCGCTTCTTCCTCCACCGGACTGGAGGAGGTGCAGAGATGTCTGGCTGCACGTGAGTCTTCTCTCCCTCCTCTGGTTCAGACTCGTTCTCCCGCTCATCGGTTACAACAGCAGGTGCAACACCTGCAGGAGCGTTCTGAGGAGCTTCAGCAGGAACTGTGGAACGACACTGGGCTGACTTCGCATCACTGTTCCTCTTTGGCATTCTGCATCAAACTGAACCCTGTGGAGCTGAGTTTAATTGTGTGCACGTGACAGAAAACTGATTCGTCGTGGCACGCAGTGACGTGACGCCGCGTTACAAGTCGTGTCAAAACTTGACAGTTTCCGTGTCACTTCGTAATAACGTGTGACAGTTTGGGCTGTGAACCATCACAGGAACCACTACGAACGTTGTCATTTTCTATTAAGGATCAATACTCATCAAGACGGATCAACATGCTCAGTTGCGACCTCCACGACATGAGACGAAATGAGGGTGGTGTGTGACATTCGTGGAAGATTTTTTTTGACAGGCAAAAACATGCTCCACGAATATCAAGAATATCACGCACCAACACGCACTATTAAGAAACCTGTTCAGATGCATTAAGTCATGTTAAGAATGTCAGGAATGTGTCACGAATGACAGAAAAATGACATTCGTAACGCGTCTTGCTTATGTGTAAACGCACCTTTACAGAGGTAAATGTGTGCATGTTTACTTACATGTTTACAAATTTAAAGAAGCATTTTAAACAGCAACTGAATTTAGTTTTCTTCTGGATTGTAGAGACCCTTCTCCTCTAAATCCAAGCATGTTGATTACTATTGAAGAGCTCATTCCTGTTTACAAAGAAGCAGAAGAATGAACTCCTCCTCATGAACAGAATTTTTGTCCTCAATGAAAATTTGGAACCAAAACATCTAAATAAATGAATAAAGGCCCACGTTGCAAAATCCAGAGCTACCATCAGGTGTATTTGGTGTCAACTGGGATTGTTTTTGTCTTGTTTTGAACAGCTGAAACAATTGTGTTGAATTACAATAAAAAGGAAACCATAAAGAGTGCAAAGTTTATCTTGCACAGTGTTCACGCAATGTAAATCTCAACAACTATCACGCTCTTTAATGGACTTTCTTCTTATTCCAAACACTTTATACCACTGTAACCAATCTCATGTTCTCATGTTGCTGTGTTTAAAATTTATTTAACATATAGTTATTTGTTTTTTACAGAATGTGTTCCTATTGCCCAAAACAGTTCTGACAATGGTTGACAGTGAAAGCTTTAACGGACAAGCTTATTGCTACAGACAAAGCAAAGGTCAGTATGAGGCAGTATGAGTGATGTTCACCCAAATTGTGCGCACAGCTAAATTTCTTTGGGCAGTGGAAATTTGGAAAAACTGCCTGATTTCATGATTCTTGATTCTGCTGCAATATTCAGATGATTTCAAGACATAAATTGAATTCAGTATTTAAAGTTCAGAAGTTCCAGTAATCCTGACTAGGTCTGTACCTAATGATGTGGCCAGTGGGTATATTTTTCAGCTGAATGGGTCTGGCTGGAGGAGAATGTGTCCACAGACAGCGGGAGAACAAGAAAACTAGAAGGGTGGAAGTGAGAGTCAAGACTTTGAATGTTGGTAGTATGACTGGTAAAGGGAGAAAACTGGTTGATATGATGGAGAGAAGAAAGGTAGACATATTGTGTGTGCAAGAGACCAAGTGGAAGGGAAGTCAGAGCAGGAGCATAGGCGGTGGGTTCATGGTGTTGTAGCATGGTGAGGATAGGAAGAGAAATGGTGATGGAGTCATTTTAAAGGAAGAGTATGTTCGTCAGGGTTTTAGGTAGTGAGCCATTCAGGCGTCATTTGGATGGTCAGTTTTCGATAAAGACAGCCGAAAAAATAGTGGGCGGCTTGCTCAAAGCCATCTTAAATTAGAAATGCGGCTGGTCGCAGGAGCTGTGTGTGTGAGTCGGCTGGCTGTGAGGAGGGAGGGGATTTCCCAAGTGCTCTAGTCAGTGCAGTGAGACAGTGCGCAGAGCAACGGAGGGTGAAGCAACATGTTAGGAAAACAAACAAAACTGTGGTGCTGCTTTATTTCTCCCTGCACAGTTCTGACTATACGTCCTGTTCACACCCTGTGCACATCAGTAACAGTTATACTGAATTTTTGAGCTGATGAGATGAAGTAAATGGTCTAAATTCCTTTTAAAAATGAGAATATATGAATGAACAAAAAAAATTCACACATACATGTGGAAAAAACAACAAAAACCAAACCTGATGTGGAGAAACTATGCAGTGATTTTCAGAAGCAGAAATCACATTAAACAGGTGAGAACTCTGAAAGTTAACAGACTGTTATTTTCCAAAGGTATTTATTTGAAATCTTTATGGAGCTAAATCCAGGCCAAAAGTTTTGTAATCTGAAAATAAAAAAAGATTGAAAAAATAAATTTTAAACTGAAAATTCAATGTTTGTTCTTGAATATTATAATCATTTAAAAAGTATTATTAAAATAAAAATAAGTGTAAGATATATATTTTTCAGTTTAAATAAATTTTTGATTCAGCTCTGTAATTATTTTGATCAAATAATTTATTTTCATTCATATTTCTTTTTTTCACCATCAGATCTTTTTTTTTCACTTTTAGATCTTATTTTTTCAGTTTCAAACTTTTGACCCCATGCTGGCGTGGGAGGGCGTGGCTTCGATTGAGAGGGGCGTGGAATTGTGAGTGACAGCAGAGCAATCAGTCCTCACATGATGTTGCTTTCAGGAAATGTGGGTACTTTGATAGATAATGACTCTGCTCCCATCTCCAGCGTTTATTTACTATGCGGCTGGTGCGTGAAAGAAAATAGAGAGAATGAAAGCTTATCTCGAGGCTTTAAACCCTCGAGATAAAGCTATTTCTTGTGATCGATGTGTAGCAGTTGGTTCAGTGGATCCGTATGTTGTACCGGATAGTGAATTTAATGACGATGTAATAAAGTGGCCGGCAGTTTCACAGCGTAAACTTAATATGACCAGAACCAAGCAGACTGCCCGTAAATCCAAATTCAAAGGTGCCCGGAAGAGCGCTCCGGCTACCGGCTGTGTGAAGAAGCCTCACCGTTACAGGCTCAGCACTGAGGTGCTGAGAGAGATCCACCGCTACCAGAAATCTATGGAGCTGCTGATACACAAGCTGCTGACCAGGTCAGCCTCGCTGGCCTCCTGCAGAGCATCACAGCGGAGCTCTGAAAGCGGAGGTCAGTCTTGAGTCCTGAGTGATTTCTCTCACCAGGTGCTGGAAGGGCAGCTTGTGGATCAGCAGATCCGTGGATTTCTCGTAGCAGCGGAGTGACACAGTGCTATGTAACGGTGAGGCTTCTTCACACCGCTGGTAGCCGGTAGCGCTCTTCCGGGCGGCTTTGGATTTGGATTTATGGGCGGTTTGCTTGGTGCTGTCCATATTAAAGCTTCCTTCAGATCTGCTGAGCCAGGTCTCTCTGTGTGTCACTTAGAAAGCTCATAACACTTCACTGCTTGATGCACAATAACTGCTGGCAGCCTGTAAAATGAGTGACCTGCCTCAATTTTATGCGGTGATGTGGCGATGCTGCTTTAACGGTCTTGTGTGGATTTGGGACACATCGTTTTTTTTTTTTTTAGGTATAGGTGTTAAACTTTACAATCTTGCATATTTTCCAGTTTTTAGACATCAAAAATGACCAAGAGTGGTCTAGAATTACTTGTAATAGACATCTTCAGCATCACTTTATTGACAGGTATCAAGACAATACAGTGGAGAGAAAGTGTTAAGTCATTAGCTATCAAAGTACCCACGTTTCCTGAAAGCAACATCATGTGAGGACTGATTGCTCTCCTGTCACTCACTATTCCACGCCCCTCTCAATCAAAGCCACGCCCTCTCACACCAGAACGGGCCAAAAGTTTGAAACTGAAAAAATAAGATCTGAAAGTGAAAAAAAAATCTGAAGGTGGGGAAAAAAAAGAAATATGAATGAAAATAAATTATTTGATCAAAAAAATTAGAGCTGAATCAAAAAATTATTTAACTGAAAAATATATCTTACACTTATTTTTATTTTGATAATACTTTTTAAATGATTATAAAATTCAAGAACAAACATTGAATTTTCAGTTTCAAAACTTTTTTTCAATCTTTTTATTTTCAGATTACAAAACTTTTGGCCTTGATTTAGCTCCATAAATCTTGAGCTGAATGTAGTTGTTTTATGCTCAAGCACAAAATGTGACTGAGGAGAAAAAACAGGAGGAATTCCATTGTCACACTAAAATTAACTGCAGTCAGACCAAAATAGAAGCTGTTGATTTTATGTTATTTTTCAGTGTTATTAGGCTGCAGCTATCTTTTATTTATTTCAAGGTAAGTTATCTCTTACTTTATTATTTTCAAAAAACATGGGAGTTAAAACAGTTTGCACTGTTCTGTTTTTCCCAGCACATGTCCGTGTATTTTTTCCTTCTTTTTAAGAGTTTGGTGTTTACGTTTGTTCTACATTAAAAAATATATATATATAATGTTAAGACTTTTCTGTATAGCACTTCTGTAATTTCAGAAATGCAACAGAAAACCACAAATCAGAAAAGTTGGGAGTATATGTAAAATGAAAATTAAAAATATAAAAGTTACACTATTCCCAGTTTCTCCACTCACACAAACAGAAGCCAAAAATTATTTCAGAATTGTGTCTTGGTGGCTCCCTTCACTCATCTCCTTCCAGCATGGATATTTAATTTTGTAGAACTGCCTACCCAACACAGATTTACCATAAAGTACCACACTGTTTGTATTTCTAAATGATTGATGTAAATGAAGTCTAAGAAATATTCAATGACTTGGAAATGTTCATGTATTCATCCCCTGACATTTCTGAAGAAAACTTGTTGGAAAAATGGTTAATTAATTCTTACATTTAGACAAAACTGCCCTGTCCCAACCTTTTTTTTTTTTTTGCTTGGAAAATGCTGCAGGCCTTAAACGTGGGAATGGATGTATATGAACAAATAAAATAAAGTTGACCTCACAAAACATGAAATTTGTTGGTTTCATACATTCTGCAGTTACAGATATAGAAGTCAAAGTAAATGTCAGGATCATTATGGGTCCCCTATCACCACATTTTTCATATCATCCAAACTTTTCTGATTTGGGATTGTAAAAAACAAAATCATCATCAGGGGGCCATGAATGTTTCCAGATAATTTTGAAAAGAATTGAATGAAAGTTCTTGGAGTTAACGTGCAAATGTGAAAACTCTGCAGTGGCATACACAGTGGTGAACATGGTGGCAGTCCACGAAAACCATAATATCCCTCCCTGACTCATCGTTTGGGGATATAAATAGTACCACTGCATTCCTCATCTTTCAAAATGTAGGATTGGGCACCTGGATCAAGACCTTTGGTGGTCTAGAGCCTGAACTGCTAATAAAACAACAATGCATGGCGGCAATCTTGGAAAATGGACTACCATTTGGATTGGGTTTTGCCCCGGGCTGCCCTGTGGGTTGGGAATGTGGAATGCTGGTCAGAGCCTAAAATTTTGGACGCCCTGATTTTTTTGGGGGGGGGGGGAAACACACCCAAAAGTTAAATTTCTGCCTAAAATTATGATGTTTGTGTTTGGAGTTTAAAACCCCTTTCACACCGGGCCTGCGTAGAGTTGCATTGTACTACGTATCTATTGCAAAGGAATGGTGGCGTGTGTTGCACACAGGGGTGAAGATTCTTCTTCCTCTGTGGGTTTGGCCCACCTCTTCTTCTTCTGTGGTTTTGAAGCTTCACTGCCAACAAAGTTCAGCATAGTCCAGTGAGATGAATAAAATCTAGCAATGCAGCTATGTACTGATTAGGCTACCATTGTGGAGGTATAGTGTACAGTAGCGCAGTGTTACGGAAACTTGCATACAGTAGCAGAGCGTTGCATGGACTTGCTTGGTGCACTGGATGCAGTACTCTACACTGAATGTCCATGAAAAAATTAAACATATTAAAAAAAAAAAAATTTCCGTCCGACCCCTTTGTGATCAGCCACAGCATGATGTTATGGGAAAGAGTAGTAGAAGCTAGCCTTAGAAAACGTGGAGATCTGTGAGCAGCAATATGGTTTCATGCTTATAAAGAGCAGTACAGATGCAATGTTTGCTCTGAGAATACTGATGAAGAATAGAGAAGGCCAAGAGGAGTTACACTGTGTGTTTGTGGATTTGGAGAAAGCTTATAACAGGGTGCCGAGAGAAAAGGTTTGGTATTGTGTGAGGAAGTCTGGAGTGGCAGAGACGTATGTGAGGGTAGTGCAGGACATGTACAAGGATGGTGTGATAGTAGTGTGATGCGAAGTAGGAATGACATTCATTCAAGGTGGAGGTGGGATTACACCAAGGATCAGCTCTGAGTCCTTTCTTGTTCGCAATTGGACAGGTTGATGGATGAGATCAGACAGGAGTCTCCATTGAGTATGATGTTTGCAGATGACATTGTGCTCTGTAGTGAGAGAGCAGGTTGAGTCTAGCCTGGAAAGGTGGAGATATGCTCTGGAGAGCAGTGGAATGAAAGTCAGTAGGAGCAAGACTGAGTACATGTGTGTGAATGGGAAGGAGCCCAGTGGAATAGTGCAGTTACACGGAGTAGAAGTCAATCAATCAATCATTCAATTTTTTTATATAGCGCCAAATCACAACAAACAGTTGCCCCAAGGCGCTTTATATTGTAAGGCAAGGCCATACAATAATTATGTAAAACCCCAACGGTCAAAACGACCCCCTGTGAGCAAGCACTTGGCTACAGTGGGAAGGAAAAACTCCCTTTTAACAGGAAGAAACCTCCAGCAGAACCAGGCTCAGGGAGGAGCAGTCTTCTGCTGGGACTGGTTGGGGCTGAGGGAGAGAACCAGGAGAAAGACATGCTGTGGAGGGGAGCAGAGATCGATCACTAATGATTAAATGCAGAGTGGTGCATACAGAGCAAAAAGAGAAAGAAACAGTGCATCATGGGAACCCCCCAGCAGTCTACGTCTATAGCAGCATAACTAAGGATGGTTCAGGGTCACCTGATCCAGCCCTAACTATAAGCTTTAGCAAAAAGGAAAGTTTTAAGCCTAATCTTAAAAGTAGAGAGGGTGTCTCTCTCCCTGATCCGAATTGGGAGCTGGTTCCAGAGGAGAGGAGCCTGAAAGCTGAAGACTCTGCCTCCCATTCTACTCTTACAAACCCTAGGAACTACAAGTAAGCCTGCAGTCTGAGAGCGAAGCGCTCTATTGGGGTGATATGGTACTACGAGGTCCCTAAGATAAGATGGGACCTGATTATTCAAAATCTTATAAGTAAGAAGAAGAATTTTAAATTCTATTCTAGAATTAACAGGAAGCCAATGAAGAGAGGCCAATATGGGTGAGATATTGCGCTCTCCTTCTAGTCCCCGTCAGTACTCTAGCTGCAGCATTTTGAATTAACTGAAGGCTTTTTAGGGAACTTTTAGGACAACCTGATAATAATGAATTACAATAGTCCAGCCTAGAGGAAATAAATGCATGAATTAGTTTTTCAGCATCACTCTGAGACAAGACCTTCTGATTTTAGAGATATTGCGTAAATGCAAAAAAGCAGTCCTACATATTTGTTTAATATGCGCTTTGAATGACATATCCTGATCAGAAATGACTCCAAGATTTCTCACAGTATTACTAGAGGTCAGGGTAATGCCATCCAGAGTAAGGATCTGGTTAGACACCATGTTTCTAAGAATTTGTGGGGCAAGTACAATAACTTCAGTTTATCTGAGTTTAAAAGCAGGAAATTAAGGTAATCCCTGTCTTTATGTCTGTAAGACAATCCTGCAGTTTAGCTAATTGGCTGTGTGTGCCTCCTCTGGCTTCATGGATAGATAAAGCTGGGTATCATCTGCGTAACAATGAAAATTTAAGCAATACCGTCTAATAATACTACCTAAGGGAAGCATGTATAAACTGAATAAATTGGTCCTAGCACAGAACCTTGTGTGAACTCCATAATTAACTTTAGTCGTGAAGAAGATCCCATTACATGAACAAATTGTAATCTATTAGACAATATGATTTCAAACCACCGCAGCGCAGTGCTTTAATACCTATGGCATGCTCTAATCTCTGTAATAAAATTTTATGGTCAACAGTATCAAAAGCAGCACTGAGGTCTAACAGAACAGCACAGAGATGAGTCACTGTCCGAGGCCATAAGAAGATCATTTGTAACCTTCACTAATGCTGTTTCTGTCCTATGATGATTCTAAAACCTGACTGAAACCTCTTCAAATAGACCATTCCTCTGGCAGATGATCAGTTAGCTGTTTACCAACTACCCTTTCAAGAATTTTTGAGAGAAAAGGAAGGTTGGAGATTGGCCTATAATTAGCTAAGATAGCTGGGTCAAGTGATGGCTTTTTAAGTAATGGTTTAATTACTGCCACCTTAAAAGCCTGTGGTACATAGCCAACTAACAAAGATAGATTGATCATATTTAAGATCGAAGCATTAAATAATGGTAGGGCTTCCTTGAGCAAGCCTGGTAGGAATGGGGTCTAATAACATGTTGATGGTTTGGATGAAGTAACTAATGAAATAACTCAGAACAATCGGAGAGAAAGAGTCTAACCAAATACCGGCATCACTGAAAGCAGCCAAAGATAACGATACGTCTTTGGGATGGTTATGAGTAATTTTTTCTCTAATAGTTAAAATTTTGTTAGCAAAGAAAGTCATGAAGTCATTACTAGTTAAAGTTAATGGAATACTCAGCTCAATAGAGCTCTGACTCTTTGTCAGCTGGCTACAGTGCTGAAAAGAAAACCTGGGGTTGTTCTTATTTTCTTCAATTAGTGATGAGTAGAAAGATGTCCTAGCTTTACGGAGGGCTTTTTATAGAGCAACAGGACTCTTTTTCCAGGCTAAGTGAAGATCTTCTAAATTAGTGAGACGCCATTTCCTCTCCAATTTACGGGTTATCTGCTTTAAGCTACGAGTTTGTGAGTATACCACGGAGTCAGGCACTTCTGATTTAAAGCTCTCTTTTTCAGAGGAGCTACAGCATCCAAGTTGTCTTCAATGAGGATGTAAAACTATTGACGAGATACTCTATCTCACTTACAGAGTTTTAGGTAGCTACTCTGCACTGTGTTGGTATATGGCATTAGAGAACATAAAGAAGGATCATATCCTTAAACCTAGTTACAGCGCTTTCTGAAAGACTTCTAGTGTAATGAAACTTATTCCCCACTGCTGGGTAGTCCATCAGAGTAAATGTAAATGTTATTAAGAAATGATCAGACAGAAGGGAGTTTTCAGGGAATACTGTTAAGTCTTCTATTTCCATACCATAAGTCAGAACAAGATCTAAGATATGATTAAAGTGGTGGGTGGACTCATTTACTTTTTGAGCAAAGCCAATAGAGTCTAATAATAGATTAAATGCAGTGTTGAGGCTGTCATTCTCAGCATCTGTGTTGATGTTAAAATCGCCCACTATAATTATCTTATCTGAGCTAAGCACTAAGTCAGACAAAAGGTCTGAAAATCACAGAGAAAACTCACAGTAACGACCAAGTGGACGATAGATAATAACAAATAAAACTGCTTTTTGGGACTTCCAATTTGGATGGACAAGACTAAGAGTCAAGCTTTCAAATGAATTAAAGCTCTGTCTGGGTTTTTGATTAATTAATAAGCTGGAATGGAAGATTGCTGCTAATCCTCTGTCCCGGCACGTGCTACGAGCATTCTGACAGTTAGTGTGACTCGGGGGTGTTGACTCATTTAAACTAACATATTCATCCTGCTGTAACCAGGTTTCTGTAGGCAGAATAAATCAATATGTTGATCAATTATTATATCATTTACCAACAGGGACTTAGAAGAGAGAGACCTAATGTTTAATAGACCACATTTAACTGTTTTAGTCTGTGGTGCAGTTGAAGGTGCTATATATTTTTCGTTTTGAATTTTATGCTTAAATAGATTTTTGCTGGTTATTGGTGGTCTAGGAGCAGGCACCGTCTCTACGGGGATGGGGTAATGAGGGGATGGCAGGGGGAGAGAAGCTGCAGAGAGGTGTGTAAGACTACAACTCTAGTAGTTGAGTTTAAATACTTGGGCCAACTGCAATGGAGAGTGTGATAGAGAGGTGAAAAAGAGAGTGCAGGCAGGATGGAGTGGGTTGAGAAAGGTGGTAGGAGTGATTTTTGACCGAATATCAGCAAGAGTGAAGGGGAAAGTTTACAAGACAGTAGGGAGACCAGGTATGTTGTATGGCTTAGAGACGGTGGCACTAACAAAAAGACAGGAAGCAGAGCTGGAGGTGGCAGAGCTAAAGATGTTGTGATTCTCTTTGGGAGTGACGAGAATGGACAAGATTAGGAATGAACATATCTGCTCAGGTGGGATGGTTTGGAGACAGAGAGGTGAGATTGAGATGGTTTGGACATGTGCAGAGGAGGGACCCGGGGTATATAGGGAGAAGGATGCTGAGGATGGAGCCACCAGCAGGAGGAGAAGAGGGAGGCCACGTAGGAGATTTATGGATATGCTAAGGGAGGACATGCAGGTGGCTGGTGTGACAGAGGAAGATACAGAGGACAGGGTGAGATGGAAACGATTGATCTGCTGTGACGACCCCTAACAGGAGCAGCTGGAAGAAGAAGAATGGGTCTGGCTGTCTTAATGTAAATTGTGTCTGACCATATACGTATTTCAGACCCTTCACTGTCAGTGTTACACCTTTTTGTCTGAGGGCGTATGTCCACTGCTACCTGCCAGCCACAGCATTTATTTGTTTATTTGTTTGTTTGTTTGTTGTATAGTAGTATAACTTGGAATTTCTGAACTACTGAATTTTAAAGCAACAAATTCATGGGCAAATAAACCAATCAGCTTTTATTTATTTTTTATTTATTTATTTATTTATTTTTTAATTAACATGTTTCCTTAACTATTCTGAAGCAACAAAGTGCCGCCACAGTCCAGACACAGTTGAAGAACTTACCATGCTGTTCCCCAAAGGCTGTGACATCATGGGCGTTGCCACACCAGGCATCATCTGTAAGTGCTCTTCTTTTCTGTTTTTTGCTCATTTCCTTTGCAGAAAAGAGGCAGAGGTTATTACATGAAGGGTTTTAATAATGGAATCCAGTCATAATGTATTCCTTCTGATAAATTAATCTACATGTACTGTTATCTAATTAATAGATTTTTAGTATCATTGTAAGCATAGGTAATGAATCACGTTTTGTTGGCAATGAATTAGTCTCATCTTAACATTTATATTTCTTATTTTATTAGTCCAGGGTTTGCGTAGTTCACAACTGACCAATTTCTTGTCTTGTTGATTTGGAATGAAAGCAACTGACTATCTCTGCCCATTTCAACCATGGGCGCAATTTGGTGGGGGATCGGGGGGACATGTCCCCCCCCCCCACCTTTTCAACCAGGGGGGACAGAATATGGAATGTCCCCCGCCACCTTCTGACATATATGTGTGTACTTGAAACATGCTCTGCCAGTCTGATGTGCAAAACCATGTCAGAATAGTATCTGTGTTTCTGCAAGTTTGTATTTTTAGCAGCATTGACTTGTTTACAACACCTGTTTGTTTGTCACATTCGGAATTTTCTGGGACTGCATTTGCCCAGATTTGAAGCCAAAAATAGTTGCCTCTAGGGACTAGTGTCTACACATACGTATCAATGGACCATATGCTAATTTACTAAATTCTGAAAGTTAGAAAAGGAAATCAGTAAAGCTATCTGGGACCTCAGAAAGCCCATCTGCAATTATTGCTTGATCTCCAAAGTCAGTCTGTGCAAGCGAAATTATGTTCAGTATGAGTGTTGTCATTAGTGCCACTTTGAAAATTAAATTCATAAGTAATTTATCCTAAACTTATGATCTGTTGTTTTTTCAAACTTATGCAAAAACAAATCTTGAGGGAAAAAAAAATACAGTATGCGATAGTTAATAATTATTAAGAGCCTGTTCTTTCATATTTATGAATACATTTTACCACATTGCAGTTGTTTTTTTAATGAAAACTCAACCTATCATTCTTTTTGAGTTCTACACGTGGTGATACCTTATTTACACCAGGATGTTAATAAAATCAGTGCTGGCTATTCTCAGAATAAAGTACTTGTTTCCACAGTTTCAAATTGCATAAGTCAAATGGTGTCCACTTTATGGTCTCAAAACATTAAAATTACTGTTCTGGATGCTCAGAATGCATCTGAGCTTATCTAGAAACTGTTGGCTTCTGGGGGCCTAAAGCAGCCCCCAGACCCCCGGCCTGACCCCCGGCCTATGGGCTTCGGCCCTGCAGGCCTCGCACTTTGTCTCCCCCAATTTCTAGTTCTAAATTGTGCCCTTGATTTCAACAAGACCAGTTATGTTTGAATTATTCCAGTGCTCTTATGAAAAGCTTAGGCATCTACCCTTTGAAAAGCACTTGGTGAATGAGTCCATTCCCTCCCTTTTTAATACAAAGAGTCAAAACCTGTAAACCCTCCCATCTTATCATTACATGCATGATGGGAATTTAGAGCAGGTGTGATTGAACTTGTATGTAGCTTTGAATGAGCTTATTGGCTTCTTTCATGTCTAAAGCCTAGCTCATTGTGGCCACCAAGGCTGCTGCTGCTTGTATGTGCACACATACTCAAAAAAAAAGCAAAGGTGCAGAAACATAGACAAACTTTCCAAAATAGCAATGCTTCATTCATTTGGTGAAAAAAAAAAAAAAAAAAAAAAAAATCCTAGTAAATTCAAGCATATTGATATAAAGTCTAGCTATACATGTAGTTGCATAATTCATGTGTATATACTGTGTAAAATCACAGATGGCAGCAGGCAGTTAAATCGGTGTTGAGATAAAAACTAAATATGTGACTTTTGCATGTTGCACAACTTGAATAATCCGCAGAGAATGAAAGTTATGCAGGTGGCTTATGCGTGTCTAAAGGGAAAGTTCATCTTGCAGCAGAGAATTAATCTTCACATCTGCTGTCTAGCTGGAAACAATCTCTGGCAAACTCGTCCGTCGTCCTTGACTCTTTCTGTGACAGATTGTCTGGTTTGCCTGGTGCAGGGCTTCCCATTTCTCCACATAATCATAACCCTCTGGAGAAGTAACTCTCCATCAGCCACGTTCTCTCTCCTCAGGATGATGGCTTATCAGGCTGCCATCATCTGTCAGCTCTAATGGCTCCCTCGGCTGTTTGTGATAACACTCCTTATGTGATATTGCAGCTGAGAGTCACTGCAGGGTTACTTCACATCTCTAATTCAAAGGGATACATGATAATGCTGAATCTATCGATAAACTATAATAAATTTGACATATAGAGTGTAGAATACATATTTCTGATTGTTGGCAGCATGCCTGGCATTGTGAAAAGATTACATAGTTTATCTACATAGTATGTTACTATAAAATGTCACACAATGGTTAATGGATGTAACATGAGATGCTAACGTATAGGCATTTGCTCATTTTAAGTAAAATTTAACATTTTGTAAGACATACAAATTCAGTTTACTTTTTTCCACTCTGCAAATTTAAACCCTTAAAACCAGTGTGGTTAGTAAGACAGTGTTACTGTCTTGCCTGATTTTAATGACACAGCCTGTTTTTATTTATTTATTTATTGCTTTTCATTCTAGTGTAGTAACATCTGTAAAGAAAAATACATTTAAGGAGTGTCCCAAAGATGCCATGAGACCTAAACCTGAAATCGGTAAAAAAAAAAAAAATCAAACTGTATTAAATTCAAGCCGTCATATTTCTTGCTTATGAAACCCATGAGAATGAATAAAGAGAATGAAGGCCACTTCAGGTTGTTAATCTGTTTTCATTAATTTGGCAGCACGGATCAAGTTATGTACACCCATCATTTCAAAAGCATGTGTTAATTAGAGTGCCAGAGTTACTTATTTCTTCACAATAGCCACTGAGCAGATGGCATGCAGTACCAACTCCATTACAACCCCTGGCAAAAATTATGGAATCACCGGCCTCAGAGGATGTTCATTCAGTTGTTTAATTTTGTAGAAAAAATGCAGAACACAGACATGACACAAAACTAAAGTAATTTCAAATGGCAACTTTCTGGCTTTAAGAAACACTATAAGAAATCAGGAAAAAAAATTGTGGCAGTCAGTAACGGTTACTTTTTTAGACCAAGCAGAGGGGAAAAAAATATGGAATCACTCAATTCTGAGGAAAAAATTATGGAATCATGAAAAACAAAAGAACGCTCCAACACATCACTAGTATTTTGTTGCACCACCTCTGGCTTTTATAACAGCTTGCAGTCTCTGAGGCATGGACTTAATGAGTGACAAACAGTACTGTTCATCAATCTGGCTCCAACTTTCTCTGATTGCTGTTACCAGATCAACTTTGCAGGTTGGAGCCTTGTCATGGACCATTTTCTTCAACTTCCACCAAAGATTTTCAATTGGATTAAGATCCGGACTATTTGCAGGCCATGACATTGACCCTATGTGTCTTTTTGCCAAGAATGTTTTCACAGTTTTTTCTCTATGGCAAGATGCATTATCATCTTGAAAAATGATTTCATCATCCCCAAACATCCTTTCAATTGATGGGATAAGAAAAGTGTCCAAAATATCAACGTAAACTTGTGCATTTATTGATGATGTAATGACAGCCATCTCCCCAGTGCCTTTACTTGAGATGCTGCCCCATATCATCAATGACTGTGGAAATTTACATGTTCTCTTCAGGCAGTCATCTTTATAAATCTCATTGTAACGGTACCAAACAAAAGTTCCAGCATCATCACCTGAATCCAATGAAAGGCTCTAATCTTTCATTGGATTCAGGTGTGTTGGAGCAGGGAGACAACTAAGAGTGTCAGGAATGTGGCTCTTGAGGACCGAACTTGGCCACCCCTGGTTTAGATGCAAAGAGGAGAAACATTTGCAAATGGCCACCTTAAATACCCTTTTTCATGATTGGATTCACCTGTATAAGGATGTTAAGGGTCAGTGAGCTTACCAAACCAATTTTGTGTTCCAATAATTAGTGCTAAATGTATTCAAATCAATAAAATGGCAAGGGTGCCCAAATTTATGCACCTGCCGAATTTTGTTTAAATAATTATTGCACACTTTCTGTAAATACTGTAAATAACTTCATTTCAATTCTCAAATATCAGTGTGTTTGTCTGCTATATGATATATTAACTGAAATTTTTGATCCAGACAACCAGTGATTTATAAAAGAAGATCATGGAAATTATCAGGGGTGCCCAAACTTTTGCATACAACTGTAGGTGCGTCACTTCACACTGTTGAGCACTGAATCTTTGTAGCCAGTTGTGGGACCATTCTTCTAGGGTTTTCAGGTCTTCTGTAGTTCTCAGTTATGAGAGCTTCTGATTTCACTGAATATTTTAGTGTCAGCTGCAAGCATCTGTATCATGCTGTGCACTACTTCAGGTAATTCATTTACAATTATGATAAACCACACAGGCCCAAGGATGGTTACCTTGTGGTTTTTCACTGATAACAGTGGCAGTCACTGACAGGATCCCATTTACAGATACCGTACTTTCTGGACTCTCTCAGAAAGCTCTCCAAACATCAAAGAACCTTTCCTTTCATACCATACACGGCCTTGTAACTTATGGATCATCCTACGGTGGGGCACAGAATCCAATGCTTTGCTGAAATCCAGGTATATACAGTACAGGCCATACTTCCCCGTTTATCAAGGATTTCAGTCTACACATATTAAGGGTCACCAGCTGTAATGTGATGTATGATCTACCACCAATAAAGACATGCTCCAAGTTCTATAAACCTGAATGTTTCTGGATTTAGCAATCTCATGTAATATATATTTGTATAATGAGGGAGGGTGTGGCCTAAAGTGATTAACACCCTATATCAAGGTGTGCATAATTATTAGGGTACTTCTTTACCTCAGGCAAAATGGGCCAAAAAAGAGATTAAACAGACAGTCAAGTCAAAGAAATACAACACTCATGAAATAGCTAAGGTATTGAGGCGTGATCGCCGAAAAATCAAACATTTTGTTGCAAATAGTCGACAAGGTCACAAGAAATGTTTAGAGAAGGAAAGACTCATATTAACTGCAAAAGACTTAAGAATGAAATGTGATGCTTCCAGGAACCAATTATCTTCCAGTGCCATCATATTTAGAACTGCAACCTACAGTGCATCCAGAAAGTATTCAGAGCACTTCACTTTTTCCATATTTTGTTATGCTACACCATTATTCCAAAATGGAGTAAATTAATTTTTTCCCTTAAAATTCTACTCACAACACCCCATAAGACATGATGTTTTTTAAAAAAAAAGAAATTTGCAGATTTTATTAAAAATAAATAATAAAAAAAACTAAGAAATCACACGTACATAATTATTTCCACCCTTTGCACAACACTTTGTTGACGCATGTTACAACCTCAAGCATTTTTGAATATTGTGCCACAAGCTCGGTGCACCTATCTTTGGTCAGTTTTGCCCATTCATCTTTGCAGTACCTCTCAAGCTCCATCAGGTTGGATGGGGAGCGTCTGTGCACAGCCATTTTCAGATCTCTCCAGAGATGTTCAATCAGCTTCAGGTCTGTGCTCTGGCCGGGCCACTCAAGGACATTCACAGAGTTGTCCTGAAGCCACTCCTTTGATATCTTGGCTGTGTGCTTAGGGTCAGTATCCTGCTAGCTGAGGTCAAGATCGCTCTGGAGCAGGTTTTCATCCAGGATGTCTCTGTATATTACTGCATTCATAAAAGCAGGGGTGGTGGCCACGTGGTTAATGCGCTTGGTTTCAGTGCAGAAGGTTCCGGGTTCAAATCCCACCCCTGCCACATTTCTCCATGTAATGTGGAGTTGCGTCAGGAAGGGCATCCGGCGTAAAACCTCTGCCAATTCAACATGCAGATCCACCTTGGATTTGCTGTGGCGACCCCGAGTGCAAACAAGGGAGCAGCCGAAGGGACTTACTATCTTTCCCACATTCCTGACTAGTCTCCCAGTTTCTGCTGCTGAAAAACATCCCCACAGCATGATGCTGCCGCCACTATGCTTCACTGTAGGGATGGTGCCTGGTTTCCTCCAAACATGATGCCTGGCATTCACACCAAAGAGTTCAATCTTTGACTCATCAGACCAGAGAATTTTGTTTTTCATGGTCTGAGAGTCCTTCAGGTCACTTTTGGTAAACTCCAGGCGGGCTGCCATGTGCCTTTTACTAAGGAGTGGCTTCCGTCTGGCCACTCTACCATACAGGTCTGATTGGTGGATTGCTGCAGAGATGGTTGACTTTCTGGAAGGTTCTCCTCTCTCCACAGAGGAATGCTGGAGTTCTGACAGAGTGAGCATCAGGTTCTTGGTCACTTCTCTGACGAAGGCCCTTCTCCCCTGATCGCTCAGTTTACACGGGTGACCAGCTCTAGGGAGAGTCCTGGTGGATCTGAGCTTCCATTTACAGATGATGGAGGCCATTGTGCTCATTGGGACCTTCAGAGCAGCAGAAATGTTTCTGTACCCTTCCCTAGATTTGTGCCTCAAGACAATCCTGTCTCTGAGTTCTTCAGACAATTCCTTTGACTTCATGCTTGGTTTGTGCTCTGACATGCACTGTCACCTTATATGTAGACAGGTGTGTGCATTTCCAAATCATGTGCAGTCAACTGAATTTACCCCAGGTGGACTCCAATTAAGCTGTAGAAACATCCCAAGGACGATCAGTGGAACCAGGGTGCACCTGAGCTCAATTTTGAACTTTATGGCAAAGACTGTGAATACTTATTTACATGTGATTTTTATTTATTTATTTTTAATAGATTTGCAAAGTTCTCAAACTTTTTTGATTTCGTCATTATGGAGTATTGTGTGTGGAATTTTGAGGGAAAAAAATGAATTTCATCCATTTTGGAATAAGGCTGTACCATAACAATATGTGGAAAAAGTGCAGCGCTGTGAATATGTTTTAGCTGCACTGTACCTGGGTATGTCCCGAAGTACACGCTGTTCAGTGCTCAGAGACATGGACAAAGCAAGAGAGGCTTAAACAGGACTATCACTGAACAAGATGCACAAGTTGAAAATCAAGGTTAGGCCAAGAAATATCTGAAGGCAGATTTTCCAATGATTTTATGGACAAATACAATGAGAGTAACTCTTGACATCATGGGTCTATGGTTGCATCACGAATGGACACACAGCACCGCTTCCAGTAGACACCAGAGAGGTTGATGAGGAGTGGTACTGATCTGGGCTGGTATGGTTGTTAAAGATGAGCTAGTTGGACTATTTTGGGTTGAAGATGGACTTAAAATAAATTCCCAAACCTTCTGCCAGTTTTTGTACATTCTTCAACCAGTGTTCCAGGAATATCAGACCTCTGTTTTTCACATGGACCTTGCTAACTCTTGGCCCATACTTACATCTCAGTCTGATATTTTGAGCATCGGGCAACCCATTTAATGCCTGGGAATGTGGGATTTACCCCTTGACCCATCGGGATATTATCATCCTACACGTGGTGATTAACAGCCAGTTGTGAAAGTGACATTCTGTGGTCATTATCTTCATGCAGTGACTCCCAGTGGCTCGTGTTCCACTCCTCCCCAGGAGTACCAGGAGGGAGAAGCAGGCTATGCCATCATGTTCCCCAGCATGGAGGGTGTCAACATCAGGCCCTTTCATTTTTGTAAGAATTCCTTCTCCCAAACAGCCCTGAAAGAAGCGGGTGAGTGTTGGCTTACAGCTCGTCTCTACAAACTCTACAAATGAAGTCAGGGTTTTGTTCCCCCCCAGTGTTTTATTGTTGTACTACATCATTTTTGCAGGTCTAGTTGATAACCCAGAGCTGCGTGTGGTACTGATATTTGTCTATGAGGCATTTAAATCTGGTGGTGCACACTTCCTCAACCAGATCCTGGAACCGCTGGCCCAGAGCAAAGCTCTTACTGCTGGAGGACTCGTCGAAAGTGTTTTTTCTCCTTCCAGACAGTGGTGAGTTGGTGTCCTGCACTTATTTATGGGCAAATTTAGAAAGAATAATATTAAATGTATTAAAAACAAGTAGAATAAAATTACTTACTGTTCTTGTTTATTGAGAACCTTTAACAAAAGTGTTTTTGCCCAGTTCTGATCTGGTGGCTTTTATTTAAGATTATTATTATTATTATTATTTGCTCATCTGAAAGTATCTGTATAATTTCCTGTATTGTCTATTGCAGGGGTGGCCAAGTTCGGTCCTCGAGAGCCACCTTCCGGACACTCTTAGTTGTCTCCCTGCTCCATCACACCTGAATCCAATGAAAGACTCGTTGGCAGACTTTTAATGAGCCTTTCATTGGATTCAGGTGTGTTGGAGCAGGGAGACAACTAAGAGTGTCCGTAAGGTGGCTCTCGAGGACCGAACTTGGCCACCCCTGGTCTATTGTGTTGGTAGCATGGCCCAAGCACAGGGTCACCCCTTCGAGTCTGGTCTGCTTGAGGTTTCAACATCAGAGGGAGTTTTTTTCTTACCACTGTCGCCTGTGTGCTTGCTCTAGGGGTTGATAAGGTTAAGGCCCTGTCACACCTTGACGATTTAGCCAGTGTATGCCAACAGTATAAGTTAAGTGCACGTTGAAGCACATTGAAACATGTTGAAGTTCGCTGATGTACACCCTAATAAGCTGAGCTCCTCAAAAAATTTTGGGCATGCTGAAAATTTTCAACAAGTGCCAGCGTGTGACTCATATGCCCTGCACGAGGGACATAACTTGTAGGTAAGTTATGTGATTATTGGCACAAGTTTCTTGTAATTTACTCAAACTGCTATCCTCATGCAGACAGACTGGTAAATCTAACCTGTTCATTTCAGTCCATTTCACCATCACAGACAGACATGAATCCACATAAAGCTCATGATTTTTGAATATGACCTCTGAAATTACTTTAATTCATGCCTGTAAACGTAGCGTTTTAAAGCAAAATAGACCCGAAAATGCACCAGAATGGATCTGACATTTCAAATTTTTCTGGGGGAGAACCCTCAGACCCCCCGCCAGGGGCTTCAGGCCTTTGGTCCTGGCCAAAGTTTTCTGGGGGTTTTTTTTCTCCATGGCCCACTTTCATCACTGCATTATTCAGGTCTGTGATGACCTGATCAGATCCGCTGATCAGAAAGTGGCACTTTAAACATTTAAAGAGACAGCACTTCATTCTTTCACAGCAGCGTTTACCACAGCCAATCCACTCAGCATTCTGTACACAATGAAAATGGTCCACCAAGATAAAAACTGAAAATAAAATAATGTTAAGTTACTCTATTTCTGACCAGCACCACACAGTACTGAACCAAACCACTGGGTGGAAACAGGGCTGTTGGCATACGCTGGTTAATCGTCAAGGTGTGACAGCTGCATTAATTTATTAGACATATGACAGCATGTGCCAGCGTTTTTAATATGGTCGGTATACGCAGGCTAAATTGTTAAGGTGTGACAGGGCCTTTAGACCTTAGTTGTGTGAAGCGCCTTGAGGCAACTTTGTTGTGATTTGGCGCTATATAAATGAAAATAATTTGAAGACCGTTGCATTTTCTGTCAATACTCGGAAATCCACAGCACTCCACTTCACATTTTGCTTAAATATATGCACAGTAATATATAGTGTATTCTTTACAGTGTTCACATTTCCTCTGCTGTCTCCCTGTAGCTGTAGCCAGGGTGCATATGGTGCGGTGGGCCTGGCCTTCAGTGGCGCCAAGGTTCAGGGGGCATCCGTGCTTTTGGACCAAGATATCAGCAGCTCGAAGGCGGCTGAGGCCACGATCCGAAGGTTAAAAGCAGCGAAAATTCCAGAGAGGAACACCCTAGGGTTCATGTTCGCCTGTGTGGGAAGAGGCCAGAACTACTACAGCAATCAGAGTAATGTTGAAGCTGATGCCTTTCGCAAGGTGTTTCCCAACACTCCACTCTTCGGCCTGTTTGGAAATGGAGAGATTGGATGCGATCGGATTGTTAAAGATGACTACACACTGTGTGACACTGACTCGGATGGTCTGCAGCATCAGTACACGACTGTCATGACTCTGGTCCATCTGGGTTGATAACGGACATTGTCTGAGGGATAAAACAATGTATACCTGTTTGGAACAGCAGGCGGGAGCTGTTGGAGTTGTGTGGAATACGAGGTCTATTAAGATAATAAACCGACCCTTTTATTATTTATTTTTTTACTATAGGGGTTGAATGACGTGCGATACACCAATCATGCTTGAACCTTGTGCACATGCGTGAGTTTTTTCACACGTGTCGGTTGACGTCATTTCCCTGTGGGCAGGCCTTGAGTGAGATGTGGTTCAGCCCTCTCGGCTGAATTCCTTTGTTTCACACGCTGCTCGAGACGGCGCGCGTTGCTTTATCAAAATTTTTTCTGGACCTGTGAGGATATCCAAGTGGACACTATTCGAGAAATTTAAGATGATTCCAGAGGAGGCCGGCTGAGGACTTTATGCGGACATTCCACTGTTTAAGGACATTTTTTAATGAAAGACGTGCGCGCAAATTCGCCGAGTCGTTTCCGTGACGACTCGGCAAATCTGTGTGCGCCGCGACAGGAAAAACACCTCCGTGTTGAAAACCATGTGTAACATTCAGGTGGCTTTTTGAGGGCTTTCAAACAACTGAGTAACTGAGAACTTGTTTAACAGCTTGGGCATGTTCCCAACTGGCCCGGTTAAGGTGTTTCCAACGAAGGTGGTTTTTCCTGTCGCGACCCCCCGTGGTCGGGTCTGGGCCCAACATGCGACTCTGCCCGCACGTTTTCTTTCATTACAAAATGTCCGTTAACAATGGAATGTCCGAATAAACTCCTCATGCCGACTTCTTCTGAAAGTTCTCTGTTCTCTGACGACTTACTGGGTCAACAGAGCCTGAAATGTGGAAGTTTTCAACTTGAAACGGCGAGACGCTGCCGCCTCGAAGCGCAGATCGCCGTCAGGCGCCGTGGACCGTTCTTACGACGACACTACCAGACCAAAATCTCTCATCAGCCGTTTAAATTTTTACCGAAAACCAGCTGAATTTATCGAATGGTGTCCACTCAGTTGTGCCTTACAGTTTTGAAAAAATTTGATCAAACAAAGCAGCAGTCTCTGAGCCATTCCTAAACAATGAAAAAATCGACGAGAGGGTGGGCCACTCCTCACTCAAAGACTGCCCACAGGCGAATGACGTAACCGACAGGCGTGAAAAAACTCTCGCATGCCCACGAGGGTTCAAGCATGTCTAATGTAATCACACGTGATTCAAATCCATATGATTTTTGAAAAAATAAGGTCGGATACTTTTCTAATAGACCTCATATAATGCTTGTACCAGTGCGTTTAAAAACACTGATGTTAGATTTGTATTCCCAAACAGGGAAAATTTTGTCTTGAGTTGTCAGTGTCGTGGCAACAGTTTGGTTATTGTATTCCTTGGAGACTTCAAGTAAACAGTTTACATGTTATAATTAGAGAGTTTCACAAAGTTCAGATAGCACCTGAAAAAAAAACTATACTTTTGTTTCAATATTCAAATGTAATATAGCAACTCTGTAAAAATGCATGTATATATTTTTTTCCCCAAATTGTGGAGGTTCATGGCATATTTTACCTCTGATATAAACTTTGTGTTTTCTTTGCAGAGGAGCGACTTCAACACTCATGTTTGTCCCATGTTGATGTTGGAGTTGCATCTGAGCATTTGTACAATAACTTTGACCAAGACTTTAGTATTTCCTACTTATTTGTTAGCAGAAATTAGCAAACCACTGACCTTGATGGTCAGTGAGCATAGCTTATCGATGCTCTGTTAGTTGTTATACACGAGGAACCCCCCCCCAAGCTTTTACAGACTTGTACTAATTTGCCAAACAAATGCTTTTAGCCTGCCATTTAAAGCTACAGTGTGTAGAATTTAAGGGTGTTTCTCAGCAGAAATGGAATATAGCATCATCACCTGTACATTAGTGTATAATTTACCTGCAACAAGACGATGTTTTCTTAAATTTAAAATGAGCTCTTCATATCTCTCTTTGAGTGGGCCCCCTCACGGAAAACGTCATGTTGAGACAGTAGCCTAAATAGGACCTGCAATACTTTCACTTTTTGCAGCATGGCCAGAAGACTGAAGGAAAAAAAAAGAGGAATACAAGGTTGCTCCCTTGTACAGTCTACTGATTGCTAGTGCAAGTTAGCAAGTTTGAGCTACCTAATTTTGTTGAATTTGGAATCATACATATTGGTTATCATAAGAAAATGCAAGACATGAATCCTCATTGCCAAAGATGTAAAAACGATTGTCCACCTCACCACTTGATTGCGCTAAATTCTACACACCAACTTTAAGGATGTTTAAAAAAAAAAAAAAAAAGACACTGCCTTTTTTTTTTTTTTTTTTTTTTTTTTTTTGCTCATTTGTCAGGATGCATCTCCTGCTACTTATATGTACTTCTCTGTTTAGATTTGTGCTGGCTTCATGTTGTTTCTGTTGCTTTAACAGAGAATGTACTTTAAAACTGAATGTAGCTGAATAGTTTGTCCCTTAATGGTGCAAATGCCACTTGTGAAGAAACTGGGAACAAATAGTTTAGTCTTTGCACATTGTTAGAAATTATAGACAAACTAGGTAGATTGGGGGGAAAAGGTATTTTGTCTTGGGTTGGATATCAAAATATTTTTTGAAAAATTGGAAGTCAAGAAAATCACTTTAACATGTTAAAATTTACAAATGCCTTTCAACAATAGCTTGATTTGTTTGTTTAGATTACCCTTTTTTTGGTCCTATCAATGTTATGAGCAAGATGTAGGTGCACTTTACCTTATAAGCTTTTTATAGTCAGGTACTACAGTTACCCTGAAATGTTCAACTTCATATACAAAAGGCAACAGTAATGTTGAATAGCGACCATCCAACTTTATATAGTTCAACCATCAGTATCATCCTTCTAGAGGGCTTTTTTTTTTTTTTTCTTCTTCAATAAACCAAGTCTGGAGCAAAGTGGTTTTGGTGATGTGCCAAATCGTATGTTCTGCACTGCTCCTATCAGTTCTTCAATAAACTGCCAGAAATGCGAGATGCTTGTTTAATATGATTATTATTATTATTAATGATGGTATTGTTGAAGGCTCCAGCAGCTTGTGAATCCTGATCTGTTCAAACCATCCAAATGGCTTTTCTGGCTGTTCTTTGCGCACACTCTGACTCAGCCTATAGCATGTGGAGCAACCCACGTCCAGGCGTGTTTCAGCGCACCAACACGCACTTCAGATTGATTGATGTGCGCTTTAACCACCGGCTGGCTAATCCCGAAGAATGACAAACTCTTAAACCAATTGCAGGGAAGGAACATTATATTCCAATGGTATCTTGATTTTGGGAAGGCGTTTAAAAAAGAAAAACCCAACCTCCTCCTGGCGTGGAGAGGGACGGCCTCCCCACCGCGCGTAAAGATCATAAAAATCGCCGGCGATAATCGCTGCTCAAACTGGCCTCTTCGGTTGTGGAGAGGATCTGCCGCTCACGCTCACACGCACGCAGCGCCGCCGACGGTTTTGTGATGTGACTGGAGCGATGCAAATGTCACACGATTAATTGGCTGCTGTCGGTCTCCGGTACGAGAACGTCAACGTCAAACGTTTTGATGGCGTTTGGATGAAGGCGGCCGCTGGTTTCGGCTCCGTGCCATCGGACGCGTGCACGATAGAAGACATGCGCTCCCCCGGACAAAATGCTGCCTCTTGCGTTTGAGCTTCGGAGCGTTTTGGGTTTTGCGCTGGGGTTGGTCGGCCGGAGCTGCAGACATTACTGTCAGCACGGGGGCCGCAGGAACCGGAGTGCACCTCCAGCACAGGGACGACCTGCAGCCCCAAAATAAACCGGAGCAGGTAAATCATCTCCACAAACTCACCACATGTGCGGCTCTGTCATGATTCCTCTGATGGCTGCAAAGTGAAGCTTCTTAACGTACAACGTGATGATAGCATTACTTTTAGTAGTGCTGAAATACAACAGTCTGCACACCCTTCAGTTTACTTAATTGTTTTTTGGTTTGTTATTAGTTGACAAGTATTTCCTTGCTCAATTGTCGTTTAAGTGAAGAGAGTCTGGTTGAAATCGTTACTCTTGATGTGTCTGATAGTTTTGAGCAAGGCATGGGCAGTGTGCACATCAGCAGTCTTTATATATATATAAAAAAATACATATAAAATTTGTGGAGCTGCAAGACTAGACTTTTTTCCAGTTTGATATTTGTCACTTTTAATATTTTTTAAGTGAATTTTGCCAGCTTGCCACCAAAAACTGAACGGGAAAAAGAAAACTTTGTCACATGCCTCTTATTTTATTTAATTTCACTCATCAAATAAAATAACAGACGTTTGAGCTTTTCTTGAAGGCAGCCAATGAATGAGTTAACACCAACCAAAACGGTTTTATAAAATCGTACTGATGCTTCGTAACTGTGATATTTCAAGTCTAAAGTGAATGATTGGCCACCTCACACTTAGGTGTAGCTGAGGAGTTTAAGCAGACAGCTCTGCTAACTACTGGCTGTCTTAAAAAAAATATTGGAACACAAATTCCAGATTAAATTCTTGCTTAAAGGGGATAATCAAAATCATCTTTTTCATGTTTTTGGTGTTAGTTCAGAGTCTCCCCGCTGTGGGGAATGCACACAAAGTGCCAGCAAGTTTCAGAACCTCTGTTTCAAGTATTTCTCCTTTTTTGAATTGCCCCTAGAAAACAGGCCAATCCGTTTTTGAGAGAAAACTTACGTAACTTTTTCACCAATAGCCCCCCCCACACACACACACACGCACGCACACACACACACACACACACACACGCCCCTTCGAAATTAATTATTCATAAGGTTGTGCCCACCCATTCGTAACACTCGAAGAGAAGCAATGGCGAGCTACAGGTGTGCTTTCCCAGGCTGTTTTAGCGGACTACTATCTTCCCACGGAAAGCAAAGTACGCGATCATTGGCTTTTATTCATTTTTAACCGCATCCCCAGTACATACAACCGCCAACTATTTCTTTGCTCTGCACATTTCACGGAGAACTGTTTCACAAACCTTGCACGATTTCGAGCTGGCTTCAGTCGGCATTTAATGCTCAGTAGAGGGTCAGTTCCAACTCTGCGACAAAATCAACCCCAGCAATCAGTACAGCCTGTAAGTATCACATTTTCTTTTGTTTTAAATTTGTGTTGCACCATATTCCTGCTGTAAGAATTGCATGTTAGAATGGCACGTTAGCTCTGGTTTGTTCCTCTAAAGGGAATGAGCTAACCCCTTAGCAGCTAGGGATGTGTATTGAGAACCAGTTCCTTTTGGGTATTGTTAAGAAATGACTCGATCCACCGACATCAATAAGCGTTGTGCTTAACGATTATGTTATCGGTCCTTCAGAGTGGCCGTTGTTTTGGGGGGTGTTTGTCAGGAAAATAATTTCTGTATTCATTACAGACCCTGCAGCGGGTCCGTAAACAACTTTTCTGCAGCACGGCTTTGCTTTGAACCTTGAAGCAATCGAAGCAGTGCTTCGCAGATTGAAGCAATGCTTTGATTATTCTTTCTTTCTTTTGCTTAATTTTCTCCTGCTAAAACCCTAAAGAGCATACGTCTGTGAGTATTATTTACCTTTTCTATGTTAAACCGACCTGTTATGTTCTTCTGAAACAGTTGATAGATGTATTTTATAACTTAAAAACGAGAGCGATGCTAATGCGTTAGCCTGTCTATGGCATTTTCAATGTTAAAAGTTAGCATTGCAGCTGTCGTCACGTTCGGGTGCATTTGTTTTCAAATTGTAATGTTTCTTAAGTTTATTTTTGTTTATATATTAATAATCTAATGATTATTATATACAATTTTAGAGAAAGAGGCAAAAAAAAACCTGAATAGAAACACAACAGAAAATATAAAAGCAATGAAAATAAATAAATAATGCTTTCTTTTCAGTGAGAGCAAGGGCAGCCAATCAAACAACGGCAACCGATCGGTGCCACCTACTTGCATTTCATAATGAGGTTGCCAAATAAGCTCTGAAACGACGCCATTAAAGGCAAACGAGGCATTCTAAACCCAGCATAGTAACATAGCTGTTTCAGAGAGCCTTTTAGGAAGGTTCTGAGCCATTCAACCTCTCTCTATCACCTTTAAAAAAATATATATATATATATTTTTTTGCCTTGATTAAAAGCACAATTACAAAATGTTCTGGAAATACTTCTCTCTGCCAAGTGTAAACCTGTGTCATATCACAGCATAGCTTTGTGACTTTGGTGGAGTTCAAACACCAGATTACATATTGTTACAAATCTCCCTACCATTTCTTGACTTGTTGAGGTTTATGCACCTTCACCTGGAACTGAGACATATATAGTCTTTGCCATATCCCACTTCTGACACCAATCCTAACCGAATGACATAGCTTTGTTGCTCCTGTTGGGCGAAGGGGAATCTTGATTACACCCGCTTGTAAACACGATTAATTAAAAAAATTAAATCTTCTTACATTTACTTCACATACAACTGAGGGAAATCATTTTGTTGTGCAGATGCATGTTATGGTGAGTAGTCAAGCTAAGACATGTACAAGAAAAAAACTGCTATTTTTGGTGACAGTGTCAGTTTAAAATTTTCCCTGCTTAAGGGGGAACAGTACTGCCTATAGATTATATCATGAATAAACACACAAAAAAGTGTTCTTTTGATAGTTCAAGAAACACTAAAGACCATAAAACATGTATAGAAAACCTTGTTTTAGTCTGACAGGCTTTGACATTGACCGGCTGCTGCCATTTTTGCAGGTCGGTCGAGTGACGTCACTGGTTGGGGGGGAAGATGACCCTCGTTCTGACTGCTAGAGTCCGCTCTCCCAGTGATGCCCACCAAATGTGTCTGTGCTTTCATGGACAGTGACCTGACACCTCCTAACCGGGCAAAATATTGATGAAGTTCCCAGATGTTAATGCATTTTCAATGGGGATTCGTGACTGAACACACTCAGAAAAACACTCGCAATATACGTGCTAAAATGCCATTCTGACCTGGATATCGAGCCAGTAAAATTAATTAACATTAAATCATGTCAGGAAAGTATTAAACTTACTCTGACACACACATTCCGAAATATTAGTGTTGAAAGATACACAGATCTGCACTGTTAAGCTGCGCTGCTGGGGTTTTCACCATAGCACAGCTCCTAAAACCATTAGAAAACATTTATTTATATATATATGTAAGGATTAAACAACAAGTAGCCGTGCATTATACGGTTTGAAAGCACGATGCGGAGTCTAAAACACCAGGACACGAAGCGGAGTGATGTTACTCCGCGAAGTGCATTCAAACCATATAATGCACGGCTTCTCATTGTTTAATCCGCTTATACCACGGTCCCACACAGTGAGCTAACACACATATTTAAGTTAACAGAACTTGATAAGAATGTGTGAGTATTTGGGACTATTTTATGCCAGTCTCAAGATATTTTGTCTCCGATGTGCTTACCACGTCTGCAGGCTCGCGCCGCAGCGGGCCACTCACACCACCCCCCTCTCTGCTGTATGGAGCTGCGGCCAACTCTGGCAACAGGTCCAGAAACTACGCTCGCTGTTTTGATGTGGAGCCCGCAAGGATAGAACTGTTCTCATCTTGTTTCCCGTCCTCAGTCTTGTCCAGTTCGTCCGATGTTAAATCTTTACACCGTTGCTTTTGCTGTTCTTCTCGTTTGCTCTCCTCCTCTTCCCATTCCTCAGACGTTTTATTTTGGCCAAAAATATTAAAATTCACTTGGAAATCCATGTTTTATCACATTTCTGTCATTCACCTGTCAAAACACAGCTGATCTGCGCCAACTGATTTGCACGTTGCTATGGTGATGACCAGAGCGGAGTGATTGTAACAGTGACTTAACTCACCGAACTACGTGTGCATATACACGAAAATAATGCACGCCAGTTAGACATGGAATTCTCACTGACCATGGTGTGTATGTATGTGTGTATGTGTGTGTGTGTGTGTATATATATATATATATATATATATTTTTTTTTTTTACACAATCATCCTTTATTGATAGAATTTCATTCATGAAGTCAGTGGTGTGTGTAAGTGTCGTCCGTGTCCTCGGACGACACAGGAACGGGCAGGAAACACACACCTGTTTATCAACCATATGTCACGGACAAAGTGACAAGAATAACCAAAACCACTTACTTATGGAAGGAAATATTGTCTCCCTTGTTCCTCTATTTGCGGCTTTGCCAACATGTGCAGCTTTCCGGTATATTCCACCTGTTTCTTGATGAGACTAAAGCCGCGTTCACACCGGGCGCGACACAAGCGACAGCAGCGACAGGTTGCCATGTAATCCCTATGTAAGGATGCATTTTGGCGCCAACTCACGCAGCGGGACGCGATTGAAGCGATGCGAGTGAAGTGATTTTTATTTATTTATTTATTTTTTATTGTTTACATGTGCGCGCATGAACGGGACAGGAGGTCCTCAAACTGGGTCCCGCAGAGGTGGAAGGACCGCTGAAAGCAGCCGTCATCCAGACGCAGCTCCTGCAGCA
Organism: Thalassophryne amazonica; assembly: GCF_902500255.1. NCBI lineage: Eukaryota > Metazoa > Chordata > Actinopteri > Batrachoidiformes > Batrachoididae > Thalassophryne > Thalassophryne amazonica. Next base: position 68,107,183 of record NC_047104.1, on the reverse strand, counting down.
AATAATGATACTCTCTGTATTGGGAGATTTCCACAAATTCATTGAGCGAGCTCAGTAAACTAGACTCGTCCCCAGCAGAGGAGACCCCAACCAGTGACGTCAACTGGAAGTGCCCTCTACTGTCTTCAGCCAGTGGAGATTTACATGTCAATTTAGTGGCAAATTTGATTCAGATAATATCTACACTGCTTGCAACATTCAGCAAGTGTATGAACAACAATTTTTACCAAAGAATGCACAAACAAATTCTCAAAAAGCATTTCTGTTCCCCTTTAAAGCTACACTGTGTGTGTCATCAGGCGGTGAGGTTGGAGATAGCATTGCTGGTCATGATTTTGTTTCCTGTCACATTTTCACTTCTTTGGGATCAATTTATGTTCCCATGCCTTCTTTTGTGATAAGGAATATACAACCCCTGGCAAAAATTATGGAATCACCGGCCTCAGAGGATGTTCATTCAGTTGTTTAATTTTGTAGAAAAAAAGCAGATCACAGACATGACACAAAACTAAAGTCATTTCAAATGGCAACTTTCTGGCTTTAAGAAACACTATAAGAAATCAGGAAAAAAATTGTAGCTGTCAGTAACGGTTACTTTTTTAGACCAAGCAGAGGGGAAAAAAAATATGGAATCACTCAATTGAGGAAATAATTATGGAATCATGAAAAACAAAAGAACGCTCCAACACATCACTAGTATTTTGTTGCACCACCTCTGGCTTTTATAACAGCTTGCAGTCTCTGAGGCATGGACTTAATGAGTGACAAACAGTACTCTTCATCATCTGGCTCCAACTTTCTCTGATTGCTGTTGCCAGATCAGCTTTGCAAGTTGGAGCCTTGTCATGGACCATTTTCTTCAACTTCCACCAAAGATTTTCAATTGGATTAAGATCCGGACTATTTGCAGGCCATGACATTGACGCTATGTGTCTTTTTGCAAGGAATGTTTTCACAGTTTTTGCTCTATGGCAAGATGCATTATCATCTTGAAAAATGATTTCATCGTCCCCAAACAGCCTTTCAATTGATGGGATAAGAAAAGTGTCCAAAATATCAACGTAAACTTGTGCATTTGATTTGATTTGATCATTTATTTAGTCCCCATGGGGGCAATTCAGGTGCCCCCCCCCCCCCCCCCCCATGTGCTGAATTACCCCCATGGGCTGTCATTACATCATTTATTGATGATGTAATGACAGCCATCTCCCCAGTGACTTTACCTGACATGCAGCCCCATATCATCAATGACTGTGGAAATTTACATGTTCTCTTCAGGCAGTCATCTTTATAAATCTCACTGGAACGGCACCACACAAACGTTCCAGCATCATCACCTTGCCCAATGCAGATTCGAGATTCATCACTGAATATGACTTTCATCCACAGTCCACGATTGCTTTTCCTTAGCCCATTGTAACCTTGTTTTTTTCTGTTTAGGTGTTAATGATGGCTTTCGTTTAGCTTTTCTGTATGTAAATCCCATTTCCTTTAGGCGGTTTCTTACAGTTCGGTCACAGACGTTGACTTCCAGTTTCCTCCCATTCGTTCCTCATTTTGTTGTGCATTTTCGATTTTTGAGACATATTACTTTAAGTTTTCTGTCTTGATGCTTTGATGTCTTCCTTGGTCTACCAGTATGTTTGCCTTTAACAACCTTCCCATGTTGTTTGTATTTGGTCCAGAGTTTAGACACAGCTGACTGTGAACAACCAACATCTTTTGCAACATTGCGTGATGATTTCCCCTCTTTTAAGAGTTTGATAATCCTCTCCTTTGTTTCAATTGACATCTCTCGTGTTGGAGCCATGATTCATGTCAGTCCACTTGGTGCAACAGCTCTCCAAGGTGTGATCACTCCTTTTTAGATGCAGACTAACGAGCAGATCTGATTTGATGCAGGTTAGTTTTGGGGATGAAAATTTACAGGGTGATTCCATAATTTATTCCTCAGAATTGAGTGAGTCCATATTTTTTTTTTTCCCTCTGCTTGGTCTATAAAAGTAACCGTTACTGACTGCCACAATTTTTTTTCTTGATTTCTTATAGTGTTTCTTAAAGCCAGAAAGTTGCCATTTGAAATGACTTTAGTTTTGTGTCATGTCTGTGATCGGCTTTTTTCTACAAAATTAAACAACTGAATGAACATCCTCCGAGGCCGGTGATTCCATCATTTTTGCCAGGGGTTGTATATATAGTCCTCCACTACACAAAACTG